>NC_134702.1:242567590-242882590 GCF_043290135.1 Rhipicephalus microplus
GAATAATTGGGCGATCCTCCGTGTCACGTTTACAATGAAAATTGGGGGGGGGGGGGAATGTTGGACGCAATCATGTCACAAATTTATTCCGCTATTTGGTCACGCAGAACAGGTTCCACCTGCCGTCATGTGCAGTATAGCCTAAAGTTCCTGAATATGTTGAATGGTGTCTTCATTGCATTTGAAACGCTTGGCTTGCTTGTGCACTAGCATTACGGAGAACATCGAAGTTGCTTGATGTGCTGAAAATTACAAAATTTATATAAGTAAAAAGCTATGGTGCGAACTGGAAAATTATTTAAAAGCAAAAAAGACGCAGTAGGTTTTCATTAACAAGAAATTTTAAAGTTGTTAAATGCTTGTATACATAGACAGAAAAAAATCACAGCATATCGCCCAGGCAGCACAGAAGGTTGGCCCAATATTGGGGATAGATCGGCATTGCCTGGCCCATGAACGGCCCAGTTTTCACAACGTACCGCCAAGATTGGCTATGCCAGCCAAATAGAACGGCGACGTTGGACCAGCGTTGACAACGTACCCCCAATATTGGTTCTGCCAGCCGAATAGAACGGTTATGTTGGACCAGCATTAACAACATTCCGCCAATGATGGCTGTGCCAGTCTATTAGATTGGTTATATTGGGCCAGCTTTCAGAACTTTCCGCCCGTATAGGCTGTGCCGGCCTATTAAAACGGACACATCGGGCCAGGTTGTACAAGTAGCAGCCAATATGGGCGGAGCCATCCAATAAGACCGGCATTATTGGCCCGCCGTTTGAACGTTATTGCCGGCGTCAGCTGAAAAGTCAACATCACGATGTCATAATATTAGAATATGAGCCAATTTCTGCGTGTGCTCCTCTTTGGCGCTGTTCTGGCCCCAATTCACGCGCCGATTTTTCAAGTTAGAGAGAGAGTAATATATGTGCCGGGCACAATATTAGAACTATCTTTTCGTCATTAAACCATGCCCCGCCGCGGCGGTCTAGTAGCTAAGGTACTCGGCTGCTGACCCGCAGGTCGCGGGTTTGAATCCCGGCTGCGGCGGCTGCATTTCCGATGGGGGCGGAAATGTTGTAGGCCCGTGTGCTCAGATTTGGGTGCACGTTAAAGAACCCCAGGTGGTCGAAATTTCCGGAGCCCTCCACTACAGGGTCTCTCATAATCATGTGGTGGTTTTGGGACGTTAAACCCCACATATCAATCAATCAATCATTAAACCATGCACAGATCGTTGAAATTCATAATCGTTGGTTGAAGTTGTGCAAGGTAGACTTTTTAAGTGAGAAAAAATTACCGATCAAGTTTCTCTGTCAGACGTGACGTCCGATGCAGTGCTATCCGTACGTATGACGAAGCTGCTGCGGATACCGCTGTCTTACGCGTGCATGTACACGTCGAACATCTGACGCAAATCTTATCGTATCATGTGTCGGGCTAGCTATCTACGCGACCTATTCGAATCTGTTTTGCGTTCACAGCACAGTACGTGTTAACGGCACTTGCTGCTGCTTGACGTGTGGGAAGAGCGGGGGTCGTCAGTTGCGTTATGGTGACTGAATCATACAACATATGCAGTTGCCGTGATCTAACACACAGACGCGCGTGCGCACGCACGCACGCGCTATATTCATGCAACGACCACACGAATTCCCAACAACATCGCAGCGAACGGTTGGTAAGGTGTTGCGGAGTGTGTGGGCGTCGTAGGGCACCCTGTCGGTGCCCAGCTCGTTGCGAACGCGAATTTCGGCGTGGAACGCATCTTTTTTATGTACTTTTTTTACGTGTGCCCAAAACGGTAGGCTGCGCGATACGAGAAGTACGACACACAAAAAAAGAAGAAACGTGAATGCGTAGGGCAAATCGTTAATAACAAAAAAAAAAAAAACACGCACGCTCACGCCACTGCAGTGGCGTGAGCGTGCGTGTTTTTTTGTTATTAACGAAGCACATGTGCTTCCATAAAACCTGACAGCCAAGAATGATGAAGTATTCATTTACATACAAATTACTATGAGTTGCTGAAACTCACGCAAAAGAACATAATTTTCTTCCTTGGATATTGATCGAGTGCCTTGGAATTATGCTATGTGAATTTGACACATCAACAAACAGGTGTAACCGAAAAAAGGTGCACCTGCAGTTTTAAAGTTTAAAAGAAGCAATGACATGCCAACCATCCAAAATAGAACGCCCGAGAAAGGAGCATCAATCAGTATTACAGCAGCTAAAAGCCTGCTAACAGCTGAAGGTAGTCATGCTGTTCTTGCATTCAAGTATAGTGTACACTGAGAAAAGATACTGAAGATACACCATCAGCAAATGACAAAAGCAATACAGACAGAGCTTTCTCTTATAATACAAAAAGTCTTTAGCTGAGGAGGCAAATAAGTCATTGGCACACAATAAGTGCACGAAAAAAAAAAAGCTGTCGCACGAGGCTGTCAGCGCTTAGACAACACAGGCAAAAATACAGTAGACTGAAGAAGGGAAAACCCATAGCAAAAGTTACCATACTCCTGAGTTCTTGCTTTCCGTGCAAATGAAGCTAGCGTGAAGTTGAACACTAGATTAAAGCACCACAATCAAAATCTGGAAGTCAATGCTTTAGGAATAATACAAAGTACTGAAGAAGCATGCAAAGAGCATTCCTGTGAAGGCAAATATAAAAAAAGACTGAAAGCTCTGTGGCCCTGAACAAGACAACACCACAACCAATCGAAGAGCCGTTCGGAAACACCAGCAGTTCTGGCCAACACTAAAAAGTCACAAAAACATACCTTTAATGCCTTTTTTTACAAGAGAACTTCAAAAGAAATGTGCATACACCAATGCCAGAAGTATCGATGGAAGCTATTACTCATATTCAGCTCTTCATTGAAACACTAACAGAAGATACTTGTAGCTGGATGCTTAAATACTTTGGTACAACACAAGAGCGTCGACGCCAAGTGGCAAAAAAATTATGATGGAAGACTACAATGTGATCAAATGCACACGTCAACCGCCAACCAAGGTCTTATGCTAGAGTGAATATCGCAAAAAGTCTTGAACGCCTAATGTCACTGGCTCATACTCAGTGTTCTCAATCAAAATCTTGACCTCCCACACAGTATATTATTTCAACAACCTGCCACCTCTCACCATGTCATGAAACAAGCTCGAGTATACACAAACCCTCCTCACCATTAGGTAGTTAGATAGCTCCACTAGTGCTTCACTCTCGGAACACATAGACCAGGTCCGTAACTAGGCGGGTAGTGAGGAGGTTCTGAGCCCCTGAAGTATTTTCATGCTCTGACTTTTCGTCAACAATAGCTTAATCTGGGCAAGTTGGTTCATCGTGGTTGTGTTCTAGTAACAGTGAGAGAAGTTCAGGAAGAGACAAAAAGGACAGGAAAGAGCGCTTACTGCCAACTAAATTTTATTGAAGGTACTACGCCCACTTTTTTACAGAGTACAAGAACAGTGCTCATGCACAACGACACATGTGAGACCATGATAATATAATATTAACTGAGAAAAGAATACTCTCTCTCCGAATGGATGAGTGAAGGTATACTGATGCACTGATCCATGGCCTTCCTGACAAGAAAATGCTTTCACAGTCTCTCTTTCATTTCTTATTCTTGCTTTTTTCAAAAACAGTGTTTTATGAAACATAGAGCTGCACTTACATTCTTTACGGTGTATGGCCATGCGACTACCATAGCCATTCTTAACATTTTAAGCATGCTGTCTTGCTCAAACATTGGGGCATTGCCCAGTTTGTCTTATGTTTACGTTTCCACGTGTCAATAGTATCTCATACACAACATTATATTGGCATTCAGTATACCTATTCTCGTGACGAATGGTGAAATAATGGCTATTCCTGTTGCTTTTTAGTACACACACTTTTGAAAACTTGCAAGGGATGGCAAATAACAAGATAAAATCATATCGGCTCGCTATTTTCTTTATATTGTGAAACACCTTACGTACGTACGGTATAGCATGCAAAAATCTTTGGTCATTCTGTTTTTATTTTGGTCCTGTTTTGTTTAACTTGACTTTCTGCAGGAGGGTTTAGCACACGGGTGTGATGGTGCTGTTGGGATATCCAGCATCCTTTAGTCTTTTAATCTGGTTTTTAAGGCTTACCTCCTCCTTGTGCTCACATGACTTCTGAATGGTGGCCTCAATGCACGTGGTGGCAATTCCTCTGTGTAAATTGTGTAAATGTTAATTATGTGTTATGATGTACTAAAAAAGATGTCCCAAGAATCAGAATAAGTGACAGTAGTCAAAGTTTTTGTCACTGTCTTTATACAAATACCAGTTTATTTGTTGCCTCCTGCAGTATTTTAGGGCCTCTTATATAGATAGGATGTTTTCTCACTTTTATTACATTTTTGTATTGATGATGCCATATGTTCAGGAGGTAGAATGTCGTTATGTTCTTTCTGATAACTTCTAGCTTCTGAGCAAAGATAATGTTTCAGAAAAATGAAAAAAGGCTAGCATAATATTAAGACATGAAAAGAAAGCAGAGTTTATCAAAAATGAATGCATTAGTTGGGAATGAGAAAAAAAGATGGATGACAGGTCAGTAATGTCAATTAATTTATATTAGGACACATGAAATGTAGCAGAGGATGGCAGGTGATTAGTTCCAATGAGATCAAGAAATTATCAGTCATAATATGAAATTGGCTCATACAGGACAGGGAACATTGATTGGGCTTCCACCCTGCAGTGGACATATTATAGGCTTAACGCTAACAATGAGCAAAGCCTGTGAAAAAGGCTCCATGAAATGAGCAGTACTGCACAGATTGCTGTGCTAGACTTCCCATTTTGCTTGTTTTTACCAGCTTATCCTGCTCGCTGTTCAGACACAAAGCTTCACCAGAAAAACAATGTTATACTTGGTGAGGATAATGCCAGTGAATCCAGTGTTTTATCTACACCTTTCCTTGCTTAAGTCCTCCTCCAAACTATACGATTTTTCTTGGAAATGTTCTGCTTACAGCACACCAACCGATCAAGTGAAACAACTTTATTGGGGTCCTGCAAGACGTGCCCTAGTATGCAATCACCATTTCACTTCACGTTACAACATACTGGTGGTAAAAATATTCTCTGGCAGGGTACAGAAGTGCATGCACTGAGCTAGCTTGTGCAGCGCGGTCTATTCCAGAAAGCTGAACCTATGTTTGGTACAGAATTTTGTAACCACACGATGCTTGCACAGATTAAATGTGGCCACACATAGCAACTTCTGAGGTTTTTTATGAAATGATCTCGCAGTATCTGAAAACATTTGTTTTTTTTGTTTACTTCATAGTTCCCAGTGAAATATTTCTCTTGTTCCTCTCATTGAATAATGGCATTTGGCGTGACTAAGGTGTCCCTAATGCCTCACTATGAGATCAAAAAAACGATTCTCCTTGAAATTGCTTCACAAGCATTTCCTAAGATATTGAATGACACTGCTTGCACATGTACAAACATTTGCTAGTTTTATTGAGGGTTGATGATAAAGGGAATCAGTTGGTGCATCCAAGCCGGACAGAGATTGACTGGCCCTGAAAAGGGCCTTTTAGTTATATATCTTGCAGCTTGTTCCAGGTAGACAGGGCTTCATTCTGTAGAAATGGTAACTCATCACACTGGTTCCCCAGCATGAAGAACATAACTTGATGCTAACACTGACTCAGATGTTCTGAAATGTCATAGAGGGTACATGAAGGCTGGGTACATGAAGGTTGCAGTTACCGTATATACTCGTGTAAGGGCCGCCCTCGTGTAAGGGCCGCACCCCAACTTTGAAAGCGGATATTTCGAAAAAAAAAAAACAAAAGTTCAAAATGTCCCGCCAGAAAAGTGTAGTTAGTTCATTTACAGCCAGATGGCGCTGCACGCTTTTCCGCTTTTATTCTACTTCCGCCGACGCGCCGACCACGCTGTTGACAGCGCGCCGCCATATTTGCCTTGTGCGGCCTCTTTGTTGGCATCGTTCCTAGCATCGTGTCGATACGTTGGCAGCGCGACTTCAGATCGGTGTCGTCGGTGTCACTTTGTTGGTTGTAGTGAACCCTGCAGAAGCCAGCGCACGTGACGGACGATGGGCCGGCATCTGAGATCATTCACTGCAGCATTTAAGCTGCAAGTGATTGACTATGCCGAGGAGCACGGGAAGCGGGAAGCTGGACGAAAGTACGACGTCGATGAGAAGCGCGTGCGTTACTGGATGAATCAGAAAGATGCCCTCGCCGCTACTAACAGGAGCCGAAAGGCGTTTCGCGGGAAAAAGTGCAAGTACCCGCAACTCGAAAGCGAGCTCGTCAACTACGTCGTCGACACACGAAGGGACGGCTACGCCGTATCGACTGACATGATACGCGTCAAAGCCCTCAGCATCGCTCGCCACATGGAAATACCCCCGGCACAATTCAAGGCAAGTCGGGGCTGGGCTACGCGGTTTATGAACCGTAACCAGCTTTCTATTCGGCGCCGAACGACGATTTGCCAAAAACTGCCGCGCGAGTACGAAGACCACGTCATTAAGTTTCATCGCTTCGTGAATGCTCTCAGGAGGGAGCATGAATACGACCTGTCCCAAATTGGGAATGCGGACCAGACACCTGTGTGGTTCGATGCACCGGAAAGCACCACAGTGGATTTAAAAGGTGCGAAAAGTGTGTCTGTGCGCACGACTGGTGCAGAACGCCAAAGGTGCACTGTGATGTTGTGCATCACGGCAGACGGCAGGAGGCTTCCGCCGTACGTCGTATTTAAAAGGAAGACTCTCCCAAAAGAGAAGTTCCCTCAGGGAATCGTCGTACGTGCGCAAGAGAAGGGCTGGATGTCCGAGGAACTGGTCGTTGACTGGATTAAGACCGTCTGGGCAAACAGACCTGGAGGGCTGTTACAACGGAAAGCCCTCCTTGTTTTGGACAGCTTTAGGGGCCACTTGACCGACCGCGTCAAGAACCGAGTTGCCGCAACTCGTACGGACTTGGCCGTCATTCCCGGTGGCCTGACGAGTGTGCTGCAGCCGCTCGACGTATGCGTCAACAGACCATTCAAAGTGGAATTTCGCCGATGTTACTCTGAATGGATGGCTGGAGGCGTCCACGAGAAGACCCCTACAGGACGGCTGAAGCGGGCGTCGCTCCAACAGGTGTGTGAATGGATTTTGAATGCGTGGCGTGCCATGTCAGTAGAAGTAGTTGCTAAAAGCTTCAAGGTAACGGGAATTTCGAACTCCATGAACGGCACCGAAGATGACCGTCTCTGGGAAGACGCGGACGCCGAGGCGAGCTCCTCCGAGAACGAGGACAGCGAAATGGAATCCGAATAAAAACATTTCTGGCATGTCATTTGTGACTCTTGCACTCTGCTACTGTTGCATAAACAGTACAGACCTTTGGCCTGTACTGCCTGTACTAAATCGGCCTGATTCGTGTAAGGGCCGCACCTAGCAAAATTTTCGAAAAAAAAGTGCGGCCCTTACACGAGTATATACGGTATACTAACTGTACAGTCGGCATGCTTGTGTGATATGTGCATAGCTGCATCAAAGCCACGTGTGAGAATTACGTGAACAGCTGAAAATCTCAATGGCAGCATAGCTTAAGAAGTCTGTCATCCCTTTTTTGCCAGTTTCCAATATCATCCTTCCCTTTTCATGCATCTTCTTTCAATATATCTGGGGTTTTAATTCCCAAAACCACGATATATTAATGAGAAGCAAATTTTGAACATCTGGTGTTCTTTAACATCTTCACTTGTTTGCAGTGCAACACCAGAAACACAGGACAGGGAAGGAGCAAAAGAGAAAGAAAAGACGGTGCCGATTCTGAAAAAGACGACACTGACATCATGACACGCACATGTCGTGATGTAAGCTGCCCAAAGAGTGGCCTCCCGTGAGAATAGTGAAGAATTTGGAATAGGATCTACCAGTAAGGGCTTTGTGTGCAATTCACAAACAGTGAAAAAGATCCACCAGGGGTGAACCTCAGGTACATGGTGCACTCTGGTTGAGAGAGAGCAGAGTAAAGCAGATGTGCCAGACAGGAGATTATAAATGGTTTTGTCTGGAGCTGGTGCCAGACCGAGCTCTGATTAAGCGTAAGGGAGTATTGAGCGCCAGGCCAAACTGCTCCCATTCCTGTGATGGGGTGCAATATGATGACAGGTGCGAATTCCATTTTCTTTTTTTTCCATGGGTTTAGGGAAATAATTTTTCAGGGATCAGATGAAAATACCTCCGACATACATAATAACATGCTTATTCTTGGGCGTAGTCATGCCTCAGATTGGGAGAAAAAGGAATGTTTACCGAAATGTGCGATAAAGTGTTTGGTGCTACGCCTTGACGGAAGTATTGATAGGTGCTTTGGAAATCGGTACGCCATTTCTGTAATCGTTAAATATGCAACTGCATGTGCCACTGCTAGGGATAGCGTGACACTCCCAGCCATTTCGGGGTAAGCCGTTTTAATCTACATGAAGATGTTAATGAGTACGTTCTCCATCACAGCAGTAGCTGTGGCCATTCCTTCAACTAGGCCTACTGCAACGCCAACTAAACGTCTGCATGAATTTAGCGCTAGTACCGTACATAATAATCAGCACGTGCCTTGGGTTCACCTCGATGGTGTTGTGAATTCATCTTGTGTGACAATGGTTTAAGTTGCATGCGTGCCTTAATCATTATTGCAATAGGAGACCATGATTTATCGTCACGCATGGTGTTGCTTAGCTCGGTCCTCAGTGTTCGAAGCAGGTCCCGCCTTGTGAGTGCATGAGAGAGGCACAAGAGTTGATTTCTGCTCTGTGTTTCTATAATTCCCTAGCCTTTATTATACAGGAAGCGGATAGTGCTGGTGTGCGTCAGCTGTCTCGGTGCGCTCTCAACCGCCTGCCTGGTAAGACTGATAGCTCATTCTATCAGCGCCTTGTCGTACTCCCTCCTCACACTGCGGCATGTCCTCCACTTGGAGGACATGATGACGGAACAAGATGATACGAAGCCCAAGACCGCAATGTTTGCAAGCCACAACCCGAGCAAACAATTCAACGGTGAGGCCAGAAAATCTACCTGACTAGGCCTGGAGCAACAAGCCAGAGAGCATATTCTTGGCTGGATAGATGGATGGATGTGGCTGTACCCTTTAGATCGGACGGCGGCTAACGTCACCTTGCCGTAATGTTTAGTGAACTAACCACAAGATTTTTTTTTCCCCTTTAAATAGTAAAGTTGGACGGGTACTTTGAAGTGAAGGGTTTAATTATCAATCGTGCCTTGACTTTAGCCACCAATCAGATAACCTCCTTCTAGTTAAGTCTACCCGCTTAAAGTCTATTTTGCCCTCCCTGTCCCTAAATACCAGTGCTTTGAAAAACTCTGCGCCATCATCTTGAACTATAAGGTGAAGCCCTTTACACAGCATTGTCAAGTGTTCGGCAGTTTTTTCTTTCTCTTAGCACGCACTGCATATTGTGTCTACCTCTTCATATTTGGCCCGATATGTCTTGGTTCGCAATACTCCTGTCCTGGTCTCAAACAGTAGAGAACTACCCTGAGTATTATCATAGATTCTTTCTTTGGCAATTTCCTGCTTAAAAGTTCGATAGATCTCTAGTGCGGACTTCTTAATCATGCCAATTCTAGACATGTCAGTCTCCGTTTCCTGCAGTTCCTTTTTAACCGATAGTTCTTTCTGGTTTGGCCACCTGCTGTTTTCTAAGTATTTACCAGTCAATTTCCTGGTTCACTTCCTCCATTTTGTATTGACATTCTTCATGTACAAATAGCTGAAAACCTTCATAGCCCAACGCTCCTCCCCCATTTCTCTCAATCGCTTCTCAAATTTTATCTTGCTGCTAGCTTCCCTGCCATCAAATGATGTCCATCCCATGTCACCTTGTACTCCCTGGTTTGGTGTATTCCCGTGAGCTCCTAAAGCAAGCCTAAATATTTCACGTTGCCTAATTTCTAATCTTGCTTGAACTTCTGACCTCATGCACAAGACCGCGTTGCCGAACGTCAGCCCAGGAACCATGACCCCTATCCATATTCCTCTCACAACATTATACCTATTGTAATTCCACAGTGCCCTATTTTTCATCACTGCTGCATTCCTGTTATCTTTAGTCGTCACGCATATTTCGTGTTCCCTCAGGTGCTCGGTCCCATTGCTTATCCATACGCCCAGTTATTTGTATTTATCTGTTATCTCTAGCGTGACTTCTTGTATTCTAAGCTCACTACCTTTGTTATCATTAAAAATCATGACTACTGATTTTTCCTAACTGAATCTAAAATCTAACCTATCTCCCTCATTACCGCAGATGTCCATCAACCTCTGCAAATCTTCCTTGTTGTCGGCCATTAGCACTATATCATCTGCGTAGGTTAATGCTGGTAGTGCCTGATCAATGAGTTTTCCTTGTTTGACCTAAGAGAGGTTGAAGCCAAGTCCCCTTGCCTCTAATTTCGCCTCTAATCCTTGTAGGTACATCATGAATAAGAAGGGTGACAGTGGGCACGCCTGCCTAAGTCCACGTTTCACCACTGTGGGCTTGGATACCTGTTTTTCCCACTTTTTAACTACCTTGTTAGTTTTATAGATTTCCTTTAAACGATTAGTGACTCCATCTTTTACACCCAGTGTGTCTAGTATTCCCCACAAGTCCTCTTGAACCACGCTATTGTACGCTCCCTTGAATTTCTGCAGGCCGGTAGGAAGCCTCACAGCGCAGCGCCTGATCTTGTGAAACGGCGCAGCCATGCAGGCAGGGCATTCAATTCCCTCCCTATTTTTTGTATACTACTGTCTTTGTGTACATCGTAGAACACATAACAGTAATGATAGCAAACAGATCATTGATTCGGGTAGGCTTGGTGTTTTTATTTAAAATGGAACAACGAGGAAGCTGCTGAAGCTCGTGCCTGTATACAGCTGCTTTATATGGAGATGAAACTTTAACGAAAAAAAAAAAATGTAATGATAAACAGTAGGCTCATAACAAACAACATTTCTCTGAGGGTGCATGGAATATATGTCCCATGCAAGGCTATGCATTGCAGTCCTTACTGCATTAATTATGTACACGTACTGCAGCGCATGCAAGTGTATGCAGACACACGCTCACGAAATGACATTTTTTGCTACATACAAACGTGCACCACACCAAATAAGACGCACGTGTTTGTATAGTCAGGGAACACTCGTGAATACTGATGAAATCACACAGCTCGCTTACAGTATAAAACAAACACAATTGCGAACAATAAAATGCGACGCTGTTTAAAGAGGCGGACCCAGGTTACGAGGAGAATTATCAGTATGGCATACACACCACGTGTCAAGCTTTTGCAACATCTAAAGAGACTAAATATGGAAAGTTGCCTTTTTAAGTTAACATGACAGTACCAAATGGAGAAGCCACACGAGAGAATAATTCATCGTGGGCTAAAGAATGTGTTTTAAATATTATACACAGCTTTGCAAGACAATATCGACGAGTTTTACTCGTCTAGGTGTGGGAGGTGTAGGCCTGATAAAATGCGATGTTGCTTCAGAGCCTTTCTTTCGTAATATTGCAATTTTATTCAACTCTTTCAAACGCGGCCCCATAAATTTCTACTGGGTGCTCGAACACGGCAAGCAGGTCGCGGGGCAAAATCTTTGTAACATTTTATTACCGAAACAGCGATACTAGCAATGCTTGAGCTGCACTTGCTGTTTTCTAAATTGTAACCTCCTCAATCTCATCACTGTGATCAGGAAACAGAGAGGAAAAGTACAGCAGTAGTACGTAGAGAAATATTTAATTTCAAGCCCTTTAGCAATATCATCTAAACAAATTGCCAGTTCACTATTGAACTCTCGATGGAAACAAACAGCTGATCAGGGACGCAAGCTTGGCTTGGCACTGGCTTGGCCGTCCATACAGAGCCAAAAGCCGCTGCAGGAAACTGGATTGCGGATCGTATTGAGACAAAATATTTTATACATTTTTGTTTTCTTTGTTTCATTTCTCTAATTGCTCTTGTGATGGCGTGGACCGCGCTTCGTGATCTCATGTACCGGCGCACTGTTTTTAAGTTTAGTATGGCGCACGATAATACATGATTGCGTGCTTTAATTTAAAAAGGTTCGCGAGTATGGCAGCAACACTGCAATGTCGGGAAGAGGCACGGGGAAGAGGATAGTAGTAGAACCAGTAGCAGCTGCATGCCCGGGTGGAGCGACTGATGCCCAGATGGAGGAATGTCAACCCGATGCCTTTTGTGTTGGCCGTTCTGGCAGTTCCGCCGACTTTATAGAAAGAAACGACCCCGTCGCTTGTCCTCTTCTCTTTTCCTTCGGGCATCAGCGACAACATTGACGGACGACGTGTTCGACTTCACCGTGCACGTGAGTATAGGTTGGTTTTTCATTCGAGTGAATTCTTGTTCAGATTTGCAACTTGTCGACTTCATCCTGATCACCTGTCACCGGCAATAAGTCACATACGTGTGATATTTAGGTGAAATAAATGATAATGCACATTTTCTGCTCCATTTGCGTGACTTAGCTACACCAGGACATGAGGGAAAGCCTTTGTCGCCTAGCCACTAGCAGGCAAGATCGATCACTCGCATCCTTCAGTTCACGAATCAACGCGCCTGCCTTAAAATTAGTAAGCTGCTCGCAAAGAAATCTTACCGAGGCAATTTTGTTTTCTGTGAACAATGCACCGTAGATTTGTCTTGAATAACAAAAAAAAAAAAACTTGAAAAATAAATGTCGCGACCTTTTAGAAAACGCCGTGTCTAAGAGCTAGACGCGGCATTTTGTAAAAGGCTCATTAAATTCAGTATGTTTTCGTAGTTTCTGCTTGAAATTATTATTGTCTATGAATTTCATGGCCCAATCTTTTGCTTTGGCTGAAAATCTCGGCGGCAAAAACTTTGTTCAGTGTCCCTTTAAGGGCAGGTGTAGATGCCATCATTTCAGTCGCAAATCTTTTTGCTAGTTGGTCGGCTGGTTAACAATAAGGGTACTAACTAGAGTTCCAGATTTCATCAGCAACACATCATCATGGCTTCATCAGATGCTGCATTATATACATTCTATCCTCGTTTTAAATAGGTGTACCGTATGGTCCACTGTTACAGGAAACAAGCGAGCTCATGGACAGTGAGCCATGTTGTGATAACTGGCAGCGAGGCTTGTGAATGGGACGCATGCGCATAGAATCGGGGTGCGCCCAGTTTTGTGTGCCATTTCTCCGCATGTACGCATGACAGCATTGGAAAGCGCATCCGTATTTTAGCTGTGCAATTTATCTAGCCCAGTGCCTCCTGCTTCAGGGATTTCCTGTGAGCACAAAAAATGCATGATTTTAATCGTTGCTGCAGTGTTTTGCAAGTTGTCACCGTAAAGCACATCATATTTTTCGCATAATGCTCGCTGCAACTAGCAAGTTTCGATGACTCGAAATGCTGTTCAGGTCTGATGTAGCAAACATTTTAAGCTCGTCCTCATGACCATGAAATATTGGTTTATTAAATAATGGAAGGCAGAGTTGGTATCAGTTGATTTACAGTGTGAAAATGAAAAGTGCGAAGGACCGTGCCTTGCAAGTAAGCCCCGAGAGCATGAGCAGAGAAGTAGCAGATGAGGATGCTCATGCGCTGCATTTCCAAATCTCACCAGCACTAATGCTTGACGGACTGCTGGCCACGCACTAGCGTGATCTTTCTGAAACAGGACTTGGGCCCTGTAAGCATGTTCTTGAAGGGCATAAGTAAAACGTAGAATGGGCCCCCTAAATGCACCCATCCTTGAACCATTGGGCTTATAAATTAGTGCCCTTTTCAAAATACAACTATTCTGAGCTCTAAATTGTGACAGAACAGTGCACGAAGTTCAAAAATGGGAAAAAAGTCTTTAAATGTCCCCTTTATACATAGTGTTCTTGTGATGTCACTTCTGCCGATGTCGCCCTCTCCCGCCATGCCCGGGTAACTCCCTGGGTACCTACGGCAGTTCACGTGCTGCAGTGCGGTTTGTTGGGGGCTCGTCATCTGTTGCTGTGAACTATGTGGAAGCATTGTGGTTTTTTGTTGTCTTACTTTAACGAGCTCATTGGATTAGGAAGGCCTCGCTCGTTCACTCGATACAAGACCAGATAATCAAGATGTGCGACACATATACCAGCCACGACGTACCCCGGCTGCCCGCATATACCAGCCACGGCGTACACCGGCTGCCCGCCACAACCTATGAGGGCCTATTATCTTGCTTTCACTACAAATTGCCTGGCCCAAAAACAAGTGAAAGCTCAAAATCTCTCGAGCCGCAATTTTAAGAGTGGATGTGCGAAGCGCAGCTGCTCCTATCGAAAACTAGTCGTGCAGAGCTAGGCAAGTTTACAAGAGATATAATATTATGAATATATTGTCACGGCCTACGCCACCAAAGTAGCAATGCCCCCCCCCCCCCCCCCCCCCAAGTGTTTTAAACAGTGCTGATGTTGAGCTTGAGCCTCTTTGATTGCAATTTGTGGAAATAGTCGAGGAAAATATTATACAAGGCAGATAGCGACTTTGCGTGGTGTGTGCCGCAGTAATGCCAGTCATCACTTTATTTTTCGCGTATGCTTTAACACACTTTTCACTTTGTATGTTGCTTTTGTTGTACGCTAATGTACAGTGGAGTCACTGAACATGATAGAGACCGTGTATAGAATTAATTGACTAATAAAAAAAAATCCTGACGCCCAACTTGAACCGATCGGCTATACTTCAAAGTGAACTAATATTGTTTCCCATTCTTTATAGTTTGTTTCAATGCAATACCAAATCTCCGCGATCACCATCACGATTTTAACCGCCTTCCTCGCCATCATGATTTTAACTGCGGACAAGTTTCTATGTACAGAAAGGGGGGTGAGCCCGTGGGACTTCAGCGGATGAACGTAAGGTGTGTGTTTAATATGTGGAAGAAAAAAAAAATTCAAAATTTTGGCGACTGAAATGAGGGTGACTTAGTGAGTGCGCTCATGACGAGAGTAAACACGGTTATTATTTTTTTTTTCAAATCTCTTTTGAAAGCCACAAAAAATCTGTATGTGGTGCAGCCTAACAGAAGGTCCCTGAAGGCAAATTATGAATTCATCGTTGTACGAAGTCCTATTTTTTTTTTTCATGCGCACCATCCCCGCCACGGTGGTCTAGTGGTTAAGGTACTCGGCTGCTGACCCGCAGGGCGCTGGTTCGAATCCCGGCTGCGGCGGCTGCATTTCCGATGGAGGCGGGAATGTTGTAGGCCCGTGTGCTCAGATTTAGGTGCATGTTAAAGAACCCCAGGTGTTCTAAATTTCCGGAGCCCTCCACTACGGCGTCTATCATAATCATATAGTGGTTTTGGGACGTTAAACCCCACATATCAATCAATCAATCATGCGCACCATAAATAGTGCTCAAAATTTAATTGCATATGTTGTTTTCATCCTCGCTGTATTCCAAGCTGTTTATGATGTAAAAAAAAAGTAGCACGCTGAAGTGGTGCTGCTTTTGGGCAACAGTTGAAAATGGCGGGGTGCATGAATGCGGAATACTGCCGCTTACACTCAAATCACTCTTGTGGTCACCTCCCACTGTTTGCAGCATGTGTTGTGTATACACAGCTGCATATTTCCTAGCTAGAAAAATTTGATTTTAGGTGTTTCACGCCATTTTCTATGTAACTATTCCATGATTACACTGATCAGCAGGCTTTCAATTGCGCTGAAGGACACAGGTGCCATAAAGTTCAAGTCGATTCTTTCAAAGAAACCATATGTAAAGGCTGAAGCTTCATGCTTACATACATACACACACACCATATTGTTTTTTGTACTTTATGAAAGCTGCGAAGGTGTCATGTGCCTCCAAGCGTAACCTGTCTTATTTATTCTCCATCACCACATAAGTTTTGTGAGTTTCAAATAAAAGTACTTTGCGCATGGCCACTTTTGGGTAATTTTTTTGTGTAGGTGTTATTTGAGCAGCCTACAGTGTTTACTTTATAAGCCTGTATGTATATGTTGCATTATAAGGATGCAGAATGTGTGTAGCTGTACAATATAGATGAAGTGTAAAAATTAAGTATGTCTATTGTAGTGTTCTTGCAACCAATTTTACCCCCGTATTCTAGAACGTCCCTCCACTCAACGCTTCACCTTCACTTGAGATGGCTGATGGGAGCGCCGTCTCTAAGCAGAGAAAATTGCTGCACGTCAGCAATAATCTGCTGTGATTCTCGAGTAGCGCAGCGTCGCTTTCAAACGAGCAGCGGCACAGTGCTCAACTCTGTCAAGTGAAGGGTGAAAGTCGAGTCGGGGAGCGTTTATGAATATGGGGGTTAGTTTTGTTGTCTTGTTAACCTGCCATTAACACTGGATTGATGCTACTTTGCTCTAGCTGTACAGTGCTCTCCAAGGCTCAAGGAGGCATCGCACGGGGAAGGCTCGGAGCAAACCATGCGTGAGTTTCCTTTAATTGTTACACTATGCACGTATTAAGTGATAGACTTTAATGTATGCTATTTGTATTGTGCAAGTTTTTGGGGACATACAACTTCCAACACTGATATGTTCTGACGAAAATCACGCAAGAATGAGAGAAGCTTGTGCAAAAATTATGCAAGAGTGTAAGAAGCTTTTGCAGAAGTCTGTGAAATGAAGTTTTGAAATTTTGTGGCAATGTGTCATTGTACAGTGGTCAACAGTCTTGCTCAGCATGCTTGACTGCAGGGCTCCCGGCTGCACAGGCGCATCTACGGAGTGCCTGATGCATGATGGGCCAAATGTCAGCCTGCACACTGGTGCCTCTTATCCCCGTTTGTCTGTTACATCAGTGTCTCTTGTAAAGGGGATCAACTGTGCTACCTTTTTTTTTTTTTCGAATGTAATGAGTTCTTTTTCCAGATTATTGTTGTTTTAAGGTAGAGCCTCACATTTCTATCAAATACTGAAGATTCTATTTTTCCTTCTAGATGCTATGAAGTCACTCCTTGTGTTACAATAGAGTGAACACTGTTATGAGAAAAGCTACTTGATGGAGTTAACTCACTCCATATTGACTTAACACACAGAATTGGTGAAAACTACACTCCATTCCAGCTGCATTAGGAATAATATTCATTTGCATACTTCTGTTTCTTTTGTTTGTTTGTTGGCTGGAGGTTTGGAGTATAGGGTGGCCAGAGGGCACTGTGTAGTCTTTCTTCATCTTCCCAATTTTGTGAACATTAATTGATAGCCGTATGGGAAGCAGCCAGCATGCTGAAACAGAGGTGCAAGCATGCAAGATGTTCACCATTGCATGCAGTCAGTTGCTGTGAGCAACCTACTGCATACAATTAACTGCGAGTGGTGCTGCACTATGTGTGCCTCCTGGAAAGCTGCAATGGTAAAGTGCCACAATCGTATAGTAACATGGATAACATCGCAATTTGTTTGTTGAATAATTTTGCAACAGAATCAATGGAGTTTTGGATAAATTTGTGTATCTGCCTGGTTCATCAAAGCTACAGAGTCAAATGCGGTATATACTCGCGTATTATGTGTACTTGTTTTGTCAATCCGGTCATGTGCGAAGCTAGTTGGAATCGCTGGCCTAAAAGCTCAACTGGGAATATATGTTGCAGGCACTGTCACAGCTGTCTCAAAGCGGATGGTCATTTGTTTGCTAAGCCTGTTCAAATGCCCCCATTTTCTTGAAGTTCTTCCGAACAGTGCTCACAAAAACCAGTTCCCATGACAGGGTTATACCAGAGAACATAAGTACTCTCCAATAATTGTCGGGAACCCAACGTAAAGTAAGATGCAGACAAGGAAGCGCGATGCCAACACAGTGCTGTGTGTGTCGCCCTTCATGTGTGTGTGTGCCCATTCCTTGTCCCAGTCTTCTATTGCGTTGTGTTCCCTCCGATATCTAACCAACACACCCAAGCTTCTATGCTAAGTCTTATTCAACGCACTGTTCTGCTGGCTCCCATACTGAATATTGCATGTCGAAGAACTCCACGCTGATGTGCTTAGCGGTAGCACGGTTTCAGTTTTCTTCGGTAAGCTTTATAATAGCAATCTGCCTCGTATATAATTATTGTAGCCTATCACAAGGAACAGTAAAAACGCAATGGCCAGATGGCGAAACCGAAAAAAAAAAAAAAGAGTGCGAAAACCTGCCTCATCTGGTTGATGTGACAGGTCCTTGCATGCGTTCAACATCTGTGCTGTGTCTCGGGAATACATTCTTGCTGTGAAAGAGGTGGGAAGATAGGAGGCAAACCTTTAGGCATTTCGGACTACACATAAACAGGTTTCGGTTTTCAAGTTCGATATTCTAGGGAAAGCATAAAAGTTCATGGAAGAAGGGACCTTGCACTCAGTCCATTTTGTGTAAGACTGCACTCGCCTGCTCGACAAGAGATGTGCCTGACCAGAGCATCATGAAGTCAAATGTGTCTGTGTGTGTGCTGGCAAGGTGGCTCGGGCTGGTTGGGGAGGGCAAAGTATGCAAGCAAAAAGTTTCTTGTAGTAAAGCAGGCTGGCTAATTATACTGGTGAGGATGCAAATTGTGCGAGTAAATATGGTATGTACTCTTGTATGTTTCAGCTCTATTGCTATGGATCCTGCGGATCCAACTTGGCATCCGGCAGCAACAAAGAGAGGTTCTGCAGGAGGTGCGACAGCTGAAGCACGAGGTACGGCTCTTGTCAGTGCCTCAGCACGCCCAGCCAGCACAGCGCCCCTCTGACCTTCCCCGGCTGCCTGCTGGTACAATTGGAGAAGTGGAGGCAGCAGAGGCAGCTGTGCAGAGTAAAGCTGTGGCTGTGGCTTTGGTGTATATTTCTTGATTTTTAATATGCCTATGTAACATGCAGAAATTTAGTACTGCTTTAAGATACTGTGTTTCGGGAAACAAACTAGTCAGGTTATCTCATAAGCCACTGTACTACAGTCGAATATGAATAATTCGTACTCAAAGAGGCCAGAAAATTTGTTCAAATTAAAAGAAGTTCAAAATAATGAGTTACCGTAATTACTTGAATCTAACACGCACCTTTTTTCCGGTTAAGAGAGTTCATAAATCGCATGTGCGATAGAATCGAGTACGACAAAAAAAAATGAATATGGTCATTCTATTGCCATCGCCACTTACAAAATGGCCGCCCCCTACGTGCGTCGGCATGGCGCGTCGGTCATTTCTGCCTATGTGTTTCCCATGCGCGGCACTTCATACGTGTGCTGAGGAGTTCGTCATCTTGTAGTACATTAGCATCGACGGCATGGTAGGGCCGACTCCAAAAACTCGACGAGTGCACCACAATGCTGCTTCTAAAAGAAAAGTCGTCGCGTGTGCCGGAACGGACAGAAATCGGGCCGCATCGCGGTCATTCGAAGTTCCCGAAACGTGCGTGTGGGACTGGCGGAAACAAAAGCAGAATATTGTCGACAGCAAAGATTCACGCAAAGGCTTCAGTGGACCACAGCAGGGTCGGTTTCCACAAATTGAAGAGCTGCTCGGCGAGTATCTGAGGTGTGTGTTTAATATGTGGAAGAAGTGAGCGGCACAGCGGCCCGTGACGACAGAACTGCTCCAAGTGGAGGCTATGCAGTTAGCCTTAGAAAAAGGGCTAATGCAGAGCCATTTTAAAGCGAGCAGGTGCTGGCTAACGAACTTTATGAAGAGAAAAGGCTTTTCCCTCCGAAGGCGAACGGGCATATGCCGGAAGTTGCCGGAGGAGTACGAAGAAAAGCTTCAGAGTCTTCAGAGGTTCCTCCTAAACTTGCGGCACAACAACGGCTACCTGCTTTGGCAAATCGGGAATGCCGATCACACGCCTCTTTACTTCGACATGCCTGGCACCACAACCGTCTAGGAGAAGGGGGCGAAGCAAGTTTGTGTACTGACATCGGGCCACGGTAAAACTAGAGTGACAGCAATGCTCTGTTGCACGTCAGATAGGCATAAGCTTCCCCCGTACTTCATATTTAAACGGAAGACGCTCTCAAAAAGAGTCGTTTTCGCGAGTGGTGTGATCAAGCGGGCCAACGAGAAAAAAGGGTGCGCGTTGCAACCGATGTCTTAGTTTTTTTTTTTTTTTTTTTTTTTTGTCGTGGAAATTGGGCGCGCGTTACAATCGAGGGCGCGGTAGAATAGAGTAAATACGGTAAACGAGCGGAGGGCTCACCATGCAGTGATGCATGTGCATGGAGTTTTATTCACAAATTACAGGACATCCGTCATTAATTAAAGTAGTCAATACATGTCTGTACACGTTGGCCTTGCAACGGGTCAACAAGTTTTGCGTGCAGTTTGCAAAGCATTTGTACTTCGGCTTCAGTATTCTCCTGGCAAAAGAAGTTGCGCGCGGCAATGTCCAGTGCTGACACTCTTCGAAGACAACTGTGTTTCCACTGTTACCATCTGCGCTGCAGCCGGAGCGTGGCCAGCACATGATGAGAATGGAGGAGCGTCTCCACCTGGAGAAAAGCAGATCGGCATTCGAGAGAGAAACACTCCGCAGCAGCTTTTTTTTTTCTCTCTTCATGCGCGGTGTTGAAAGGAGAAGAGTCTCTACATAGCAGGGACGGAAAACAGGGAAGCGTGACACCGGCGCGTTGCAGATTGGCATGAGAGAGAGCCAACTCTCTGCGACAGCTTTTTTTCCCCTCTTTCTCTTCATGCGCAGTGTTAAGTGGAGAAGGGTCTCTACGTGGCAGGGACGGAAAAAGCCGAAGCGTGGCACAGGAATGTCGCAGATTGGCATTTGGCAAACATTCCACCGCAGTCTTTTCTTTCCTTTTCTTCATTTTCTTCTTCAAGCACAGCGATGAGGTGTCTGAAGTGCCACCGCAGGATTGGGCGGGGTGCTGAGAGCATTTTCGGAGCGCGGTATAGCTTTGATAGGACCACAGCGTCAGTTCGAATTAAGTGTGTTGGAATTAATGAGATTCGACTGTATTTACTATAGTCTGTGAAGTCCGAGTGAACTGTCCTAAGCTAGCAGACGATGTAGGCGGCATCGTGTGTTTGATGGGCAGTGACTAGCAATAGCCTGCTTAAAACAGACATTCAGTAATTTTGTTCATTTATCACCCTATTTCGTGTCCGCTGCGGCTCTCTCTACTTTGAGCTACAGTTCACCCTGCCTTGTGTTAGTCGATTTCTTACTTTTTTAAAAATCTAACACGCACCAAATTTCGCAGTGTGAAGAAAAATGCACCTTTATTTATTGTGATGAGATTTCTATAGCGACATGCCTCTTTGTTGGCTATCACAGAAAAATATAAACAGCAAATGGTGCGACCATCTAGTGCGACCTTTATTTTTCTATCAGTTTCATCTATGACCAAGATTTGGCCGCTCTAAGGTTGCCTCTTAGTACGCCTTGATCATGTTCATTTATCTTGTTGTGCTCTGCTTACAATGCATTGATTAAAAACATGTCCAAGCTTCTTTTTGAATTCCACATATTTTATCGTTTTTCACGTGTAGAAGCTACTCCTGGTCAACATTCAGGCAAAGACATAGTAACCTCGAAGAAACGTGTATTGGAATTTGAGCACTGTACAAAGTAATTATACTATTTCATAGCTAGAATCAATATTTATTAAGGGTTATAACAGTGTTGTATTTGATTTCATAACAGCGAAACTGCATTCAGAGAAGGACTCTGAAAGGTTCTCACACTGAGTGTGAGAGGGCTGATGTGGAAACCATTTTAGGTCAAGTGAGTTGAAGTTAGCGTAAAAAAACAATGAAATGTTATGATGCCCAAAAATTCAAGTTGTTATTTTCAGTGTCCTCTTGCAGATTTTTATCATGAAAACATTTCGATGTGCTGTTGCGTTTACCCCATCTATGCTTCTTGCATTTTTTTACAGTGCAAGCACCTCCTGCAGATTGGGGGACGTGGCCTCCGAGAAATTGGTGTGAATGCCATGAAGGCTGTATTGGCACATGACGTGCAAGTGCTGTACAGCCTTCATGGCAGAAAAGGGAAAAGGGCCTTTGTGAACCTGAGGCTCTGTAGATTAGTGACAGGTTAGACTTGTTCATTGTTTTATGTGTGTGTACCCTTGTGTATTCTCTGTACTGCAGTGCTTCATGTGTACTATGGTATTTCTGTTCTTGTATGCAGATGTCATCTGCCAAAAAGCAGGGTGCGACCAGGCGGAGGCCCTCAACTTTATTAAGAGGTGGCTGCCAGGGTCTGGTGATCGCTGTGGGGGCAGGAAGCGGCGCTTCAGAGAAACATTTGTTGTGGAGCAGCCCGATGATCCCCACTCTCAGAGTGCAGATTATCGGCTGCTCGCGGCAGCTGGCTTCCTGCCCAGCCACAGCAGCCAGGGCCTTGACAGCACCACTGTCACTGTGTCCCCAACGCAACCTGACCTGCAGTAGAGCGGGCCTTTTTTAGTTGTGTATATATATTTTTCAATGTATACATTTTTTGTTGTACCAAATAAATAAAAAAAAAACAAAGAATAAATAGTCTGCAGACTGTCGGTGGTGCACTGTTCGGCTAGCTTATGCTGATTCGGAAGCACCATCACCATGTTTTAGTTACAAAAAAATGCTCTAAACTATGAATATTCTCGATTACCATGTGTGGGACATATGTGGGGATTGCAAGTGGGGGACATACGCTTTCAGCATTTACTTCCTAACGACTTTTTTCGATCTGCTGTACCAAATACCAGTACCAAATAAAGCACTCGCTATTGCAAAAGATAAATTGGTAAAAAAATAAACTACACTTCTAGTGTTAGCAAAGGGAATGAGGTATAAAAGATGAAATAGATCGAGTAACTGCTTTCAGTTCTCGGCATTCAATTTTCTGTTGCCCCAAGTATACAGGGCTGCAAAGCTACAAGAGCGGGTCATCGAGGCATATTGCTTAAATATTTCGGTAAGAAAAATTCCCTACTAATAGTGGTTACATAATGTCAAGCCAATCAGTAGCCAATATTCGTCGTGCAGGAAACATCGGTGTAATAACGGCATTCGATTGGCTGCAATGTGGCCCTGGATTGGTCCAATGTCGGTCGTACATCCGTAGCCAATATTCGTCGTGCAGCAAACATCGGCGTAAAAATGGCATGTGATTGGCTAAAATATGGCCCGATGTTGGCCGAACATTGGCAGCTTTGTCGGCAATACGATGGGCCTTCGTCTGCCCAATGTTGGTTGCATACTGGCTAAAACATCGGCAAAACGTCGGCCCATCATTGGCTTGAACGTCGGCCCGACATTGGAAGAAGTTGCACTTCCGACGTCGGCCCGACGTCGGTGCCGATGTTAGCCGATGTTGGTCCAAGATTGGTCCAACGGCGGCGTGCTGCCTGGGGACGCTTGTCCGTAGACGGCTTGAGTGGTTTAGTCACATAGGTGATAAAATAGGGTCGCTCTCTCAGCATACTTCAATGCCAGCATAAGGGCCAGTATATAAGGGCCAGTATCCTTCGGTGCAAACTTGGGAGCCATAGCGACCCAACTCAGCATGCTCTTGTGGAAAGCCAGTTGGAGCCACACGAGAAAACCGACAGGGAAAGAGTCTTGGACAAGATAATGGTCATGGTGATCTTTTTTGGGGATTCTATTATCTACTGTGAATGACTTTGCAAGCTGACGACACTATTCGGTATGTTTGGCCATTGAAAAAACTGCGCTGAACTCAGAGGCATCAGGATTCAATGGAATTGTGTCATGGGCGCTGCACATGGGTCACGAGCATATAAAAGAAAAAATATAGAAAAGCCTGTTGTTCAATGAATCGCGGTAATGTAAGCGTACGTCACGAAAGGAAGAACGACGTCCCAACTTGGAGTGGTTGGAATCAATATACATAACGAGCATGTCCTGTATGGTTTCTATTGAAACGTTACGTTAGGCCGTTCGTCTGAGGGTGGTAGGCTGTTGATGTGCGGTGTACCGTACGGCATGAACGTAGGAGCTCTGACAGAACTACGGACAAAATGCGCGACCTCTGTAACTCAGTAGCTCTCATGGTGCACCATGACGGAGAAAGAACTGATGCGAAATGAAGGTTGCAACGCCACAAGCTCCAGTTGAAGGTAGCGCTGCCGTCTCGGAGTACCCTGTCAAGTGGTCGGCAGCCACAATAACCCAACGATTACCAGCAACACAGCACCGTATAGGTCAATCCCAACACGGTCAAACCGGTGTGCAGGACATGGATAAAGCTGCGATTGACCGCGTGAATGAGGAAATGCCTTGCACTGCTGACGCAAGGAACATGAGCGAATGTGTTTGCGTATAGTTGTGTACATATTCCGCCTGTAGTAACGTTGACGTATCTACTCATACGTCTTTAGCACACTGATGTGTGCATGTTGTGGTTAAGCGTCAAAATATTTGCAGATATCAGACCGCTTATGGCTGGGTATGACCAGCAGCCAATTACGACCCGCCACTTGATAGTTGCGAGGGTACAGCAGGTCACCCTGTATCCCGAAATGCATTGCTTGGAGCCGAAGAGCATGCGGGTACCCGGAAGTTGATGTGTCAGAGAGAATATTCAAGAGTGAGGCTATTCAAGGGTCCTTCCGCTGTTGAGATGGCATGTCTGTGATGCTGAAGGCAGAGAAAGGAAAGTCAAGGACTGAGTATTTAAAATGTTCTCGTTGTTAGTTATTTGCTATCGTTGTTGATTAGGAATGCTGCGGAAGTGAGACTTGATTTCCATTGGTGGTATCCTCAGCTCCCAGAGAAAGTTTCTAATAAAACGCGTGGTTGACAGCCTCATAAATTTCGCCCTCGCCTGTGCCTCTAGAATTTCTTTCACCGTGTTGTGCATGCCGAGACGGAACAATCTATCTATGACTGTGCACATTGAAAGCCTGAAAGCTGTCTTGATGATTGATTGGTTGATTGATTGATTGGTTGATTGATTGATTGGTTGATTGATTGATTGATATGTGGTGTTTAACGTCCCTAAACCACCACATGATTACGAGAGACGCCGTAGTGGAGGGCTCCAGAAATTTTGTACACCTGGGTTTTTTTAAAGTGCACCTAAATCTGAGCACACGGGCCTACAACATTCCCGCCTACATCGGGAATGCAGCCGCCACAGCCGAGATTCAACCCGCGACCTGCGGGTCAGCAGCCGAGTACTTTTTAAAGAATGTTTTACGTCACGTAGCACGTGAACTTATTACGAATGGGCAGCTGAGAAATAGTCCCTCGCATACAACCTAAAGGCACTAAGTCTGCCAGTACGAGACCCTCGTTAATGAATTATGGAAAGAAGTGTGTACTTAAGGGCTTACACACTTCTTTCCCTAATTCAATAACGAGGGCCTCGTACTGGCAGACATAGTGCCTTTAGGTTGCATACAAAGGATTATTTGTCAACTGCCCACTCGTAATAAGTTGACGTGCTACGTGACGCCAAACAGGCTCAAACAGATTGTGCCACACTAGCTTCCATGGCTTCTGGTGGCGTTGACTGACACTCCCACGTTTAAATTCAAATATAAACCCAATAAGAGTGGCTGGGGGGATAGCCGCCGTGGTAGCTCAGTGGTAGAGCATCGAACGCGCCATTCGAAGGTCGCAGACTTGAATCCTGCCCATGGTAAGTTATCATTTCACCCACTTTTCTTTCTTCATACTTACAATACAATTCCGTGTAATATCTTCCCCTATGCTTTACTTGGCGTTATTGTCTGTTAAATATCATTATTATTGTGTAAAACACAAAAAAACAAGCCCTCAAGTACACACTTTTTACCTTATTTCATTGACGAGGGTTTTGTACTGGCAGACTTAGTGCCTTTAGGTCGTATACGAGGGACTATAGGTCAGCTGCGCACTTGTAATAAGTTCACGTGCTACGTAACGCCAAACAGGCTCAAAAAAGTGTGCCACACTCGCCGCCATGGCTACTGGTGGCACTGACACTCCCACGTTTAAATTCACATATAAACCCAATGAAAGTGGCTGGGGGGATAGCTCCCATGGCAGCTCAGTGGTAGAGCATCGAACGCGTCAATCGAAGGTCGCAGGTTCGGATCCTGCACATGGCAAGTTATCTTTTCACCCACTTTTCTTCATGTTTACAATACAATTCGGTCTAATATCTTCCCTTATACTTTCCTTGGCATTATTGTCTAATAAATTTAATAATAATGTGTAAAACACGCAAAAACGAGCCCTTAAGTACACACTTCTTTCATTAATTCATTAACGAGGGTCTCATACTGGCAGACTTAGTGCCTGTAGGTTGTATACGAGGGACTGTTGGTCAGCTGCCTATTCGTAATAAGTTCACGTGCTATGTGATGGCAAACAGGCTCAAAAAGAGTGTGACACACTCGCCGCCATGGCTACTGGGGGCGCTGACTGACACTCCCCCGTTTAAAATCACATATAAACCCAATAAAAGTGGCTGGGGGGATAGCTGCCATGGTGGCTCAGTGGTAGAGTATCGAACGCGTCATTCGAAGGTCGCAGGTTTGAATCCTGCCCATGGAAAGTTATCTTTTCACCCACATTTCTTTCTTTATACTTACAATACAATTCGGTCTAATGTCTTCCCCAATACTTTCCTTGGCATTATTGTCTGTTAAGTTTTATTATTATTGTGTAAAACACGGAAAAATGAGCCCTTAAGTACACAATTTTTTCCTTAATTCATTAACTAGGGTCTCGTACTGGCAAACTTAGTGCCTTTAGGTTGCATACGAGGGACTATTGGTCAACTGCCCACTCGTAATAGGTTTACGTGCTACGTGACGCCAAACAGGCTCAAAAATAGTGTGCCACACTCGCCGCCATGGCTACTGGTGGCACTGACTGACACTCCTACGTATAAATTCACACATAAACCAAATAAAAGTGGCTGGGGGGATAGCTGCCATGGTAGCTCAGTGGTAGAGTATCGAACGCGTCATTCGAAGGTCGCAGGTTTGGATCTTGCCCATGGCAAGTTATCTTTTCACACACTTTTCTTTCTTCATATTTACAGTAAAATTCGGTCTAATATCTTCCACCATAGTTTACTTGGCATTAGTGTCTCTTAAATTTCATTATATATATATATATATATATATATATATATATATATATATATATATATATATAATGACGTCTGGGTTGAGACATCATTTATTCAGCCCAAGGGCTTAGCAACGAACGGGCAGTCTGAGACCTAGCGTGCACACACCCGATGATGATTGTGGTGACCCCAGTGAAGATGAGGACAGGGACCCAAACAGATGATGATGATTATGATAATGCATATATGAGAAGCGCATAATGAATGCCCACACTAATTCCCCCCCCCCATCAAAGCGGCCAACCTGGCCGTAGAATATCAATGGGGCAGAGAACGTCGCCTGAATGGCTTCTTGTGAGACACGTGAACGATCATTGAGAAGGGGTGACGGATGTCTGTTGCGACGACAAGTGGGGTCACACGATATTTAACGAGCGAAGTCTGTTCGATAACTATGCAAGGCCCAATGAAGTGTGGCTGGAACTTGTCACACAGACCAGGTGTACGAATAGGTGTGAACGGGAACACCTCGTCACCAGGTTGGAAGTGTACAAAGCGATGAGATGCGGCATAAATGACTTTTCGATCTTGCTGTCGCGCTTTATGTTGATGCGAGCACAATCGCGAGACCAAGCTAGTCTTGAAATGTATTCCTCGCTAGAAGACGGAGACGAGTGGACGTCACTATTGGTAAAGGAAACGTCGAGGAAGAAAGTAGGGGAACGCCTATAAACGAGGTAGAACGGCGAATAACCGTTGGTGCGCTGAATGGCCGTGTTGTAGGCAAAGGTGAGGAGTGGTAGGAGAGTATCCCAGTTTTTGTGATATGGACTGATGTAGACGGCTATCATATCAGCAAGAGTACGGTGAAACCTCTCGGTGAGACCATTGGTCTGAGGGTGGTAGCTTGCAGCTGTCTTGTGTGTGATTCCAGAGGCGCGCAATAATTCATTCAGCACTTCTGACAGGAACACCCTTCTAATGTCACTCAACAATACACGAGGGGCACCGTAGCGCAGAATTATGGCGTTCAGAACAAAGTCAGCAACTTCCAAAGCAGAGGCAGTTGATACAGACGTTGACTCCGCGTAACGTGTCAAGTGGTCTACGGCGGTCACTATCCATCGTTTGCCAGTGTATGTGACGAGAAGAGGGCCGTAAAAATCGATGCCTACAACCACAAATGGCGTTGTGGGGCACGAAAGTGGCTGTAGAGGCCCGGCCAATGCAGATGGCTGGATTTTACGACGCTGGCACGGGACACAGGAACCGACGTAGCGCGTGATGCTAGTAGAAATACCGGGCCAGTAGAAGCGACTTCGAATGCGATCGTGAGTTTTTTTGAATACCAAGATGTCCGGCAGTCAAGTCATCGTGAAAGGCTTTAAGCAAGTCAAGTCGTATAGACTGTGGTAACACGGGGACCCAGCGTTGACCATCAGGGTGGTAGATGTGACGGTACAGGACTCCGTTATCCAGCTTAAATCGCAAGAGTTGACGACGATGCCGCGCGTTAGGTGAATGGGAAGCTCCTGAGAGCTGGCCCACAATACGCCTACAGTACGAATCAGACGACAGGAAGGAGTGAAGTGTGCTCTTGTCGTTCGATAATATCTGGTCTATTCAGGCGAGTGCGGGCGCTACAGTAGAAGTGGTTGCCGAACTTTGACCGATGCTGAGCTGGGTATTTGGTAGCGGGTAGCGCCAAAGGGCGTCGGCGTCTTGGTGTTTTCTACATGACTTGTAAATGATATTGAAGTCATACTCTTGTAAACGTAGAATCCACCGACCCAAGCGTCTAGACAAGTTCTTCAACGCGGAAAGCCAGCATAGGGCGTAATGGTCCGTAACGATCGTGAAATGACGGCCGTGGAGATAGGGACGGAACTTTTGCACTGTCCAGACTACAGCCAAGCACTCCTGCTCAGTTATGGTATAGTTCTTCTCGGTCGCGGTAAGTACTCTACTGGCATATGCGACTATCCTCTCTTGTGAAGAGGTGTCGCGTTGGAGCAGAACAGCACTTATACCATGGCTGCTAGCGTCCGTATGTGGATGGTCGGCGCGGCCTTATCGAAGTGGCGGGGTACAGGTTCGGACGTGAGGGCACACTTTAACAGGTCGAATGCCGTTTAAGATTCTTCCGACCACAGAAAGGGCACGTCGGAAGCTCGGAAGCTAGAAGCTGGTGCAGTGCAGCCGCAATTGATGCGAAGTTTCGTATGAAACGGCGAAAATAGGAGGCGAGACCAAGAAAACTTCGCAACTCCTTCGACCATTTGGGGCACGGAAAGCGAAGCACTGCAGCAATTTTGTCGGGATCCGGCTGATTTTCGTCTTTGTTCAAGACGTGGCCAAAAAACCTTGATAGCTTTAGTGCCAAAACGGCATTTTTTGTGTTGAGTTAGAGACCAGCGGTGACAAGGCACGTCAGAACGTCATTCAAACATTGCAGGTGCTGAGGGAACGTTGACGAAAAAATGACGATGTCGTCCAAGTAGCAGAGACATGTCTTTCATTTGAGACCGCGTATTACGGTATCGATCATGCGCTCAAATGTAGCGGGCGCGTTCCACAGCCCGAAAGGCATAACGTTGAATTCGTATAGCCCGTCGGGGATTGCGAAGGCAGTTTTCTCTTTATCGTCTTCGTGCATAGGAATTTGCCAGTATCCGGAACGCAGGTCGAGGCTGGAAAATTATTTCGCGCCTTGTAGAGAATCAAGGGCGTCGTCAATGTGAGGCATTGGGTACAGATCCTTACGAGTGATCTTGTTGAGCGCCCTATAATCGACGCAAAAGCGCACGGAGCCATTCTTCTTGTGAACCAGAACCACAGGCGACGACCAAGGGCTAGATGAAGGGCAAATTACCTCTCGTTTGAGCATGTCAGCTACGTTTTCTACGATGATTTTTCTCTCATAAGGAGACACGCGGTAGGGCCGGCGGCGTACAACAGATGTTCCGACTATGTGAATTCGATGCGTTATAGTAGTGGTGCGGCCCAACGTCGAGGAGTAAACATCAAAGGAACTTGCGTGTTTCTTTAACAAAGCAAGTAGCTGTTGCGTCTGTGAAGGTGTCAAGTCGTCGCTAATGGCTGCAGTAAAAGCGGAAGAAGATGCAGGCTCACCCCTAGGGTTGTCGTTGGAGGAGACGGCATGAAGTGGCACGACGCACGCAGGCTCGGGATTCGTCACGCAGGCCACCGTGGTGTTCTGTGGAAGTAGAATTTTTTCGGATGTCGTATTCACAGCGGCGATAAGTGCGGAACCATTGAGAAATTGAACTACACCAGAAGCGAGAATGCTGCCTTTACCGCCGCATTTAAATGATGGCTAGGCCAAGACGTCGCCATGGTCGATGTCCTTGGAGGTAATAGTTACAATTCGCTCTTGACCTGGTAGTAATTCGGTATCTTCTGCAGCTGTCAAATGAAGTGGCCTCCGGAGGTCGTCGCTGAGCGTGCAGTCCGTTACAGTGAGGCGCACGACGCGTATGCAACAGCAAATAGCTGCGGAGGCAGAAAGAAGAAAATCCCATTCTAAAATTAGTCGGTGAGAGCAGCGGGACAGGACAGCAAACTGGATATGATGGCGGATACCGTCGATGAAAACACGCACATTACAAAACGCGGAAGGGCGAATGACGTTCCCCTTGGCAGCGAATAACGTGGGATCATCTGAGGCGTCGTTACTTTCTTTAAATGTTCACACAAATTAGCACATATAACAGACAATGTCGCACCTGTCTCCACCAAAGCATCGACTCACACTCCTTCTACTTTCACAGAAACTATGTTACACGGGCCTGATGGAGGAATTTCAGTTTTTATTTCGAATGCAGTTTTTCCTCCACAAACTGCATCATTTAGTTTTCCGAATGAATATCAGAGGAGAATGAGGCGGGCCGAAGTGGAGAAGTGAAACGGCGGAAGGACGAAGGCGAGTGGCGTCTCGTGTTTCGGCTGTTCCGTCGTGCAGTTGATGCCGGAGGAGATGGAGACTGTTGCGGGGGCGAAGAATAACGACAACCTTGGTTAGAGGCCTCACTGTACAAATCTCGTTCACGCATGTCGTTCCGACGCTCATCTTGCTGGTGCTTTCAGCAGAAATGAGATATGTGGCCGCGATAGCCACAGTAGTAGCAGACAGGGCAGGACGAGCGTCAGGGTGGGGAGTAGAAGGCGTTCGGGGCCCCTGGAGATAACGTGGTCAGTTGGGCCGTACAAGTGTTAGGGGGCTTCGAACAGTAGTTCACCGGGGGAGTGGCAGCGATCGACGCGTACGATCCTAGCGGCAAGACGATAGTTATAGCGCGAGAACAAAACGACGACACAGAGACAAGAAGGACGTCGTCGTTTTGTTCTCGCGCTATAACTATCGTCATGCCATACCAACTAGCCCAAGCTGCTACACTTCTAGCGGCAACGTCGTGTTTACCTCGCTGGGAGGCATAGCAGCGACCTTCGCGTAGGTTCGTATGGGCCGGGACAAGGGTGACTACGCGTGAGGCGGAGAGATGTCAGTTCCTCCTTGATAATTTCGTGTAATGTCGCTCCCGTAGACTGTAGAAAACACGGTGTACAAGGTGGGAAACCCATGTTCTGCAACTCTTCACGTATTATGTCTCTTATGAGGTCACGGAGAGGTCTGCTAGATTGTTCGCTTAGTCTGGTTGTAGACAAACAGGGTCCTGAGTATCGAGGCACTGACATGCCGTAACGACGTCGGCTATCGTAGCCGGGTTCCGAGCAACCAGGGCCTATACCTTTCATAATGTGGCGTACTTTGTCGGACTCCGGCATTGATGAATTGGCCCGCCGACAGAGCGCAAGAACATCCTCGATATACGACGTGTACGACTCACCGGAATGTTGTTGGCGAGTGTCGAGGGTTCTCTTCGCGACTGTGGACCTAATGGCCGGTGTGCCAAAAACGTGACGTAGCTGCTGCTCGAAGGTAGCCCAGTCGGGTATGTCGATTATGTTGTTATAGTACCACGTCTTCGCCACACCGGTCAAGTAGAAAGATACGTAACGGAGCTTGGCGCTATCGTCCCAGCGATTAGCAACACTCACGCGGCGGTACTCATCGAGCCAGTCTTCCACGTCTTCCCCGCGACGTCCGCCAAAGAGAGAAGGATCGCGCTGGTGGCTGTGTACGTACACAGGAGGCGCGGCTGAAGACGGCAGGGGAGAGATGGCAGCAGTGATGGTAGCAGCGCCGGCAGGCTTGTTCTGTGACGTGCTGCCAGACAGTGGGGGCAATCGGCGGGCTGAACTCAGCTCCAGGGAGTCGAGCGAAGTGGGAGAGAACCGACGACCTAAAATCCACCTCCACCACGTATGACGTCTGGGTTGAGACAGCGTTTATTCAGCCCAAGGGCTCAGCAACGAAGGGGCAGTCTGAGACTGAGCGTACACACACCCGATGATGATGTGGTGACCCCAGTGAAGATGAGGACAGGGACGCAGACGGATGATAATGATTATGATGATGCATAAATAAGAAGCGCATAATGAATGTCCACAATATATATATATATATATATATATATATATATATATATATATATATATATATACATAAAATGAAAAGAAGTGTATACCTAAGGGCTCGTTTTTCCGTGTTTTAACACAGTATTAATGAGATCTAACAGACAGTAATGCCAAGGAATGTACAGGGAAAGTTATTAGAATCAATGGAATGTAAATAAAAAGAAAGAAAAGTGGATAAAAAATTAACCAGCCGTGAGCAGGAATCGAACCTACGACCTTCGAATAACGCGTTCGATGCTCTAACCACAGAGATACCACAGCTGCCTTCTCTCCATTCACTTTTTTTGTTTATATGTGAATTTAGAAGTAGGAGTGACAGTCAGCGCCATCTATAAGCCAAACGATGAGTGTGAAAACACTCTTATGCGCATGTTTGGCGTCACGTAGCACGTGAGCTTATTATGAGTGGGCAGCTGAATAATTGTCCCTCTTATACAACCTAAACACACCAAGTCTGCCAGTACGAGACCCTCGTTCAATGAAGGAGGGGAGGAAAGGAAGAAATGAAAGGCAGGGAGGTCAACCAGACGCACTTCCGGTTTGCTACCCTGCACTGGGGGAAGGGGTGAGGGGATTAAAGGAGAAGAGAGAGAGAAGTGAAGGGCAACGTGTATGTTGGTGGGACCTTGTCAATTGCACGCTGATAAGCGGTCGCGTAGTCCGGTCGTCTTCAGAAAACTTAGCAGTGCCCGCGTCGCTTTGCTGGCCAGCGACGCGTAGAGCCATGAGCCAAGTATCTTCTCTTCGGAAAAAGGTCTACTGTCTAATGTCGCCGAAGTTTCGCGAAGCAAATTGCGTTCACTCGCAAAACGTTCACATGAACACAGTAGATGTTCTATTGTCTCGTCAGTGTCGCACGATTCACATCGGGAGCTATCCGCCATTCCTATGCGAAAGGAGTTCGCCTTTGTAAAAGCTACTCCTAACCACAGGCGGCACAGTAAAGTTGCATCCTGGCGGGAGAGGTCCGATGGAACTTCAAGCTTTCTCGATGGGTCCAATTTGTGTAGGGGGCGGTTCCTGACACTGGGGTCACTCAGCTAAGTTTCCGACATGGTGTTAGCGAACGAGTGAAGGCCCCTTGCAGGGTCGGTTCTCGACAATGGAATTGGGTTTGTCTGGGCGTCCGCGTGGGCGGATCGGGCAGCATTATCAGCAAGGTCATTACCGACAATACCACAATGTCCCGGTAACCACTGGAACACCAAGTCATGTCCTTTCGATAAAACTTCGTGAATCACTTCTCTTATTTCATTCACTAGTTGTTTATGCTCCCGCTGTCGTAAAGCTGATTGCAAGCTCTGAAGGGATGCCTTGGAGTCACAGAACACAGCCCATTTTTGAGGTCGGGCTTCCGCGATATAAAATATAGCAGCATGTAAGGCGGCAAGCTCCGCTGCTGTGGATGTTGTCCTATGCGACAGTTTGAGCTTTATAGTGGCCTGGTACGCCGGGATGACAACAGCACCTGTGGAGCTGTCAGCCGAGACCGATCCATTGGTGTATATGTGGGTCCTCTGGCCGTATTTTTCGTTGAGTAGCGACAATGTCACCTGTCGTAGGACCACTGTTGAATGATGGCTCTTGCTCGTTATTCCCGGAATAGTGAGGCACACCTGTGGTTGTTGTAGGCACCACGGGGGTGAAGCTGGTCTTGTTGCGGGAGTGAAGCCAAAAGGGAGGCATTCTCTATGGGCAGAAATAATCTTTGAAAAGATCGCGTGTGGTCTTTGAAGTGGCAACACTGACACATGGTGACCAGGAACTCGGCAGAGGTGTCTTATGTGGGCTCTCAAATTGTCAGTGGTGATGTATGTTCGAATTGGATGCTCTCTTGCGATCATAATTGCCCCGTAGGTTGAGGTGCATCGCGGCAATTCTAAGCACACGCGTAGTGCTTGTCCTTGCAGACTTTCGAGAGCGCGGATGTTCGTCTTGCACGTACTTGCCAGTAACGGCAAGCTGTAGCGCAAAAATCCCAGAAACAGTGCTCTGTATAGCTCCATCACTGACCTTATTGATGCGCCTCAAGATTTTCCGCAAAGGAACCGCATTATATGGACAATGGAAGTTAGCCTTCTCTTGAGGTAATTGCAGTGGGCACTCCACGAAAGGTCCCTGTCAATAATCACACCCAGGAAGCGATGGTTCTTCTGGTATGGAATATTTTTTCCATTGATTGTAACGGGGTATTGTGTCATGGCTCTGCGGGTAAACGCAACCAATGCACATTTCTCCGTTAAGACGGAAAGACCTTGCTTGCGGAGATATGAGCATGTCAAGTTGGCAGCCTGCTGGACTCTTGCACGTACTTGTAGACGAGTTACAGCCGAAGTCCATAGACAAATAACATCAGCATATATGGATATGAGGATGGTACTTGGCAAAAGTTCACGAAGTCCTACCATCACGAGGTTAAATAAAGTGGGACTTAATACGGCGCCCTGAGGGACGCCACGGGAGATATAGTAATTGGTGGTAGGTCTATCTGAGGTTTGTACTAAAAAGGACCTTCTTGTCAAATAATCCTGGATCCATTGGAACATCCGACCACCGATTCCAACAGCTTCCAACGAGTCTAGGATGGCTTTATGTGTTACGTTATCGTAACCCCCTTTGACGTCGAGGAAGAGTGCCAGTGGTATGCGCTCGAGGCTCTTCTGTTGCTGGATAAATGTTGTGAGATCAATCACGTTGTCAAGAGATGACCTACCTCGCCAAAAACCCGTCATGCAGTTTGGGTATACATTGTAGCACTCAAGGTACCATTCTAGGCGTGTAAGTATCATCCTTTCCTAGACTTTTCCTAAGCAACTTGCGAGGGCAACAGGGCGAAATGATGTCAAATCAAATGGTGACTTTTCTGCTTTGAGTAGTGGCACAAGTCGACTTATCTTCCAATCCTGGGGAAAATTGCCCGCCAGCCATGAGTGGTTGTAATAGCTTAACAACTGTCCCCTTGCCTCCTGTTGAAGGTTGGCTTGAGCGGCGTAGGTGATGCCATCGGGTCCTGGTGAAGATGATCGTCGGGAAGCCGCCAAAGATGCGTCAAATTCTTCTATAGTGAAAAGATTGTCCATTTCGTAGATGCGTTCAATGAAATAAGAGAAAGAAGTCTGCAGGTTCGATTCCTGCTCACGGCTGATTATTTTTTCATCCACTTTTCTTTCTTCCTATTTACATTCCATTGATTCTAATAACTTTCCCTGTACATTCCTTGGCATTACTGTCTGTTAGATCTCATTATATATATATGTATGTATATATTAAATATATATAACATGGGCTTAGAGAACATAACGTCGCAGAGGTGTACCAACTTTTTCGTGAGGGGAGGAGCAAACGTACCTCACTTGTGAGCAGGAATATATATATATATATATATATATATATATATATATATATATATATATATATATATATATATATATATATATAGTCCAGTAGATCCTCCGTGAGCGGTCACCACGTGGTTTATTTCGACGTTTCGGCCTAGAGTGAAGGCCAGACTCTAGGCCAAAACGTCGAAATAAACCACGTTGTGACCGCTCACGGAGGATTTACTGGACTATATGCAACGCTACGGCCACTCAACCACCATGCCTGCCTATATATATATATATATATATATATATATATATATATATATATATATATATATATATATATATATATATATATATATATATATATATATATATATATGCACCCTGGAAGATAGTACTTCCTAATAATTCTTTATGACGGTTTCAGTGTCAGCAGATACACGGCGAAGCAATCGCAACAACAAGAAGGGGACGGCGTGCGTAGCCTTTCTTAAAATTTAGAGAATTTCATTGCTGTGAATTCTGGTTTGCGGCTACAAATTGGCAGCAGCAAGCACATGACCGAGTTGACTTACGGAACATGGGAGAGGCTTTTGTCCTGCAGGGGATGTAGACAGGCTGATGATATATATATATATATATATATATATATATATATATATATATATATATATATATATATATATATATATATATATATATATATTTATATTTATATATATATACATATATCGCGAAAGAGTTGGTACGCCACTGCGAGGTTATATTTTCTAAGTCCCTGTTGCCTGTTCGCAACCGTTCTTATTAGTGTAATGGCATCGCCAATTTTTTGTGAGACTCGTGACGATCAAGTTATTGGAGACATTAGAATGGATGGTCATACGTAGAACCCGAAGGGAGTCCACCCTGGGGATGAAGCTGCCCTCACCTGTCCTCGTCATGTCGATATTGTTGCGAGAGGAAGCAATATACAGAAGCTCGAAGTACACGACTGTTTACTCAGCTACAGAAGCCATTCACTTCTTCGCTCTCCTCTTATGAAACCAACACAGCGTGGCATTACCCCCTCCTCAATGAAAAAAAACGATGAAGCATCGCATGAGTGCCATGCTTCCGAAAATTTACGAAAGGTAGTCAAGAATGTCTGTGTCCATTGATAAAAAAAGGACGAGATGAAGAAAAGAAGCAAGAAAAAAATGTACAATTGTCTTAAAGGCAAGTTCCACATTAGAAAGCTCTTGACTTGCAGTCAACACGAATCGTAAGGCTTCATCCTGGAGACGGGAACCACATCCGAGGAGCGTGGTCTACGAGAACGGTGTGACGTATCTGCTGGGACAACTTCGTAGTTCACTTCCACGAGGAGATGAAGAACTCGATAGGGTCTGAAGTACCGGCATAACAAGATTCTGAGCGTCCATGTTGGCGTATTGGAGTCCAAAGCCAGACTAGGTTACCAGGTTCGTATATTACTGCTCTGTGGTGGGTGTTGTACCGAGGAGAATCTTGATTTTGCCGCAATAAAATGCGAATGCGCGCCAACTGCCGGGCGTCTTTGGCACGCTGAACAAATACATTTGCATTCGGGGTAATCATATCATGCCCAGCAGAGTTGGTTGCAGCATGATGTCAACATTGTGGTGACGTCGCGGCCGTAAACCAGACAAAAAAGAGCAAAACCGGTGGTTTCCTGCAGGGCCGTATTGTAAGCAATTGGTATATGCGGGAGAATTTTGTCCCAATTCTTCCGATTCTTAGCGATTTACATCAAAAGCATATATGTAATCGTTTTGTTAGGGCGTTCGGCTAACCTGTTAGTCTGCGGGTGATACGCAGTTGCTGTTTGGTGCGTCGTGCCACTGAGAAACAGGATCTCTTGGAGCAACTGTGCCGTAAAAGCAGTACCACGATCTATGACGACGACAGCGGGAGCACCGTGGCGGAGAACAATGTTCCTGATGAAAAAGTCAGCCACCTCGGAAGCAGTTGCTCGCTGGGTGCCTTGTGTTTTGCAGTAACTGGTCAAGTAGTCGATGGCAACCACAATGCAGCGGTTACCAGCCGTAGACTTCGAAAATGGGCGGAGTAAATCCATCCCGACCTTTTCAAAAGGTGTGTGAGGGGGTCGTAAAGGCTGAAGCAGAGCGGCTGGTTTCGTCGCTAGATTTTTGTGGCGCTGGCAGGCTTGGCTTGTCTTGACGTACCACTGGACGGTTTTCGTAAATTTTCGCGAGTATTATTCGTCCTTGATTTGCGCCAGAGTACGCACGAGCGAAGCCAAGATGCCCTGACGATGGCTCGTCGTGACAAGCACGCAAAATATCTTCGCAGAGAGCGGCACGAACGACAAGGAGGTAAACAGTTTTCGTTGGATGAAAGTTGCACTTGTAGAGGTTGTCTTTCCGTACACTGAAAGACAGAAAGACGACAAATCATGCCTGAACTGACGTGGGGGCTGTGGGCGACTTCCCTCCAGGCATTCAATCAGTGGTTGCAGTTCCAAGTCTTCGCGTTGCTGCTCAGCCACGTTCAGTGATGCAAGAATACAAAGGCAGCTGAAGTCTTCATTATTGTCTTCTGCAGCGATCTGAACGGGTGCGCGGAAAAGACAGTCAGCGTCGGCGTGTTTCTTGCCATACTTGCGAATCATCGCGATATTGAATTCCTATAACCGAAGGCTACATCTTGCGAGACGGCCCGAAGGATCTTTGAGATTCGCTAGCCAGCAGAGAGAGTGATGGTCCCTGACTATTCGGAAGGGGCACCTGTACAAGTAGGGCTTAATTTCGTTATCGCCCATAAACCGCCAGACAATCTCTTTCAGTCATCGAGTAGTTCTTCTCCGCAGATTTAAACAGGCGCCTAGCGTAGGTGATGACGCGTTCCACGCCATCTTGATATTGCACGAGAATAGCTCCGAGGCCAAGGTTACTCGCGTCTGTGCGGACTTCTGTGTCGGCTTCGGTGTCGAAATGACCGAGCATCGGTGGCGTTTGTAGGCGTTGTTGAAGGTCGCGGAAAGCGTCGAATTGTTTGGGACCCCAGACGAAGGCGATGTCCTTCTTGACGAGTTGTTGTATAGGGTCGGCAATTTTCGAAAAATTTGGCACGAAGCGGCGGTAATAAGCACAAAGTTCCAGAAATCGGCGTACATCATGCTTTGTTCTCAATAATAGAAACAAAGCAACTGCCATAGCCATCTCAGGGCCGGGGCGAACACCACTGTTGATGAGAATGTAGCCAAAGAATTTGAGTTTCTTATATCTAAAATAACACTTTTCCAGTTTCAGAGAGAGGCCGGAAGTGCGAATAGCCTGAAGAACCACCTCAAGTCGCTCATTGTGCTGTTCAAAAGTCGTAAAAAGAACGACTACGTCGTCTAAATACACTGAACAAGAGTGCCAGTTCAGGTCGCATCAAAATGTGTCCTTCATTCGTTGAAATGCATCTGGAGCGGAGCACAGGCCAAAAGGGAGAACTTTAAATTCATTGAGACCGTCAGTTGTAATAAACGCAGTTTTTTCTCAGTCCCGTTCATCTCCTTCAATCTACCAATATCCGCTACGGAGATACATGGAAGAGAAGTAACGGGCGGGTCGCAGGTGACCTAAGGAGTCACCGATGCGAGGAAGAGGATATACGTCTTTTCTCGTTATCTTGTTCAGTTTGTGGTAGTCGACGCAGAATCGTAGTGAACCATATTTCTTTTTATACAAAACAACTGCTGATGCCCAAGGACTAGTCGATGGTTGAATTACGTCGTCTTCGTGCAGTTGTTTTACTTGATGACGGATGGCATCCTCCTCTTTCTGCGACACGCGGTAAGTATATTTGCGCATGGGTTGGACGTTGTGTTTAGTAATAATTCTGTGCTTCATTAGAGGGGTCTGCCGGACTTTCAATGAAGTAGCAGAACAATCACCAATGGAAGTAATGAAACTGAGGAGCGTTGCCCTCATAAGTTTTTCTAACTGTCGATTGACGTTGAGGCGACTAGTCATGTAACTATCGTAGCTGCTCTCAATCGAGATCGTCGTAACCAAAGGGAAGGTGTCCAAATCATCCAATGCCTCCAAGTAAGATATAGTTGTGCGTTTCACAAAATGCCTGTATTCGTTACTGAAGTTCGTAACTAAAAGCGTAGTCTGGCCATTTCAGAGTTGAACGAGACTTCGAGCAACGGCGACTTCCCGAGCAAGAAATAGCGTCAGGTTACTTTCGACGATACACATAATTGACTGTTCCCGTGGACACTCAACAAGCACGAAGATACTACAGCGAGGTGGCAATGTGACGCATTCATCAGCTACGCGTAATGCTATGCCACAATGTTCGTTCTCGATGTCGGAGTCTGGAAAAACAGAGTTAGCAAAACTGACAAACAAATCACGCCGAATAATTATCGCTCCATAGTGTTGCAGATAATCTATGCCCGAAATGACTGGCCGAGAACAATGAGGCAGTACGAGGAATGACGTTACAAAAGCCGACGCACAAATCTCAAGCCTGGCGGGTCACCTTCCTATAGGGGATACAAGGTGTCTTCGAGCAGTGATTAGTTGAGGGCCATCCGACATTGTCAGCACCTTGTGTGGACGGGTGGCCAATGAAGCGCTCATCACCGAGTAATCAGCTTCCGTGTCGGCAAGCGCAGTCACCGGTAACAGTCGACAGAAACGGTAATGACAGCGGACGTTATGGTGGCGGTTTCAGAAACATGCTTTATTGGTACGTCACAAGGGAGCGGCGGAGGATATTTGTCGGTTGGCGTGCCAGCGGCCTCAACTGCGGAGGTCGCCATTTTCAGTTTCCCCGACGTGGGCTTGCGCCTCTAATACCAGGGGACCAAAAGGTGGGTCTGGTGCGGTGCGTTGATGCGGACGGACGGGGTGATGGTGACCGTGACTGTCGTCGCGGCGGCGCAGGAGCGTGATGGCTACTTTACAAGTACTCTACAATTTCTTGCGGGCGCTCACCGTAGCGTTGACAACGGGCATTTGGGTGGAATCCGCGTAGGCTTATTCGTCAGTAATAACAGTCGCGGTACATGTGTCAAACTTCGCCACAATGGTAGCACAAAGGACGATTGTCGGGTGGACGCCAGACAGTGGACTTCCGAGGGCCAGGACGAAAATCGGCCTGAGGAGGCAAGCGATGGGCTGGACGTGAAAAGCGCCCGAGGGTGCAAGCAGGTGGATGAGCAAAATGTGCCGTAGGCGGCATAAAATCGCGTAGGGCATCCACGTAGAAAAGCATGGGAGGTTCGACTTGCGATAGTGGTGCGGAGTGAATGAACTGCCTGATTTCATTACGAACGACGTTCGTAAGAGCAGCGCTACTGGGAGAAAACGCTTCATGAGATTTCCGAAGTTTTTCGCGTACAACCTGCTGTATGAGTTTTGTGAGAACCTCCCTGTTATCAGCTCCTGGTACAAGCGAGCGCGCAGTGGACAAGGCCGTCTGACGCTCACACTGCGACAACCACTGTCGAAGCATGCGCTCCATAATTGGGACCTCACGTATGAAATCCGACGCAGTCGTAGGAGGGTTGCGCACAAGGCCCACGAAAAGTTGCTCCTTTAAGCCTCGCATTAGCAGGCGCACCTTCTTTTCGTCTGGCATGTGGGGGTCAGCCCGTCGAAAAAATCACAATATCTCATGGCGATGCTCTCGTTCGGCATTTGAAACCACGAAGAAAGTGCCTGCTCTGGTCTCTCTTTCCGTTCGAGGTTACTGAACGCCTCATGAAGCTGCCGATGGAATTCCTGCCAACTTAAAAATGAAGTTCCGTGATCCTTGTGCCACACTCTTGGGGCGTCTAAGAGGGACATGTACACGTTCTTAAACTTGCGGTGATTGTCCCAGTTGTTGATGGCAGCGACCCGGTCGAAAAGATCAAGCCAGTGTTCGACATCCTCACCAGCATTGCCATGAAATCGGTTGGGTGAGTGAGGCTTGTTGATGACACAGGGTACGCTAGCGAATGGGTCATGCTCGGTTTGGGTTTCAGATGTGGCAAACATTTTCCTCACGAAACTTGCCAAGGAGCCGTACTGTGGTGGTAGTACTTGAAGGCGGCGGCTGCTTCGATGGTATCAGCAGACCCTGTGCACTGGCGGTTAATGCTCTAGTTCAGGACCAGCGGTGTAAGACGTTGCAGTACAGTACCCAGCACGTCCACCAGTCTGTCGCGAGAGGAAACAATAGACAGGAACTCGAAGTGGACGAATGTTTACTTAGCCACAGCAGCCATTAACGTCTTCGCTCTCCTTTTCTGCCACCAACACAGCGTGGTAATAACCTCCAATTGCTTCCACTTTCTCGGTTTTAGGCCCCAGCTCTTGGACCTGTATAGGCGCAGTTCCGATTTCTGTGGCGAGCACCGAAGACCAGTTGGTTTTAGGTAGTTTTCCATGACCTCAATAGTTACCTGTCACACAGCCTCTGTTCGTCAATCGCTGTCACCGGTACACCATTTGGTGATGTTGTCAGCATAGATGGTATGATTAATGCCATCGACTTCTGAGAGTCTCTGAGACAGACCAATCATGACGAGGTTAAAGAGGGTCGGGGATAATACTGCGACTTGCAGCATCCCTCTGAAACCAAGCTTTACTGAATCAAAAACAATATCACCTATCATTAGTAAAGCCTCTCTGTCAGTCAGAAATGATTTTAAGAAGTCGTGGAAGCGCTTGCCGAGCCCAAGGCTTGAGATCTGACTCAGCACGAAGTGGTGCAAAACGTTTTCGAATGCCCTCTCCATGTCCTGTTCAATGTGGCTCTTATATGTGATTGTGCTCATATCAATAACTTCATATTTTATTAGCTTCATGGCGCCTTGTGTCGAGAGGGCCGCCCTGAAGCCTATCTTGTTGTGGTGATATATGTCGCATTCCTCCAAGCATCGGGTAACCTTGTTCAGGATAGCATGTCCGGCCACCTTACCTACGCATGATATCAAAGAGAGGGGCCGGAGGTTGTCGAGCCTAGAAGGTTAGCCGGGTTTGGGGATGAGAAAGGTGGTGACCGTCTTCCACATCTCTGGAACACTGCCAGTCTTCCACACCTGGTTGACGATATCCGCCAGGTACTCCATTCACGTGTCATTCACGCTTCTCAAAGCCTTGCTAGGGATTTTATCAGGACTTGGGACTGACCTGCCGTTTAAGTCATGCAATGCCTGCCTGATCTCTTCGCTTTCAAATTTTGCGTTCAGTTCTAGGTTAGCACCCCCTCGGTGAATGGGAGCATGAGGAGGCGGGCTGGAAGCGATTGGCCGGTACTGCCCAATCACTTCTGCCAGTACCTAATTCTTCAAGGATTCTTGCCTAGCTGCATGAAGTGTGCGAGTCAGCGTGCACCTCCGGTTCGATTTGGTGTAGTTGTCATCCAACAGGTGCTGTAGCATATCGTCTATTTGTTCTGTAATTACACGATGCTCCACCGGCGGCACACGATAGGTGCTCTGGAGCGAAAGAGTACTCTTTCCGGGTCAATTGTGTGAACAGCGGTGTTCGTTCTTCCTAGCACCGCTTGGGGAAATTGAAACAAACGCCTGAATTCGTGCAACAGGGTAAGAAGCTGTTCTATTTGAGTGGGGGCGAGATGGCTGTGAATAGAACGGTGAAATGCATCGGAAGGCACGCTGTCCGAGACAAGGTGAAAAACCAACGCGTTCAGCTTTATCTTTGGCTTGGTGTTGAAGAAATCGGCAGGCACGATAACGATTTCGAGAGGCTGAATGTAGCTGAGCGTCTCGCTGTGCCGCGAACTGAGGGGGCAGGGGTTGAGATAGGAAATAAATATTTCGGTAGTGTCTTTACAAAGCGCTCGAACAGCCAATGACAGCGATGTGTGGTGCCGGCTACCAAAGATGCAAGACGGCGGGAACAGGACGGAAGCGTTAGAAAGGGAAGCACAGTAGGCAGGATCAAGCTGGGCACTGAAAGATGGAAGGTCAATATCCGTTGCGACGACAAGGTTGGTCACATTAGATATGCTGCATCAACCGAAGGTGAATCACAAAACGATAAGAGCTCCACTTAGGCCAGAGCGCAGTCTACGACGGCGTGTTGACGTGATAAGAAATCTTATCCTAGGTTGACACCATGGGAAACTGAAGCCAACACGTGAAATTCAATGTTTTACAACACGTCTTGAAACGGCAGGAACATCTACCCTTCCGGAAGACTGGAAAATAGCAAAAATAGTACCAATTCACAAATCAGGAGACAAAAATGACGTTTCAAACTTCAGGCCTATTTCACTAACAAGTACGCCATGCAAATTACTTGAGCACATAATCCTGAAGCATCTAACTGTTTACTTGGAAAAAGTGAACTTTTTATCACCTCATCAGCAGGGCTTCCGCAGCGGCCTATCAACTATTACACAGCTAGCAGAAGTAGTTCACGCCCTCGCACTATCAATAAACAACCACGCGCAAACAGACATCATTCTGTTGGATTTTGCCAAGGCGTTTGATTGTGTAGGCCATACTAATTTGATTGGGAAATTGGAAAACGTGATTGGCAAAGGCATAATATTAGCATGGGTAAAAGACTTCCTCTCGAACAGGTCCCAGTTTGTTGTCTTCGAAAACACACCATCTGAGACCGTACCTGTGACATCCGGAGTTCCGCAGGGGTCAGTTCTGGGACCGTTATTATTCTTAATTTTTATTAACGACATAACTTCCAATATCGAGTGCAACATCAAGTTATTTGCAGACGACTGCATTATTTACAGGGAAATTATTAGCTATACGGACCACCTAATGCTTAACACGTCGCCTAGTAAAATAACGAAATGGTGTTCTGACTGGCAAATGACAATAAACATTAAAAAATCCGTTACAATGACTGTTTCAACAAAAAACAGCCTTCTATGTTTACATACTTCATTAATGACATACCCTTAAGTAAGGTTTTGCAACACAAATATTTAGGAATTACGCTCACTTACGATCTTAGATGGGATTCACACATCACAAATATTACCGCCGCCGCGTTGCGCAAACTGTTCTACCTAAAACGGTGCCTAAAGACGTCCCCCACTCCTACCAAGCTGTTAGCTTATAGAACGTTCGTAAGACCGCTTCTGGAATATGCAAGCACGATATGGTTTCCGCACTCGACTACCCTCATGAAAAAGATTGAAAGTGTCCAACGAAAGGCTATAAGGTTCATATACAATAAATATAAACGGACTGACTCTCCCACTAACCTCTTGGCTGATTCAGGAATAAAAAGTTTGTCAGTTAGAGCGAGGCACGCTCGCCTAAAATTCTTGTTCCAGCTAATTCATAACAGTTACAAGATTGATACACATAAATACATATCTTTTTCTCAGACCCGCCCTACACGTCACAAACACGACCACACCATATCCGAATATTCCTGCAGTAACGACACGTTTATGTGCTCTTTCTTTCCCATGGCAATACGTGAAATAAGGTTCAGTTGCTCGACTATTATTAAGACGATCACATCGCCTTCGAGGGGGCTGAATATATAAATCCTTATTTATCTTTGTTTGCCCGCTTATAATCTTGAAAAAAATTTTGAGGTGATGTTTTTGCCTGCGATATTCCAAAGACTCAAGCTCACAGGACTTTAACAAAGCTGTGACTGAGTATGTGCGTCGGTTTCTACCGCATATGAAACGGACTGCTAATTTTTGTATTCTTTCATTTTTTGTCCACAACACCTTCTGTTGAGCCGACCATACAATACTAGCATACTCTAAGACAGGACGTATCAATGTTTTGTAAGCAGTTAGTTTTACATCTGGTGTGACATGTTCCAGTTTTTTAGGAAATACAGTTTTTTGTTTGCCTTAGAACAGATGTTATCGATATGCGAGTGCCATTTCAATGTATGCATAATACTAACTCCTAGGTATTTGAAACAATTGGCATTATTTAAAGGGTAACTTTTGATGTGATACATAAATGACAATTCCCACACACTAGAGTGAATATGCGTAAATGTCATCTTGAAATAATTTATTTCCATGTCCCTTAATATACACCACTGATTTAATGCCTGTAAACACCTGTTCAGAATAATTTGGTCACCTTCGCAAGTAACTGGGGAATAAATCAAGCGGTCATCTGCAAAAAGTTTTATTTTAAAGGGAGCCTCAACTATTGAGCATAGATAATTAACAAATATCTGAAAAAAAATTGGTCCTAAAAGAGAACCTTGGGGAACGCCTGAGTACAAGGCCAGTGATCTTGAAGTGTAATTTTCAATTTTTACAGTCTGTTGACGTGCGGATAAATAGGCCTCTATCCATTTTAATACTTCTTCGCTTACTCCTGGTCTTTCAAGCTTGAAAAGTAATTTACGATGAGAGACCTAATCAAAGGCTTTCCTAAAATCGACACAAATTACATCAGTCTGCAGAAGGGCATCACTGTTTTTATTGAAATCATGGAGCGTTTCAGCTACTTGTGTCACAGTAGAAGGACCATGCCGAAACCCATGTTGCCTTGCGCAAAGTAACTGGTTAGAATCAAGGAAACTAAGATTATGTTTTGCTAATACATGTTCCAGAACTTTACAGCAAACTGACGTCAGGGGTTCGGGCCGGTAATTGTATACTATCAAGTGGTTACCGTTTTTAAAAATTGGAATCGCAACTGCATTGCGCCAGTCTTGTGGAATTGATCACGTCTCAACTCATTTCAAAAATATTATTTCTAAATGTTCATTTAGCTTCGACGATTACATCAATACGATTGGTGGGGGAGAGGCGAGGACTTGGACGATTAGATGATGACGCAGCTCGTGCCTCTGAAGCTGTGGCAGCTGTGCGTCTCAATGGAGGGGGGTCGTCGACGCATAGGCGACACAGAACGACGACTTTTTGAATGGGAAGGCAAGTGGGGTGTAGAACGTCGATAAGTGCAGGTTCGGGTACTGGAATCAAATTGCGTGTTGCTTTCGAAAACTTCAGTTGGCACGTGAGGCGTGCGGTATGGAGGCTGAAAGGAGTAGTCAGGGTATCTTGGTGACTCTGGGTTCACTGCTAAGTGCCGACGGCGCAGACGTGCACCGTGACCTGGAATTCCGCAAAAGTGCAGATGAGCCGGTTGTCAGCAGTGCACCAGGGATTTGCAGAGTGATGCTGTGTAGCAAAAATGGCGCAGTGGACGGCCGCGCAGGTTGTGGGGCAAACAATGACAGGCGATGCAGTGGTGCTTCCGCGACATCTACATAAGTCAGTGGGTGGCGACAGGTTTTAGTGGAGAGGCAGACGTCGGCGATGGGAACGCCTCGGAGACCTTCTCCTGAATAGCCTGTCTGATGGTCAGTGTTAGGCGGTTCATTGGTACTTCAAAGGTCGGCAGATACGAGAGACACAAAAGCTGTCATGTGACCTCTTCGGGTTAATATTCTTTTATCTGTCCCAGCAGGGTGCCTTAACCACCAACGGCCAGGGCAACGAGAGAGTCGCCTGCTGTCATTGTTCCCGTACTGATGCAAGTTGTTTGCGAAGTTCTTTCAAGCTCTGGCGCAAGGTCACAAGTTTGGACACGGTACTTGGGCCCTTCGCCAGAACATTTTAAAGGCACCATTGTCTATGCCTTTAAAGATATGCCAGATCTTGTCTTGCTCGGTGATCTTAGGTTTAAAGCGCCGGCATAAATCGATGACACTTCGATATAGCTTGTAAAGCTTTCACCCTGCCTTCGCGCACACCCGCGTAGGCGCTGTTCAGCATGAAGCTTGCGCACTGTGGGGCGATGAAATACAGCTGCAAGGTTGGTCTTGAAAGAGGCCCAAGTGACAAACTTAGTTCGGTGGTTTGCAACATCAGGCTAGCGACGTCTTTGAGGCAAAATGGGACATGCTATAGTTTTGAAGTGTCGTGCCACTTGTTGGCGGCGCTCACCTTCTTCAATCAGACGCAAGCCAGTCTTCCATATTTTGCTCCTCAGTGCCGCTGAATAAAAGATCCCGTTGGCGCAGGGTGGTAGCCAATATGACCAGTTGGGATTGAGCCGTGCTTTGCTGGAAGGTGCTTTTCTCAGTGATCTGATTAGGCATGGTTGATGCAGCGGGCAGCTTACGGCTTCGAATTTCCAAATTGGCGTACCCAGCACACTTCCGCCACTTTGCAAAGGAGTTGAATAGCGACGCCAGGTAGTAGGCAGACAGGCGGCAGACAGCCGGTAGTTAAGCGCCCACAGCTCGCGGATACGGTCGCGCTTCGCACTAACAGTTGATGCCACTGGTCGTTGCTTTGCGAATTTACCACTATTCATAAAATACTTAGCAGTAAAATACGAAGAATGCTCTCGAACGTTATCAGTAGAGGCTACTCTCAAGTGACATTCAACTTATCGGCTATAGAGCCAAGTCAAACTAAATCAAGTAACGTGTGAAGTGGTAGTTTAATCAACACAGTCAACGTCAGGGTTGAACCCTACACTAAAAAGAATGGTGGTACAAGTTAGAAGTGATAAGTGGAATCGCAGGTCCTTCTCTAAAAAGCGTGTGGCACTGCGATTTGCGTTTCCCAACTTCAACCCAGGGATTGTACAACAGAAAATTGAGTCAATGCAAATTGGCATAAAATAGAAACAAACTTTACTATACATTTTGTACAACTCAGTCTTGAACGTCGGAAAAGTAAATGCCTGTATGTACTTAACATATGCCGCCCATCGCAAAGTAAAAACATACCTTTTGCAGCAATGATAAAAAAGCATAAATGATGCAAACTAACAGCTATAGCAGTCCTTGGAGACTTTAATGCCCGTCACAATATGTGGGGCCATCAACGGAGCATGTGGGGACATCAATGGTGCCAAGAACAGCGAACTGGCGCTGCTTACTGCTCCCTCACAGCCGACAACGATAGGTAACAGTGTTACAAGAATTGCCACCCCAGCCTTATGCTTCATCAGGCATGCCGAAAATGCAATCTGGAAAACACAGGGCTGAATCTGGGCTGTGAACATTTTCTACCCGATTTCAATATTCCGGCGTGAGGTTATCGCAAAAAAATGTTCTAGTCCACCGTACTAAATGGAATCTTCAGGTACAAATGAAACCGGCTAGTCGTGGGCAAAATTGAAACTATTGATAAGTGGCTACAAGAACGGTCTAAAGATACAGAAGAATCCACCAAAGAGGTCCCGGAATAAGATGGTCCCAAGCCAGATTCAAGACAGGTCAACTTGTGGGAGAAACAAGAAACATTGCAAGCAGAATCGCTTATATATAGACTTAACGAAAAGCTCAAACAACAGTTGGCAGAAGTAAAAAAAAACAAGTACAGGTGTGCTCCGACAAACTAATTCTAATGCAATAGATGCGAGTCTTTGACAAGATTAATAAACAGATCGGCTCCGAGAACCCGTGGTTGCTCCTAAAGCACCTATTTAAGCCAGAGAATACTTAAAGGGCTGCACAAAGATGCATGCAAATGCTGGAACTGACACTCAACGGCATGGATGACGACATCATAAAGACACTAACAGAAATATACCTCTATTTAGAAGAGTACAAAGCCCCCTATCTTCGTTACGAAGAGAACAACAACAACAAAAAAACTAGATAAAGACGTCACCTAAGCTGAAGTCAGGGCAACACTTGCAAGTCTCAAGACAACTTCAGCCGTGGAAAAACACGGTGTCGCGAACAAGATACTGAAAAACTTGGGTGATAAGTGTATGTGAAGTCAAATTAAACTCTACAATGACATATGACCCACTGGTAACATCCCTAGTACTTGAAAAGAAGTCAAAGTTGTTTCATTCCTAAACCGAGAATGAAATTAGAGCTGCAAGATTACGGCCAATATCTCTGACGTTATGCTTGAGAAAGGCACTCTTGTCTTAACCAGACTTCATGAACACAGAGAAGAACCTACTCTTTCCCGCAACTCTATTTGACTTTAGGCAAGGTATGTCCACTGAAGGTGTTACGTGGATGATAAAATGAGACACTGCGAAACCAGGCAATTCCGATGTCACCAGGACAATACTAGAATTAAATATTCCGAAAATGTTTATCAGGTAACCCACAAGTCAGTGTTAACTAATTTCGCTAAGATTGATGTAAGAAGTTTAGCTTATTACTACGTGCATGTTGACATTTTGTGGGATGATGTGCGTGTGTGCCTGACGAAGAGGATGAAGGGTGGTCTCCTCGCGGTGTCTGGTCAAGCGGTCATGCCGCTGCTGCTGGTTTGATATATATTTCATCCACAGCCTCATCGAAAAGGCGTCTCTTCTCTTCCGTAACATATTCGGTTTATGTGGAACGTTCCCCGTTCTCACTGCAAAGCTTCGCAGTGACCGCACCGTCCAGCCTCCGGCCATGGCTTCCAATGATAACAACACGCCACCGCCCAGGCAGCACACCAGTGTTGGACCAATCCTGGACCCGTGTCGGCTAACGTTGGCCGCGATATTGGATCAAGGTTGGCTTCTCGCTCAAGTGCAATTTCTTCCGATGTCGGACCGATGTTCAAGCCAACCTAGACCCGAAGTTCTGCCATTGCATTTTCTAATATTCAGCCGAGGCCGGCCCACTCCTTTCATGCCAATGAAGGCCCGTCCTTTCACCGACGTAATTGCCGACATACATCCTGAATAGGACCATCTTCGGGTCACGCTGTTGCCAATGAAGTGCCATTATTATGGTAACATTCGATTTACGACAAATATTGGCTACAATTGGCTTGCCAGTATTCCAGCATAATTATTATAGGCTTTTTACTGCTGGCATTTTTAGCTGGTATATTTTACATTACGCCCCTAGAACTTCCCTAGCAGCCTATAGCAGCCCCGTACGAGCTTCGCGGTGCAGTATATTTCAAGGCGATTGACCATTGTATAGTTAGTGTAGAAACACTACAAGATTACCTTGAACCGTTCATTTATGCCTTTTTTCTTGCGGTGCCCAATACCATCCCAACATGTAAGGCATATGACTGTACAAGTCTAGTCACTGTCTATTTTCTATTCCTTCTCAGCCTTACTAGAAATTGTAACCTAGGCTATTCCATCAAGTAACAGCTAAAAAAACATTACCTAAAATATCTGCTCGGAGCAAATATACCGCATACAAGGAATCTCTAAATAAGAACACCAGAGCACAATTTTTATAACCCTATTTCTAAATATCCCAAGTCAAAGCATTTATTTTTAGTTCAGTGTTTTAAGTTACTGCTTTTCAGTAATACAGCCCAAACTAGGAGGCCAGCTCAGCAAGGCTCTATGGGCACTGGGCTGGCCAGAGCAGCAGAGGTGGGGTGATGATTTAGAAGCTGCAGCAGGAGATGAGGCAATGACGGGGGGCTGTTTGGGGTTCTGAAATGGCCGATTGGGCAGGAAACCAACCGTCACAAGCTGTCACAAATCCCTGCTGTAAGGGGAAGCATCAATCGGGCTGCAAAACTATGAAAACATCCGTAAAGTGGCTTTTCTAACTTCCATTGTGGCCAACAAACTTCAACAGCCACGTCTTGATGAAACTCTGAGCTTTTTCAGACGCCTGCATACGTGAATAGAAATAAACACCTCAATATAAGTTTTAAGCACTGCAATATAACATATATGCAAGCTAAAACAATAAAAAACAATGACAGGAGATATTATGTTGTACTATGCAGATCAAATGCCATATGGTCAATATGAAAAGAAATGAACAAATACTTCAATAATCATTGTGCAACGAATATCTGCCACAGATCAAAATATTTAAGAATAGGTTTCAATAAAAGTTGGTCAAAACAAGCCTGCTTGGCTAATTTAGATATAAAGTTGAGGTATTTCTTGATTACCAAACATGACTTACAGGGTTGCTAGCCAGGTTACCTAGTCTGCAGCGATGGCTTATGGCTGTTAAAATTTATAACAGGACAAGACACACGACTGCACAAACTTTTAAAACAGGATTATAATGGGGCACATGTCAACTAATACTATACAAGAGGATGACTGACCAACAGATAGAACACACAAGATGAAAGAGTATATGCAACCCAATTTCAGCACTGACACTTGTGGATTATCCCAAGACTCCTGTATTAATTACAAAATGGTATCTTCTCCTCTATGAAACATTTGCTGAAGTGGTTTCCTACATTGTTCTTCTGCATTAAATACACCTCTGAAACTTCACGTGCTTTTTTGGGACCGGCATCGATCCGAAGTCTTGGTTTTATAGGAGACCAGGACTGGATAGATGGCTCACCAAAAAAATAGCACTTGGCAGAGAGTCGCGAAGCACCTAAGCTGCTCACGCTCAGACGACCGGTTTCAAGGAGAGCACGCACGCGTGCCACTGCCCTGCTTTATTTTGGAACGAACAGCGCCAAAAACCATTGTGCCAGTATTGCTGCACTGTCGTTTAAAAAATCTGTCCGAAGGCTACTGTCACATAAATAGCACTCGAAAACGGAAAGAAGCTTTGCGAAGCGGACTGCGTCTATGGGCATAGTATCGAAGGGATGGTGCTGTTTTTTAAAGGCGACTCTCTCGCATCATTTCTGATTGGGATTTCGTTCTATGGTAGGACGCACTTATAATGCCAGTGTGGCTAAAATACCCCACTGGACACTTCTGTAGTAAGAAAAAAAAACGATGATGTAGTAGCAGCAGCATCCATTTCTTTACTGGCGGTTATGTAGGGGCTGCCTGCGGTATGTATGTACATTACCGTTGATCAAGCAAACCACTGTGACAGCATTGTACGGGTGGTGTCACGCTCCTATGTTTGATAATGTGGGATCGACCTCCGACCACAATGGCTCCATTTAGATGAGGACGAACTATAAGAAGTACACCCATGAACCAAGAGAGCTAGAGCGCCAGCTACTCCGTAGCTTGCGTTGTCCCACCCCGCGATCCCGGTACGTTCTGCGCCCAGCCTAGCCTTGCTGTCCTCTACTGGCTCCGTATGTTCGAGCGCGTTAGCCTGACGCACCGATGGGACCCTGCCATGATGCTCGCCAGCGTACTCTCGAAATTTGGGCTTGTTGGTGCATTGTTACGACAGAAAATAGCGCTAAGAAACGGGGACACAAGAAGAGGACACACGGCACAGGCGCTAACTTCCAACATGTTGGAAGTTAGCGCCTGTGCCGTGTGCCCTCTTCTTGTGTCCCCGTTTCTTAGCGCTATTTTCACTCGCCAACGTAATCTTTTACTTAGATGGCACCCCGCGTGTATGGTTCGACGTTCATGAGGCCGAGCTCACCAGCTGGGACATCTTCAAGGAACGACTACGCGACATCTTTGGGGACCCATCCGGTCGACAAATGGCCGCGCGACAAGAACTCGCCACCTGTGTACAGTCATCAACTGAGTCATATGTCTTGTACATACAGGACGTACTTGCGTTGTGCCACGAAGTGGACGAGCAAATGACCGAGAGTGACAAGGTGGGCGACATACCCAAGGGCATCGCGGACGACACTTTCAACTTGCCCTTGTACAACAACGTGCCGACCGTCGATCTCATCATTAAAAAATTCCGCCGCTTTAAAATGGCCAAAAACCACCAAGTTCTGCCTCAATTTTCGCGACTCCCAAACATGGCTGTCACGTCAACCTGCACCGATATGGTGCCACACCACCCTTGCACAAGAATGTTACACGCATCGTTGGGCACAAGCTTTGAGCGGCCTGTCCGGTGCCGTTTCATCCACTTGCGTTTCATCCACAGAATTTGCTAACATTGCTAACCTTGGTTTTCCTGTCGCCTGCTTTGTCTCCCGACTGGACTACAGACACGCGCCAATGAATGTACCACGCCATGTTCCATATTATCTACCCACATCCCGCTGTGCGACGGAATGGAAAACAGCAGACGACAAGCCGATCTGATTCCGCTGTCACCGAGCAGAACATGTCTCCCGCTACTGCCGCAGCATTCGGACGCTTCCCCGTTGGAACCAATTTTATTATGCTCCCCCGTACGCGGAACTCCGTTGGTATTCGCCCGGCCGTGAGTATCTCGCTTCCGACACACCCAACAGCCGCTCTACCACTCGTTCACCGTCACCGCAACGTCGCCGTTCTCCGTCGCCCTAACCCCACCGCTATCCATCGTCGACTAACTATGGATCTTCCCGGATGGAAAACTGGATTATGCAGCTCCTGTAAGCAGTGCTGCATCAAGGGCGACTGACCCAAATCCTGCGTTGACGCTTTCTGCTAATAAGAACTTGCTGGAAGTGCATGTGGGCTGTCTTCCTTTGACAGGTTTGGTTGAAACTGGTGCCCAGGTGTCTATAATGGGTGCTCGTCTCTGTCGCCGCCTCAAAAGATACTCACGCCTGCCGCAACACAAGCCATCAGTGTCGCCAATGGTGGAACTGCGGCCGTCATTGGAATGTGTACTGCTCCTATTAGCCTTGCCGGCCACCATGTTCCTGTTTTATTTACCGTGCTAGACAATTGCCCTCATGACCTCATCTTCGGGATTGACTTCTTATCGACGCATTCTGCCCTGATCGACCTTTGCGCCGGTACTCTCTGTTTAAAACTTCCTCTTCTTTCAAATTCTCGCCCCAAGCTGCCGAAAAGCCTCTGTACCACAAATAGAAGTTGGATACTGCCAAAATCCCTCAAATTTATTGAATATGCAACAAGTTCACCCGTTATTGACGGTGATTGTGTTTTCACGGCTATTCCTGATGTTCTCCTGGCGCACAAGATAACTGTGCCACACTCTGTCGTAACCCTGGCCTCTTACCGAACATGTCTGGCCATTATCAATTTCAGTTTCACGCAGCAAGTATTACCACACGTAATTTGAGTCGCCACGCTTCGACCCTTAATAGACGCCCACGTCACCACTTTTGCTGCAGACGCATGCCTTGATCTTCCATGTCGCCCGCAGGATGCCACATCCCTCGATATGGCCTTGCACCCCATGATCGACCCGAAACTCAAACCTGAGCAATCCGATGAGCTATGATGCCTCCTAGCTTCTACCGCGACATAATTGACATCGACAGCAGTCCACTCGGTCAGACTTCCCTCGGGAAGCACAGCAGTATTGTCACTGATTCTCCTCCCATTCACCACCAACTATACCGGGTTTCTGCCAGAGAGTGTAAGGTAATTCAAGAAAAAGCCAACAAGATGCTAGCCAAAAAATTATTGAACCCTCCTCGAGCCCTTGGGCATCTCCTGTTGTGCTCGTTAAAAATAAAATTACACGTGGCGCTTCTGCGTTGATTACCGTCCTCTTAATCGAATCACAAAAAGGACGTTTATCCTTTGCCCAGAATAGATGATGCTCTAGATTGTCTTCATGGCGCACGATACTTTCCTTCAATGGACCTAAGTTCTGGCTAATGGCAGATTGCGGTGGACAAGAAAGACCAAGAAAAGACCGTGTTTTTAACTCCCGATGGCTTATAGCCTTTCAAGGTGAGGACGTTTGGGCTATGCAACGCTCCAGCAACGTTTAGGCGTTGATGGACTCGCCACTACAAGGGTTCAAGTGGTCAACATGCCTGTTCTACCTGAACGATGTCCTTGTATATTCGCCTACATTTTAAACACACCTTCAGTGTTTGTCAGTGGTTCTCGACATCTTCCGCACTGCCGGCCTTCAACTAAACTCGTCAAAATATCACTTCGGGCGCCAGCACATTACGGTGTTGAGCCACCTTATCGATGCATCAGGTGTGCAGCCTGACCCGGAGACAATTTGTGCCGTCACAAGCTCTCCTTACCCTAATCTGTCAAGGACGTCCGGAGCTTTGTCGGACTGTGTTCCTAATTTAGAGAGTTTGTGAAAAATTTGCCAACAATCACTCGACCAATCACCGACCTTCTAAAGAAAGACGTGACTTTTACGTGGGGTTCCACCCAAGCCACCGCTTTTCCTCACATCATCTTCCTCAAACTTTCACCTATATTGGCCTACTTTGAACGGTCCACTCCGACAGAAGTCCGAACTCATGCGAGTGGTGACAGGATTGGAGCCGTCCTAGCCCAACGCCAGCGGGGACACGACCGAGTTATCGCCTACGCTAGCCACATTCTCACAGCTGCTGAGCGCAACTATTCGATAACAGAGCGTGAATGTCTTGCTCCTGTTTGAGCAGTCACGAAGTTCCACTTATATTTACACGCCATAAATTTCTCAGTAATAACGGACCACCATGCGCTCTGTTGACTTTCGTCAGTAAAGGACCCTACTGGCCGGCTTGGGCGCTGGGCTGTGCGACTTCGACAATATACCTATATAGTCACGTACAAGTCGACACGCCTGCCTCAGGACGCAGACGGTCTCTCCCGCTACCCGGCAGATGAATTGAGCACCATCCCTGACACCGACACCAATACTTGCGTCTTCTCGGTTTCGCAACTGACCCGAATCGGTGACGAGCAACGCCGTAAGCCATCCTTGCGTGCTATAATCGAACATCTCGAATCACCATTTTCCGGTAGATCCCATCGCTCAATCGTTCTCCACATAATGTCCTATACCACAAGAACGTCTACACTGATGGACCAGCCCAGCCGCTCGTAATCCCAAAACACCTCCTGTTGGCAGTTCTACACGAACTCTATGACCTTCGAACTGCCAGTCACCTTGGTGTGCCACGCACTTACGACCAGATTCGCCGACACTTCTTTTGGTCACGGCTTTCACATTCAGTCGGAAGATACGTTGCGGCTTGTGATAAATGTCAGCGCCGCAAAACACTATCGACGTTTACTGCCGGACACCTTCAGCCACTTGACATTTTGTCAGAACCTTTCTGCCGCGTTGGTTTAGACCTCCTGGGGCATTTTTTCTTGTCTTCTTCTGGCAACAGATAGATAGCTGTGGCCACAGACTATGCCACGTGCTACGTCGTCACTCGAGCACTTCCAACTAGCTTCGCCACAGATGTCACCCACTTCCTCCTACACGACGTGATCTTGCCACATGGAGCTGCATGCCAGCTGCTTACAGACCATGGAGCTGCCGATATCCTTCAGTCATGTGAAACGAGGCACAAGCTCCCTACGTCGTACCACCCGCAGACAAATGGAGTCACGCAGCGTCTGAATCGAACCCTTAGACATGCTTGCGAAGTATATTTCTTCCAACCACACTGACTGGAACCTTGCTTTGTCATAAGTGACATTTAAATATAATTCTTCTCACCATGACACTGCCCCTTACTCTTCATTTTTTTCGTTGTTCGACCGAAAACCTACATTACCCCTAGATACAGTCATTCCGTCTACCACGACACCGACCAGCGAATGTGCCCTTGACGCTATCACTCGGGATGTCCACGCACACAATCGCCCGCACTCGCTTTGTGGCCTCTTAACAGAACCAGCGGCATTTGTACAATAGACTGCACCGCTACGTGCACTTTTTACTCGGTTCATTGGTCCTGCTGTGGTTCCCTACCCGTCCAGTCGGCTTGTCGCAAAAACTTCTTTCTTGCTACGCAGGTCCAAATTGAGTCCTTCGTGAGGATACTCTTGTGACATACGAAATCGCGTCTCCTGCCTCATCGTCTTCAACTGGTATCATACATGCGGCACGCTTGAAGCCTTGCCACTCTCCCGCTCACAGCGACATCTAGATGCACGGAGATGGCGCTTCTGCTGCCGAGGGTTATGCTACATGCATGTTCACATTTAGCTGGACGATCTGCGTGTCTGCCTGATGAAGAGGACAAAGGGTAGTTTCCGCTCGGTCAATCGCTGATGCCGCTGACGCTTGTTGGAAATATATATCATCCACAGCCTCGTTCGTACGGCGCCTATTCTCTTCCGTAACAATATAACTATATTCGGGCATGTCTAAACGACAGAACTGCTATCCTGCAGTTTGGTGTAACTCAAAGTACAGTAACAAAACTCGGAGCATGAGGTACACCAAAAGGTGCAGTGTTATCATGGGGGCTTGATATAGGGAAGCTGAAAAACTAGGCTTTGTGCGATTGAAAGAGGGGGGGCGGGGCACTGTTTTAGGCTGCCAAATTTGTAAATATAGGCACAATAAGATTGAGAAAATTCAAATATTCCAAGACATATGTGTGGTATTTCCATCTAAGACATGAAGCAAAAACAAATGTTTTAGTTCAGGTTGATACAAAGCCGCCAAAGGCCATGTACTTTTTTTGCCCACAGTGTTTGCAGAGTACGACTTCTTTTCTAGTCCACCATGATGAATTCTAGTTCTTACTGTTTATTAAGCATGCTCTTGGGTCTATTTTATTTCAGCATGGCTAAAAAGGGCAACACAGGAGCAAACAGCCTGGGCACTAATGTACCAGAAGGGTCTCGTTGCTTCGCATTACCTTGGTCTAACCACACAAGGTCGATTTCTCTTTTATCTGTGAAGACCTTCAGGGGCTCTCTACCAGGTTTGAGAGTTTCCAGCAGGTAATAGGAGTGATTGCACTCGGCTCTCACGATTTTATCTGCAAAGACTCGCAAGGCTACGTGCCCCGGAATGAGCTGAAATGTCAGACAGAATGCATCTTGACCTTTACCTCCCCGGCTCACGCCGAGCCTGGGGGAGGTGACGTATACAACTAGGAATGGTCCTGCGTATGTCAAAGTAGTACGTGACACTGTGACAGTTATTCGAGTTGAGCCGTGTATTTTGTGCAATATGTTGCCTGAATGGACTATAAAGGTTGACAGAAATATTTCCACATGCGAGCGGAATCAATGCGCTTTTTTTCAACTTTGTATCGATTGAGAAAATGCTGCCTCAATTTTGCCTTTGTTGGTATTTTCGTCGTTCTCCAATTGTGCTGGTTCCAGCATTTGCTACACTTGGCGTGCTTTTGGTGCATCGTTACTCCAAGTAGTTCCAACGGTGTGATGCTACGTATTGTGGTAAAGATACATCATCCATGCTAGCCTCTTCAAACGTGCACGCATAGAGATCCATCCCGCAGAAACAGGCAGCGCAATACAGAGAACGATCAAACGACACAACACTGCTTTTTTCCATGGGGATTATATGCGAATGTAACCGTCCGTGCACATGATGTGTTTAACTTTCTGCAATGTGTGACCTTCCCGGTTTCAGTTGCTCTAATGCCGAGGAGGGCAAAGAAGGAATGTGACTTGCGAAAGGTATACACCGAACGAGTGGCCAATGTTAACAGCTTACCTCCTCGCAACATGTTTTCGCGACTTTAAGTGAACCGATTAATATTATTGTGATGCAAAGCTTTTTATTTGGGCACGCAACAACCTGCAGCGTCTAGGTAAAATTTCTCATGTTATCTAGTGAAGCACCATTTGAGAAGTAAATGATAAACAAAACAAAGAACACGTGGAGAACTTTTTAACACAAAATAGTTTTATGCTGGGGCGCACCACTGCTCTGCTGACGAATTTTCGTCACGAATATGACGTAGTAAAATTTATGGTACTAGGGTGGAAATAAATAAACGAGAGGAAAACTTCTATAGCGCGGCGTCGAACTAGCACCCTCTGTTTGCAGTGCGCGACGCAATCCACTAAGCTACAGAGAAACGCTGTGAAGCTTGCTAACGCCAAGCCATTTATATACGCCATGTGCTGTTGGCAGTTTTGAAAGCTCACCTTCACCGAGTTTTGGTCATCAGGAGCGAGATACGGTGCAATGGGCTCACATTGGTACCTCTCGCGTTTCTGTGTGCGTGCTTCCACGGGGCATTGTCCCTCCTGCGCGTGTGATTATCAGATCATACTTGTGATTTATAAGAGTATGCAGGCAACTTCGCTTGCTGCCGCTGCCGTGTTTACGAAAGGAGCACACTGCTGCTCTACGATGAAGTAAGAACTTTGTAGGTGTTTGCGCTCGTTCTAAGTATACTTGTGCATTCGTTACGTGCGTCTCACCGTTTGACCAGCGTGCTTTAGGTGTGAAGCTGAAACAGTTGATTGTCCGCGCTCGTGTCGCTTATATTAGTTTCATGCATGCTTTCTGCGGACGGTGCACAATGTGGGCTTTGAGCTGCTTGCCATTATTCGCATGAAATTTCAATTTGTTGCTGGAGCATTCATTTCTTTTTTCAACTGTACTCTACTTTCCCCTGATGACACTCCGAGAATTCGCTTTAATTTGCCATCGTCCTACAGCTGCGCAAAAGCGCCTCCTGTTCCCTATGCATGCGAGGAGACATTGAGAAGATTCCGAGCATACAATGCGATGTGGATGAGTACATGTCTAGAAGGTGATTGGCCTTTCTATAAGCGGAGAAGTCTTGCAGCATATCAGTGCTGAAATAAACTTATGAGATGGAGCATACGTTGCACACCAGTGAGTTACGAAAGCTCAATTTCGCCTGGTAACATGAATACTGGTCTCTAACTTTACTTGAAAGCAAACTTTGAGGTTAAATAGGAAATATTTAGGCCCCAAAAAAATTAGCATTCATAGGCACTTGAAAAAGGTTAGGCACAAACGTAAAAAAGAAGCATTTATAGCACCATAAAAGCTCTATATGAGCCCCTATAAGCTTTGAGTCATGCTCTTATATCAATGTCACACAATAGGAACCCCAAAATAAAAGGCATTTGCCTATGATCCGGCCTCTAGATCACGCTTCTCATTTCTGTGCACGACAAGGAAACTGCAAGTAAAGTTGAAAAGATTCCACATATTTGTCACGCAGTATATGCAGACGAGGTGACGAGGAGAGGAGGCCCAAACGACCTCAATAAAGCTCTGCAAGAAGCGCCGACACATGCAAAGCTTCACAGCGCTGCACGAATATAAATATTTGCAAGCCAATTTAGAGCTCTTTGCAGCGACTAAACTACCGTCAGCTATCACAGACACGTTTATCATCATCATCATTATCATCATAATCATCATCATCATCATCGTCATTAGCTAGTCTACACCCACTGCAGGGCACGTGCCTCTCCCACGAGTCACCAATCAACCTGGTTTTGCTTTTTCTGTTCGCCGCTACACCTACGAATTTTATAATCTCGTCAGCCAACCTAACATTGTCTCCCAATTTTGCGTTTGCCGTCCCTAGAAATCCACTCAGTTACCATTAAAGACAAGAGCTTATCCTGCCTACGTTCTACGTGCACTACGTGCCTTGCTCAAGTTCATTTCTTATTCTTGATTTCAAATTTGATATCCTTAACCCCAGTTTGGTTTGCAACCCACACTGCCCTCATCTTGTCTCCTAATGCCAAATCTATCATTTTCTTTTCCATCGTTCACTGCGTCGTCCTCAATTTAAGCGAAACCCTCTTTGTAAGCCTCTGGGTTTCTGCTCCACAGGTAAGTACTGGCAAGATCCAGCTGTTATATACTTTCCCCTTGAGGGTAAGTGGCAGATTACCATTCATCAGTTGAAAATGCTTGGCGATTGTAATCCATTCCATCTTTATTCTCCTACTTATTCATCGACTCTCTCATGGCTCAATTCTATGGGTACTACCAGTCTTTAGTAGACATATTCCTTTACAATTTCCTGCGTCTCTCCACGCATCTAAATGTGCTGTTTTCTGAGCAGGCTATTGCACAATACTTAAGTTTCATCCGTATTATTTTCAGACCTTCTATCTTGCTTTCCATGCCAAGTTTTGTAATCATGTGCTGGAATTCGTCCTTCGAGTTATAATCAAGACAATGTGATAAGTGAATGAGAGGTTGCTAGGATACTATTTAATAACTTTTATTCCTAACTCTTTCTAGTTTAGGGTCCTGAAAAGCTCCTGTAAACACGCGATTAATATTATTGCGGAGATCGTGTCTCCCTGCTTCACATCCTTCTTTATAGGAATTGTGTAGCTTTCATTAGGGAGAACTATGGTTGCTGTTGATCCACTGCAAGTTTCGTCCAGTATTTTATGTAACGTTCTTCGATGCCCTAATTTCGCAGTCCCTGCATTACTGCTGATGTCTCGACTGAGTCAAGTGCCTTCTCGTAATCTATGAAGTCTATGTATGGTGGTTGGTTTTATTCTGCGCATTTCTCTGTTACCTAATTGATACCATAGATAAGTTTATTGTGGAGCAGCCGGTAATAACTCCTGCTTGGTACTTCGGTTGTTTGAACTCCAATGAAGCCTTAATTATATAACCTATTATTTTTGTAAATAGTTTGTACACAACCGACAGTAAGCTTATCGGCCTGTAACTTTCATACACTTGACGGCTCTTTGCTTATTGATTTAGAAGTTGTTGTCGTTATTCGAAGATTCTGGCAGCTTTCCCAATAAAAGACACATCGTACATACAGTGGCAAGTTTTATTACACAATTTTTCTGCCATCTTTCAGGAGGTTCGTTGTTATCTTATCCTCAACAGCGGCTTCGCATCTTCGCATTACTTCTGGACCTTTTCAAGTTCCCTCTCATTACTGGTAGGATGTCGAATTCTTCTGCACTACTATTGTGCCTCACGATATTGCCACGTTCCATTTCTCAAGTTTTGTTATCGCCCCAATACATTACACTATTCTCTGCGCAAACCGTGCCTGCAGTTTTCAAGAAGCTTCAGGACAGTAGTAGATCATTTGGATAAGATCACGCCCGCTCCGCGAACTATACAGAATATTCTGGAACCTAGGTCACCACCAGCGATAACGCTAGAACATTCGATGGCAAGAGTATAAATGCCGACGCACTTCGCCGCTTGTCAGTAGCAGTTGATCCACGGCCGACGCTCCGTTCACTGCTATGTGTGCAAGACTGCGACTGTAATTAGACATTCCAATTACCGGGAACAGGTTCGCCCAAATAAAGAGTTGAATCTCAACATAAAGTCTCCTGTCTTTGGCCACGTCACGACCCCGTGACATCTAGTGGAGGTGCTGCTTCGTTCATGTACCGGACGCCCCCGTCTAGCCGTGAACCCAGCCCACGTCATGGACAAGACACCGACGCCAACCAAGAGCAGAGAACAAGCCGCTGACACCAAGGTCTACCACCGGAGTACTGGCCCCTACAAGACAAGGTGCGGAAGACCAAGGCCATGACCTCGACTGCAGCGACAATGACAACCGCAGCATACCAGCCCGCGATCGTCATGCATCAACCCAGGGAACCACCAACTTTCCGTGAGGCATCGTTCGAAGGCCCGGAGACCTGGCTAGAGACACGACCGTGTGGCCGCCCTCAACCACTGGGACAATGACGAAAAGCTCCATCGTGTGTACTTCTACCTGGAACACACCGCGAGGACCTGGCTCGAAAATCGAAAGTCCGCGCTTCAAACGTGGGAGGTTTTCGGTGGCGCAATCCTGCAAACGTTCGCATGCGTTGCTCGAAACGAGAGGGCCACTGCTCTACTTGAGACCCGGCTTCAGCTGCCAAATAAAAATGTTGCCATTTTCACAGAAGAAATGACCCGTCTATTCCGTCACACTGACCCAGACATGCCTGATGATAAGAAAGTTCGTTTCCTCATGCGAGGGGTCAAGTAGAAGCTCTTCGCGAGACTGTTGAGAAATGCACCGAGTACCGTCCAAGAATTTGTAGCCGAAGCGACCACTACCGAAAAGACCCTGCACATGCGATCCAGACAGCATAAACGTCACCTGACTTCAGACTTCGCTGCCTCTCAAGCCATTGACTCCGAAAACCTGCATGAAATGATTCGAGCGATCGTGCGGGAAGAGCTGCGGAAGCTGTTGCCTTTGGCGCAGCCTCGAGTGGATTCGGTCGCCGACATTGCGCGAGAAGAAGTTCAGCAATCGCTTCTCAATCCCCAAGCACCACTGCCCAAGCTGGAAGTTATGTGCTACGCCGCTGCAGTGTGCCACACCGCTCCTCCCTGTCCACGCCGAAACGCGATCCCGTCGCACTTCCATCGCCAGACGCCCCAGTCGTCACCACCCCCACCGACTTCGACGAATTCACCGAGACAGAGTTACAAACTGACGCAAGCAGCCTAGGTCTCGGCGCCGTTCTTGTGCAGAGGGCTGACGGACTTGAAAGGGTTATCAGTTACGCCAGCCGATCACTATCCAAAGCAGAAGCCAATTATTTTACAACAGAAGAGGAGTGCCTTGCCATCATCTGGGCTACGTCAAACTTTTGCCACTACCTCTATTGCAGGCCCTTCAAAGTTGTGAGTGACCACCACGCCTTGTGTTAGCTAGTTACCTTGAAGGACCCTTCAGGTCGCCTCACACGATGCAGCCTGAGACTTCGAGAATATGGCATTACCATCGTTTACAAGTCCGGCAAGAAACACTCCGACGCCGACTGTCTCTCTCGTGCGCCGGCCGACCAACCACAACCCGACGACCTGGATGACGACTACTTCTTGGGAACGATAACTGCCGACGACTTCGCTCAACGACAGCGGGCCGACCCAGAACTTAAGGCCCCAATAGAGGACCTCGAAGGAAGGACCGCCGAAGCCCCGAAGGCAATCAAGTGCACAATTGCGTCATTTTTCCTACGAAATAGACTTCTCCAAAAGAAAAACGTTTTACAATTACCTCCTTGTGGTGCCTTCAGCTCTGCGACCAGAACTCCTGCAGGCCCTGCCCGACGATCCGAAAGCAGGGCATCTCGGCGTTTTCCGCATGCTCGCGAGGATACAACAAAGTTACTACTGGCCACTTCTTACCACCGACGTCACTCGTTATGTGAGAACATGCTGGGACTGTCAGCGACGCAAGACACCGCCGCAAGGCCAGTGGGACTTCTGTAGCCAATCGAACCACCTCGCCAACCATTCCAGCAGATTGGTATGAACCTACTGGGGCCGTTCCCGACGTTGGCTTTCGGAAACAAGTGGATCGTGGTAGCTACCGACTACCTCACCCGCTAAGCTGAGACAAAATCCGTGCCCAAAGCCAGTGCATCGGAGGTAGCTAGGTTCGTGTTGAAAATATCATCCTACGTCACGGCGCCCGGGAGGTCCTCATCACCGACAGAGGAACGGCATTTACCGCTAACCTAACTCAAGGGTTCTTGGCATACAGCCAGACAAACCACCACTGGATGACAGCGTACCACCCACAGACCAACAGCCTCACCGAGCAGCTAAACAAGACGATCGCCGACATGCTGGCAATGTACGTTGATGTCGAACACAAGACGTGGGACGCCATTCTTCCGTAGGTGACACTTACAACACGGCGGTGCAGTAGATGACGCGGATATCTCCATACAAATTAGTCTACGTAAGGAGCCCAGCAACGACGCTCGATGCCATCTTATCCAACGTCACCGACGAAGCAAACTTTGATGTGAGTGAGTACCTTCAATGCGCCGAAGGAGCCCGACAACTCGCGCGTCTCCGTATTAAAATCAACAGACGACCGACAGCCTCCGTTACAATCTTTGACGACGCTTCGTGGAATACCAGCCTGGTGAACGTGTTTGGGTGTCGATGCCGATACGCCGACGTGGACTCAGTGAAAAGCTTCTGCGACGGTACTTCTGACCATAGAGGGTGGTTTGACGTCTCGGCCCAATTGATTACGAGGTTGTCCCCAACGGCATCACGAACCCTCAAAGGCGCCGATCGCGACCTGAAGTCGTCCATGTCACGTGCCTCAAGCCGTTTCAAGCGCGTTAACAAACTGGAACAGTGTTATTTGTATTACTGCTGTATCGCAATTTATTCATTATATTTTCTTGCATTATTGTTGTACCTTCATCTTTTGTTATAGCATCGGGACAATGTCTTTCTCAGAGAGGGCAATGACACGTTTCGTTTCTCAAGTTTTGTTATTGCTCCAATACATTACACAATTCTTAGCGCAAACCGCGCCTGCAGTTTTTGAGAAGCTTGAGGACCGTAGTAGATCATTTCGATAAGATAACGCCCACTCCGCGAACTGTACAGATTATTCTGGAACCTACGTCACCGCCAGCGATAACGCTAGAACATTCGATGGCAAGAGTATAAATGCCGACGCGCTTCGCCGCTTGTCAGTAGTAGTTGATCGACGGCCGACGCTCTATTCACTGCTGTCTGTGCAAGACTTCGACTGTAACTTGACTTTCCGTTTACCGGGCACAGGTTCACCCAAATAAACAGACATAACTTCTCCTGTCTCCGGCCACGTCACAACCTCGTGACAATATAATGCTGGCTGTTCTGGCTTCTGTAGAGCTCTCTGTAGAACTCCTCCGCCACCTCGACTGTTCTGTCCGTATTAGTTATGACAGTGCGTTCCTCGTTCTTGAATGTAAAAATCACGTTTTAGGCTATGCACACGTTTGCCTTCGCCGATTTCAGGCTTCTGCCGCTTTTAACAGTCCGCTTAATTCTCGCCATGTTATATCTTCTGATGTCAGCTAGCTTACGCCTATTGATAAACTTAGACAGTTCCACTAGCTCTGTTTCGTCGGTTGCATTTGAGGCTTTTATAGTTTGTCGCCTGCTAATAAGTTTTTTTTGTCTCCTGAGATATTTTACCAGTGTGCTAACTAGGGACTGTACCTCCGACTTTCACTGAACACTCTTTCATGATACGAGTAAAATTATCGTAATTGTGTCAGCGGTAACGTCGGTTACCTTCTTTATTGCTTCGAATCTATTCTGAAGGTAAAGTCTGAATTCCTGGATGAACATTCACCCTTTCCACTAGTTTAGTAGTTGGCTCCTAGAGTACGTTTTTATCTTTGCTTTTTAAAAATCTAGGTTAATACAAGTTTTTACCGTTCTATGGCCACTGCATTGGATCATGCCAACAACTACAACCTGTAGAATACCTGGCTGTGCACACCTAGGTAAAGTCTATTTCATTTTTTAGTTCTGCCATTTGAACTACGTCACGTCCTTCACGGTTAGCTCATCTTCTGAAGAAGGTGTTCAAGATTCGTAGATTATTACGTTCTACGAACTCTACTAATAACTTCCCACATGGATTTCAAGGGCCGATGCCGTATTACCTCACTGCATGGTCTCCTGTGTGTTTCTTGCCTACCTTGGCAATATAGTCACCAATCAGAATAGTATATGGAGACATTACTTTATTATAGGCTGGCTCTAAGGGTTTATGGAAGCGTCATATCAAATGACCATCATGGCTCAATGTCGGCGCATAGGCCTGTAGCACATTCCTGTACCTTTTTGTTAAACTCAGTTATGATACTTGCCACCCGCTCACTGATGGTTTAGTATTCCTCGATGTCGCCAGTGATATTATTGTGTATAAGAAACTCCACTCTTAGTTTTTTCCTGTGAATTACTTAATGGTAACATTGCACGTGTTCGTTATTCAGCACTGTATAAGCCACCTAATTTCGCTGAGCCTTGTTATATCCCATTGACCACCATCAAACTCCTCAAATAAGACACCTAGACTACACTCACCTGACAGTATTCTAGCGTTGAACTTGGCCCACTTCAGATTCTAATGATGGCCTCTAGGAACACAGAGATTCTCAGCACTCTCCGCTGCTTGACATGTGGGGCTACCGCCTTGGACAGTTGCTTGGCAGCCGCCAGGGACCAGAGAGTCAAAGGTTAAATGCTGTAGTCATGAGAGGTAGTGGCCAAGTACAGCACCAGGGTGTCCAATCCTGTTCTAGTCACGAAGCCCATTACTGGCAGCTGGTCGACAGTGAGGCATCCACGACGTCCTCGTTTTTTCAAACGATCGCCTTATCACGTGTTCTAAATAAATATACGATTGGGAATGTTCTGTCATCTGCATTCGAACCAAATTTTGCAATTCCATGCTAGGCTGCCGCACAATTTCTTAGCAGGGGTTCTGTTAACTTTTTTATCACTGTAGAACACCACCTGACAGCCGATCAGCTCTCAACTTCTTGTGACTCGTAGCTCACGTGGCCTTCTTTTCTTAACTATGTGAAACGAAAAAAGCATGACGTTTTTGTAAATGTTTGAAAGTAAAAAACAACACCCTCCGTGGTTTCAAATCAATGATCTTGCGATCTTAGGCCGGCCTAACGCTCGAATGACCCTACATTTCACGCATTTGTTTTCTCCTAACTTTTACACACCTTTATTTTCACAGTAAATAAAGAAACAGCTCCAATATTGTTACCTTGAAGATATTCGGTCTATTAGAAAAAAATGGCTAATTTTTGAGACCCTTAAAAGGCTGCAAACCACTTCATGACAAGTCATCGGGTTCCGGAGAAGAATAAGCGGATGAAAGGATCAGCTTAAAAAAAATAAGCCCGCAGTTCATGCAGACTTTCTGCATTTGTGCGATTGAGTGTACATGTTCCTTCTTGTACTTCAGGAGCGACACAAGGAATTTATACATTTTTCGGGGTGTAGTGCCACGAAAACCTACGATTTCCCACACGTGGAATTTCTTGTAAGGAACACAGCGATATCCACAGGTTTACTAAGCATGTACCAGACCTTGTTACGAAAATGGTTAAAACGCCATTTATAATTCTCTTTTGTTCATTTCCGCTTGCACTACTGTGTTCTTATTTGGGGAATTACGTCTTGATCTAATCTAAATAGCTTCTAGATTATGCAAAAAAGAGCTCTTTGCTTTATTCGTAACTTATCATACCACAAAAAGAAATCATACCATTTTTCATCACAGCACATTATTTGCATTCGTGAAATATAAATTGAGCGTCTTTCTGAACTCCCAATTATATTATACAGTTAATGACTTTGGGTGATTTCTTGCTACAAACATTACCAACTCTACAATATACATTTTAGGCACCTTCTCTTTTGAAACCAAGAACTACAACTACCTGTGGTCAGCAATTTTTAAAATGTCAAATTGCTAATCTATTAAACAGTCATGCAATTGTACTAACTCTCAAAACGCGTGCTTTTTTCATATCATCTATGAGAACGAACTCAAGGATGTACTTCTCAGTTTATTCTTTAATGCCAAAGTTTATTGTCCTTATCGTGTAATATAGCATTTGAGGTCGATAAGTGGCAGATATCGGTAACGCTATTTCTTCAGAGAAAATTAAATGTGTTAGCAATCAATTATCTGTTTCTTGACAAGAGTTCACGTGACGTCATTGCATATTTGAAAGATAATACCTTTGCTGGCTACCAGGCTTCCTCGGTAAATGATAACGATATCTATGGCTGTGTGCCACACAATCAGCTTCTTGTTTGCGTCCGTGATTGCACTAAAAGTTTTGATGTCATTGCCTACCAAATATCATGGCTATTTCTTCAGACTTGAAGTGATTTGCGAAGGCTTCGACAGTTTTTTTATGTCTATGTGGGTGTTTGTATGAGTGCGCAGACATATACATACGCACAATATAAAAATGTGAAAGAAAATTTGCCCCTGCCATGACAACGGCAAGCGCGCTTGCATACTCTTGCGGAAGTAGGGGGGGCACCCACGAAATAGTACAAAGTAGTCATGAGCTTCTCATGGTATTCATCAGCGCGCTTCAGAAGGGACAATCGCGAGAACTTGAGTGCCATGTCATCCTGCGAATAAGGCCATAACGGAGGGTAGCTGGTGTGCTTCTAGCTTATAACATTCTGGCAGTCATTCGGGAGGACGGCGGAAACAAAAATAATAAGAAAAACACATTCAGGGCAATCACCGACAAAGAATGTTGTTTAAGAGGTTTATATACAAGCTGGGAAACACAGGACTATAAGGACACTGAGGCGGCGAAGACGGTGGTCTCGTCTCCGCGTCCGTAGTGCTTCTCGCTTCACCATTTCTGTGAAGGGAAAACAAACTAACCTAAGCCATTACCAGCCTAATGAAGACAAAGAAAGGCCGATTACTGACTCTGAAATGGGAAATGTAAGCGCAACTCTACGCATGTTGAATGACTTCCGGAATATATAAGGACAGCAAAATAGGGCGACACATGTAGATGCGTGCGGTTACATTCTACGCTGACGTTTTGATTTTCGATTTCAGGCAAATATGCTCTTGCAGCTTCTTCAATTTCTAAACATTGTTGTTCTCATTTCCTCGCGAAAACAGAGGTTTCTTATCGCGGTCACGTTGCGTCACGTTCTTTTTTGCCTGCTTCAATATTTCTGTCAATACCACAATATTAATTACTTTAGCATCTGCGAAGGTACCGGTATTTGTTGCGCTTAAATAGACCGCTATGTGTCTAGTTGATGGACCAGTGCTTTTGGCTGGAGTTCTTTTATTTGCAAGAAAGGAGAAAATTTGCATACATAGCCTCCCGATCCGTCAACAAACTTGTTTCTGGGATTCACACTAAAGCCTGTAGCATTGGCATTACTATGCAAGAAAGCGACGCAGCATGTGACTGCAGTACCTATGTGTTCTTAAATGAGCGTTCGACGATGCCAAACACAGTGAAATGATGCATTATAACTCAAACAGCAGATGAATTTATTGTGAGTGCTAAACTACATGACGAACGTATCAATAGCTTGTCAGCGTGGATATTTTTGATCAGATATCAATTTAACCAAATTTTTGTTGCTGCATTTCTTCATCAGAGTTCGGCCTCGGAACGTTCTCTCTAAAGCGGCCCATCATATTTCCACGTGGCTTGTAATTCGACACGACAAAGATTTTGCCGTCTTGTGACTTAGCGACGCCTGTTCCAAGCCAGCGGCTGCCTTTCCAGATGACCTGTGTGAAGTGCCCTGTTTTCGGGTTGAACCCGTTGCTGTTATAATTATGGTATTTGATCTCGCTGTACCATGAGTCAACGGGAGCACGTCCTGCAATAAAAAAAATGGTGTAATACCACACATCTCTATACTGTAAAAGCAACTGATCTGATATATACGTCCTATACTCATGTTTGCCTCAGGATTAATATAGCATCCTAAAAAACACTGGTTTCAACAGTCACGCCAAGTTTGAGCCTTGTTGCGGTGAAACTCGAAGTTGTATACTCTCCAGTCGATGGGATCTTTTTGGAATGCGAGTAAGGTCCGTGCGTGCTACGGGAACTCTTTCTTCCCTGGTGCGGCCGAAAACAACGAGACGTGATGAGATGTCAAGTTCAGACCTAGCTACAGCGAAGTCGAACTAGTACTGCCTAGTCCCGACATAGCTATATCTGAGTTTAAACCAGCGGCCACTAGGCCTATTTCTAGCCACGAATCGCCATCTTATTGGTCAGCGCGGCAAAATTCAAGCTTTTGTTTTTGTGTGTGCTTACCCACCCCTATATTATTGTTTGGTGCCTGGAATCGCCTGTTATTTCGGCGTATTGTACACAGCGGCGCATTCCTGCACTTTCAAAATATACTACTGCACATGCATCGTTACCACAAAAAAGACATCAAAATCAGCATATTTTAGCGAAACCAGGAGGGAGTCAAGCAAGCTATATCCAGAGATAAAGATTAATCTACCATGACACACAATGACAAAAAAAAAGAGAAAGCACAGAACCTCATATGTTTTCTGGAAGGACGCTAAAATTACACCATCAGCCTCGCGCAATAAATACGCAAACACAGAAGCAAACTCTTAGAAAGTCATTGACCACGGTTCCCAAATTATTGTGGTATAGGCGACGTATGTAAACTGAAAACACAACTAGAATTATATTGGTCAACTTTTATTTTTATTTAACATATAACAAAACAGAGTAAGGTGACTCACCTTTAAGCTTGAAATTCGGGTCACTGTTGTAGCTCATATAGATGTTCTCACCATAAGGGGATCGACTCCTATGTCTGAACTGTCCCGTCTTGGCTAACCGTTCAGCCCACGCTTGAGCATAACGATTCAGCTGGTAAAAAAAAAATAATGTAGGTAGGATGAGAACTACAAAAATTATAGCTTACGATATACATATATATATAAATATATATATATATATATATATATATATATATATATATATATATATATATATATATATATATATATACATATAAATATATATATATATATATATATATATATATATATATATATATATATATATATATATATATATATATATATATATATATATATATATATATATATATATATATATATATATATATTGGGGGCTCGTTTTTTTGTTTCACACAATAATAATCAGATCTAACAGATAATGATGCCATTGAATGTGTAGGGGAAGTTATTACACCGAATCCTAATGTAAATGTGAAGAAAAAAGGGGAAGAGGGTAACTATCGTGGGAAAGAGCCCAACATGCTATCTTTTAATAATACGTTCCATGCTCCACCGACTGAGCTACCCCGACGGCTATCCGTCCAGCCACTTTAAAGGGTTTATATATGAATTGAATTAAGCATAGCAGTGTCAGTCAGCGCCACCCACTGCTATGGCGGCAAGTATATATATATATATATATATATATATATATATATATATATATATATATATATATATATATATATATATATATATATATATATATATATATATATATTATATACATATGCGTGTGTCAATAAATAAATTATTGTGGGTGTGTGTACATGCGTACGTGTGTGTGTTTTGGTGTTTCAATGAGCTACATACTGTTTATTGTCAATGATTACTTCTTCGCCATCATATGAAAGATCACGTCCTTGGTGGACGAAAAGAATTGTGCGAACAAAAACGTGCGGGATATCTGTAAAAACTTTATACCAAACTATTGATGGTTATGGCCAACACTAATCTGTAACTAAAATACGAAAACTGATGCCGCTGTTTAAGGCGTCCCATCATACTGCACGAACACCGACGGAAGTATTCGACAACACATATGTGTAATAAGTCGTTCACGAATAAATCTCAGTTCCCAGATGAATCAATTTCACGAATCCACCTCTGTAACTTGTACTGCTCGCCACACTCGCATATGCTCTGAATTTAATATAGTTCATGTTTAGTAGTGTGGACAAAGGAATCTTTAAAACAGATCATTGGTAAAACTTGAGTTCTTGATCTCATGAGTAATAGACACTGTTCGTATTATCTTCTCCTGGCAATATATTCCTTTCGACGTATGCGACAGCCTTGCATATATAAACGATGTCGTCATCGCTGTCCACCTCTCGTTAGGATTACCTCATAGGCATGCTTACCTTATGCACGCTAATTAGAGCCAGAACATTTTGCCTCGCAGACAGAAGCTTACCTCTTCGCTCTCTTTTAGATCTGGAACGCCATGAAGTCTCCTGTAGTAGTTGTGTCGCATGCGAGCCTGGTGCTGTACTTTGCGCATAAAATTTGTGAATTTTCCATGGAAGTCTGTCGGCTCGTTTCCTCCTCCATGATGTCCCTGGGCAATATGGTTGAATACGCCAAACGATGAAACAGCTATTTTCCAATGTGGCCACACGAGTGTATAGAGCTTAACCATAACATGAAGACGCTACCTAATCACCATAACATGAAGACGCTACCTAATCAATAGACGTGACATTGATAGCAATAGAAGCAAAGAGGTCATTACGTAAAGTTGTTAAGTGCCGAGAAGTTCTCATTGCGCGAATAAAAATAAACTGATGTCGACAATAAAGGTGCCTCTGTACGAGTGGCATCCATGGAAAGCTGTATACGTATTGTGCTTTTTGGCTCATAAGGGGTGGGTAAGAATAATAACAACAACCATATTAATAGTAATAGTAGGTATTACTAATATTATTATAATAGTTATTCCGGATGTGCTCCCAAAAGCTGCTAAGGACGCTTGAGCTTCACTTGTAGGAGTGGAACGTGATAGTACCACCGGGATGCGCTCGCATCGTCTTCAACCTTGGCGCAAAGAAAGGAACTTTTGTGCGTCCAACATTAACCATCTGAAAATATTCTACAATGTCTGCCGCAAGTTTGTTTGTTGGTTGTCTCTCGGAGTCCTGGCGCAAACGACCACAGGTCATCGGCCATGAAATGGACGAAACGTTATTGAGATGAAATTGTTTTACCAGACGGGATGTTTAGGTAGGGATGTTTTAACAAAGAATATATTGGTAAACCGTGGATTTGAAATAGGAAATACTAGAGGTGAAGAAAAATAAAACTCAACAAACAAACCTGGTTGGAAATAAAGAGAACTTATGCCTAAGCTCAACATTCTATTCATTTTGTTTCCTTGGGAAAATCGCATACAGCGTCGCAAACGTTCCTGTGACTAAATAGTTTTTCAGTTGCTCCCCAAAAAAAAGGAGCACCGAAAGGGATAAATTTACAACCAACCTATAAAGAGGCTCTTCTAACAGTTCTTTTATTTGATTTGCAATTAACCTGCACATTAAGAAGAAATGATTGCAATGGAGGCGTATGGGGTGACTGCTCCGGACCAGACATATGTAGATAAAAATTCAGTGGGAAAACTGGGCAGCGTAGTCTTGTGATCGTTATCTGCGCCCTTCTTGAAGAGCGCCATCGATTTTTCCAGGGGCACTTAAGATGACGAAACTCAGATGTTGCCAAGGGGGACTTTCCAAATTATCTGATGTCTCAAATATTTCAAAGCATGCCACGGCAATAAATGCTAGCGCCAGCAATATAAAAATTATAGGGCAATAATGCGAGGCCACTGCAAGTGCATCTGCATAATCACTGAGGGTTGAAGGTTTATGCCCTGTTATCCACACAGGGCGAATGAATCGTGAATATCTTGCGCTAGGGTGTTAAACACTTCCAAACCATTGGACATATTAGGCGCAGGTCCTGAATTACACACAGACAGGCAGTATGAATGATATGTTGTGTTTAACGTCCCAAAACCACTATATGGTTATGAGAGATGCCGTAGTGAAGGCCTCCGAAAATTTTGACCACCTGGCGTTCTTGAATGTGCATCTAAATGTGAGCTCTCGGGTATACAGTATTTTTGCCACCATTCAAAATGCAGCAACCGCAGCCGGGATTCGATACCGCGGCCTGCTAGTCAGAAGCATAGTACGTTAGCCATTAGACCACTGCAGTGGGGCAGACAGGCAGTCTGTAGGAATGAGAACATCTTTCATGAATTCACAATGTTCGTAATGCTAAGAGAGTCGCAAGTATTTCAGCTTGATAAATAGGTGTAAAGTCAGGTAAACGAATTGAAATAAAAAAAATCCAACAATAAAGATGCTGTTCCAACTTCTGCCTTTTCTCGACAAACGGAAGAACCAGTGGCTTTTGCGATCTTTAATTATAATCTTGCCAGGTGGTCTTTTACAATGGCATTTAGGTACCTATACAGGGAAGATTTTCGCAATTTAAAAAAATATAATGTCAATTTCAATTATCATTGTTTGAACAGGTATTCTTATACCAGTACTTCCCGAAGGTTTACTTGCAATGTTTCCAAGAGCTCTATGACGTCGGCATAATAATAATAAGGACGTCAATAAAAAGGACGCCCGATAAAAAAAACGTCGGCTCAATAATAAAACATACTGCGACATTCTGTGTCGCAATACATATAATTTTAGAAAGGTACGAAGTCTTAGTATTTTTAACGTTGCAAGAACACATGGCAGGCGTGGTTCCTTATATAAAGAAATAACTGCGTCAAATTTAGGGACCCCAAGACATAATCGTGACGCATCACGTTCTAGAAGTACCAGTGGGCCAATTTTGTAGGTGGTGATCCAGAAAACAAGACACAGCCAAACTCTAACAATGGGAAAATATACATACATTACTTCATGATGAGCACATCATGACGTAAACTACATCCTTTACTACCAAGCCTACGAAGCATCTCAACCACCCGTCCTCCTTTAACTACCGTAGTTTTTATATGCAGACTCACATTCAGGTTTTCAGAACAAGCCAATCCTAAGTATTTACTCATTTTCACCTGCGGGATAACGTCCTGTCTGTAAAGTACGAAAATTTACACTGGAACACTAAGAGGAAAATTTATGATTGATTTTTTTATGAATGAGTAATTAATGTCGTCCAACCCCGTGTCCACAGCGTTCATATAAAATTGTAGCATCTGATATAGTGTATGTATATCTGCAGTTTTAGCAAAAAATGTGATGTTGTCAACGTATACATACACATGTACATAAGTGTGTACTATAATCGTGCACAGTAAAACAATAAATATGAGTGACAGTACTGAGCCTTACGAGAGGCCTCTATTTTGTGTATACTTTAAAGAAGGTACGCCAGATTAGGAGCAATAAAATTCTGTCTCTTCTAGAAAGGAGTAAACCCATGCACCAAAGTATTTTGTAAACCTACGCAAGTAAACGAATTTAATAGTTTAACGTGTTCCACACTGTCAAGTATTTAGCAATATCTAGAGTTACTAAGGGGGCAACATGTATTTTTTTAGAAGGCGCTAGTTGTATCCTGTTTTACAAATCGACATGGGCACACCAAATGAAGCAGCCAGGCCTGAATACAATTTGGCATAGGCTTAAAGTCACGTTTTCGTCCAACTACATGTTTGTCTCACTGTTCAGAATTCGTTCGATTATTTTTACCAGATTTGATGTGAGTGAAATAGGCCCAATGGTATCTATTGTAAACCCAGCTTCATGTTTCTTTACGAAAGGAATTATTTTCGAAATTTTTCTCTTAGGCGCTATCCACGAATTTCTTTTGGAGTGGTTAACTATTGCAAGCAAGTCCTCAAGTGTTACTTCACGTATTATTTTTATTACCGATGCAGTTATTCCATCAAGATGTGGAGCGGAATCGGGCAATATTTTCACCACTTATGCTGTTTCCGACGCTGTAACCTCTTCAAATTCAATGCTTTTAACAAAAGATTATCAGTGGTAAAAGGAAGCAGCCGTGAAGCAGCTTCGCAGCCCTTGAGCAATATTTTCCAGAAAAGTACACAACTGACTTGGCGTTGAGACTATCGATTTGATGTTTATTGGTGATCGGATTACTTTTTGGTTTTAAGGGAGCTGAAAAGTGATTTCTTGTGGCCAGGCATCGAAAGGAGCACGAAACGTCGGCTATCATAGCTACTTGTCGTAGCGGCAACTGTTCGCTTAACAACAGCAGTCGTGGGTTCCAGATTCTAGGGCACTGGTTATGGAGCAGTTTTCGCTAGGCCGCTTTTCTTAGGCTGTAGCGACGTGAACCATCAGAGTTCCACCAATGATTCAAAGGACGTTGTTTAGAGACCTGTACTGAAAATTTAGCTCTATTTAGGAATGTTTTTAATAGAATCAATAAGGATGCTAATGTCCCACTCTTTATTTTCCTCGGTTCGTTTTGACAAAGAAAGCCGCACGTAGTGTCTGTTCAAATGTATTGAAATTGATTTGAAAAATTGACTGCCTGATTACTGAAGTCACGGAACGTACAACACAAACAATACGGAAATGTGGTGGCTACTTGTGGCCGGGCTCAAAGTACACCATCAGCCCCGCCGTGGTGGTCTAGTGACTAAGGTACAAAGCTGCTGACCTGCGGGCCACGGTATCAAATCCTGGCTGCGGCGCCTGCATTTTCGATGAAGGCGGAAATGATGCTGTAGGCCAGTGTGCTCAGATTTGGATGCACGTTAAAGAACCCCAGGTGATAGAAACTTCTGGAACCCTCTACTATGATGTGTCTCATAATCATATGGTGGTTTTTGGACGTTAAACTCCACATATTAATCAATCGAAGTAGACCATGTAGAAATAAAGAGGCTGGAACTAAAAAAATAAGATCAATCGCAAAATAAGACTGATTGCACATTAACAAGAGGGTTTGCTTGTTAATACATGGGAAGTTATTTTTAGAAACAAAATCTCAAAAACGCATCCTACTCATATCTTTTCTGCATGTCCACGAAATCTGATGAAAATTGAAGTCTCCTATCCATATTACTTCTTTTATGCAAGATGAAATTACAGTATCTAAAACATTAGAATTTCGAACACCTGACAAAAAAGCGTTTACGAAAGAAAAGGGGCGGCATGCCATATGGGAGATGTCTAACGTTAAAATTACACTTTCTAAATAAATTATTTGACCTGTAATTTTCACCCGATGCGCAATTTGTGAAGCGATCAACTTTTATTAATCACTACCTCGAGAGGGGTAGTCTAAGCCAAATCTGTGGTAGTTTTTCAGGATGAAAATTTTTCTCTTTAAAAAGCCAGGTTTCTTGCAACACTATACCGTCTGGAGAATGGTGATTACAAAGGCAAAATTAATCGGTAGCTGCGGAAACCATTGACGGGCAATTCTACTGCAGAATTGTTAATACATCTTTTTTGGGGATATACAGGCAGCATTCACTGCCTTCTGCAATCAAATTTCTGTCAAAAAAAACATTTTGATCAGAATTCTTCCTGATATTGTGTCATTATTTTTTTAGGACTCACTGTAGGGCAAGTTTTCCAGACGATGCCCGCCATTTTATATTTCTTGGGGTGAATTTCTTTTCTTAGTCCTCCGAACCTGAATCAGAGCACCAATCTTAATGTTCGACGAGGAATATTCTACGACCGCTGTCCGAAGGACCAGCTCTTGATCAGTATAACTCTTCAACATATGTTGTTGTCGTTTGGCTAAAGTTAAAAGGCACTCGTTGTAGTGATTTTTTTTTACCTCCTTAGCTGATGAAGTATAGAAGCTACATCATACTAAATTCCATTCATTAGAACTTGATTGATTTATGCGTTCACTGTTTGCGTGAATGACTCTATCAGCGCCAGAAAAAGATTCTCTAATAGCTTTGTTATTGTTTTCTCAACGCTCGAGGACAATACTTCTGAGAGTGACGAATCTGTGACATGGTTATTACGGATCGTAGCACCAGCGTATCCACGAGAGCGCTCTGTGATGACCATTCGAGCTTCACACCTTGAAGAACTTTTTTTTAGCCATTTTCATAATATAGATCTCTTGAGCTATCGCAGTGCATGTGCCATCATCATACCGTTGAGGGTCAGCGCAGAAACAGCAAGACATTTCCTGAACTTTGCACTCGTTAGAGTTGTGTTTTTCTGCAGACATTTGACACCGCTCTACTGGTCGGCAACCCTTCATGCTATGTCGAAAACGCCAGAATTAATGGCACTGTGGTGGACAAGAAGGAAACGCTTCGACCAGATATATCAGCGGCCAAGCTTTGACATCTGTCGTCCTAGTAGCACCAGCTAAGGTAACTATCACCGACTCTTTCGAGATCTTCTGTAGACGCTGCGTGAATAACGGAAAACAGCACCGCGGCTGCTAAAGAAAGGCTGCTAAAAAAACATCTCTCAGATTTCAGGCGGAGATAGGCTCCAGTTCACCCCGCGAAGTAAACCTTCCACACAAGCGAAGTGAGGAGGAACAAAAGAGCTCACCGGGAGCGAGGTGGCCAACGAAGTGCATTTTAGCATGTATGATACGCAGACCTGATCGGGGGAACGTTGTGAGTTGCCCACTGCGTCATGATTATGGCTTTTGCTGTATAATTGGCGAAGTACGCACTGCACGATCATAGGGTGCCACTCGCACTTGCACAGCTGTAGACTTTGTAGTACGTCGGTAGCATTAACTCGTCGGGCTATTCACATGTTTTGAGGCTTGGGCAGACTCGATGATCGCAGTATTGTGCTGTGGAGTATAGTATTTCAATGCATTGTACGCGCAAATCGCATCCTTTAGGAGCCCGTATAAGCTTGGAATATTCAAATAAATAAATAAAAGTAAACAAACGAGACACTCAGCTTGTTATTATTGGGTTATTAGGGATGCCATCGAGGAGGGCTTTGGAAACTGTGAGCATGTGTTAGATGATCTGCTTTAGTGAGAATGTTGAAAGCGTACCCTACCTAACTCTCGTGATGAGTTATTTTATTTCGGGCAAACAGTTGTGCGTACCTAATACGTAATTTATAAAGAATTCATTATTTGGAATGAATATTGACTATGAGGGGTTGGATAAATGTGAAAAATACCTTAATGTACGCAAGCGAATCACAGTACCTACTCAGTATACGAAAATTTAAAGATGCATGAAAGACGGTCATACCGGGATGCCATGGCCCTACCATGGCGACACATGAAAGGCGGTCATACCGGGACGCCATGGCCCTACCATGGTGACACTTGTCCCTAGAATGTAGACCCTTTCCATTGCTCTTGTAATCAAAATGCAAACAAAACGACTCTTGAGGCATGAACGGGGCATCAAACGTTATGAGAGATTAGTATAGAGAAATTATTGAGTATATAAAAGGAAAAAAAAGACCTTCGATGGACACATAGTATGACAACAGCTTCTTTAGATGACCAAACCAGAGCACTATTTTCGGGTGCAATAATAATATTGAACGCTCGAACCAATGCTGCCATGACTTGATCCGTTTGCAATGGTATCCGATTTCAAAAGTCATAAATCTCCAAGAGCAAAGCGCTGTGCAGTGAAACATAAAGCGACTTCAGAGGAAGTAACATAGTCCCGGAGCGGGCAACCTTGGCGTTGCGCAGAGTTGCCTAATGGTGGCTGCACGGAGAGCTACACACTGCTGGAGATACACAGTGAACACAACCTTTTTGTGAGTGGAGGTGCCACAGCTTGAATTTCTCTTTTTTTCTTTAACGACGAAACAGTCTAGCGAACTGTTCTTTGTCTGGCAAACCTAATAAAAGTATGACAATGATGGGGCATGTTCCTCGGAAATTGCGTAAATACCATGACTTATCACAGTTATTAGCTCAACGAAAATGGTTACCAAGAGAGGGTGGCGAGCCCCAAGTCCGGAGCACGCACAACGAAAGAGTACTAAAGAACGGGAAAGGCAACGGCAGCTGCAAAGAGACCCCGAGGCGGTGGAAGGCTTGCTTAGAATAACGGTGACGCGCCCGTGTCGCATCTGTGGTTCAACATAAACTTTGTCACAGCTCTTAGAATGAGCGTAGACCCAACCTAGCCACAGCTGCGCAAAGACCTGTACGCAACTTCATAACGAGCTGAACCATTTAGCTAAGGCTTGACAACCTCCTAGAAGCCTCGATATAGGTCTGCATTATAATTCACGTGGCCCAATGCAAGATTCGTCTTTTCTTTTTCGTTCTTGTTAAAGATAAATACAAACTTGCAGGCGCTTTATGTTCTGGGCGTATTTGTATACCACGAAATATATCAGTCAGTTTGAGTGTCCCCAACTCCCAAAGCTAGGGTGATAACAGGGTCGCGCATTTGAATATACCTCTGTTATTTCTTTTCATCCAGCCTTTTTATTTATAGGCGACGCTTTCGTGGTTACATTACTTCTCTCAAACAAAACTGGCCTCTTAACCCCCTGATTAGCTTATCTTTTAACACCTGTGTTGTGAGCTAGCAGTAACGAAAATATATTTTGAAAAATCACACACCATACATGGGATGACTGATTTGAAACACTGGGGGAGATATGCAAGGAAAACACATGTGAGCATATATGCGTAAATTGAGATATAAAGGGGTTACGACTGTCGTGTTACTAAAAAAATGGACTTTAGCCAAATCCAATTTTTATCATAAAAGGTGGTTTCAAGAGCTTACCTTTCTTTTCATTTGATACGATAACACGTAAGGTGCCAGGAACAAAATCACTATTGCAAACGAGTTCATTTTTGCGGTTATTCTTATGCAGACTCAAGAGCCTTGTGAACAGACTCCGGGAATATATAAGAGACGATAGGTTTATATGGCTGCAAACAAGCGAAACAAGAACTGCCTGCCCTATCTGCAACACTTCTTTATATAGCATAGAGAAGAGAGAAAAAAGAAAGAGAGGAACACTTGCCATGGACATCCATCTTGTTCGTCTTCCCCTATTTATGGTCCATCGGTGTTTTTGGGGCAGTTGGTATACATACGGCAAGGAAGGCAATCTGTCTCTGGAACACAATATGAAGGCTGCTGGCCTTGTTCGCAATGTGACCCCGTAAAAAACCACTACTACTACTATGCACATATCCAGAATTAAGTTTTTTGGTGAAGGAAGTAAAAAAACTTTTTGGCAAAAAGAAAGAAAGTGCCCGTGAAATACAGAAGGTGCCCAATTACTGAAAAAAGTGAGAACAAATTAGAATGCGGCACAAGATCCATTCATCAGCGATGGAAAGCAAACTTTTACAATGCAGAAAAGCTGTAGTGCATGTGCGCTAGAAAAAATGCTTTCCTACCAAATAATATTGACCAGGAAGGCCCACGCATTGTCACTAACGAAAAAACGAGTGACAAAAAGAAAGGGGGGGGGGGGGGGGTATGCAAAGAAACTGGTTGTCCACTTGCACATGTGCGGCGAAAAAAAACAGCAATCGCTTTCTCTAACGAACTTCTCACACTCTGTTTTTACAACAGGTCTGCGAAAAGAAGGGGTACTATTTTATGGCAGAAATTTTCAAAGCAAGAACACACACATTCGGGGAAAACAACTTTATTGAAAAACAAATGCCTAAAACATGGATGCTTCCCTAACACAAAATAGGCAGAACGTTAACATTCATTCTAGCAGGCAATTTTATAGACTGGCATTGTTAATGGTTTTACCACGCTGTAAAGTTCACTTCAAAATAAAATAAAAAACGAACATGTGGCATGGCCAAAACGATCGGTTACTGCTGCAATATTGATGCGCCGCAGTTTTCTATAAACAGAGTAATAAATTAGTCGACACAGACTTGTATCCTGTAACTGGACATCAGGGCCAGATCATAAAGCTGCTTCTCAGCTGTACCATTCATCAAATACATTTTCACTTGTTTTAGTGGCGAGAAGCCGCGTGCTGCAGCAGCTGTACAGATGGGGAATTTCGTCAATATCTTGAGGAGTGTATGAATGTTCGGGGAGAGGGCTTTGCCTCATTCAGCTAAAGCGTCCATTTCAAAGTGGGGAAATTCGTCCTCCCAGAAGGCTTGCCATTCAGTTTTCATGATTTCTCATTCGCTTTTTGGTGTAAGTATATCAGTTGTTGTCATATCTCTCAGGTGAAAATTGAGGGCCTGCGCAGATTGAAATTTGCCTTTTGAGGCCTCCTTTGGCAGCACAAATGGCAAACTTCGCAGTGTATTGCGATGGTTTGAAAAGTGTCATTTGAGGGAAACTCTCAGGTCATCTATGTACGAATTAAACAAGGCTCGCCCGTGGTACTCTCCCAAAAACTACGATCGTAGTTTTCCGGTATCTCTGTGTGCCTACCACTCTTACAAAGTGCTTGATTGGGCTGGTTGGTGCTGCATGGTAGACGAAGAAAGTGCTTAAGAGCGCAAACGACAGGAGGGAGTAGAATAGACAAGAACAGAACCTGTTTTGGTCTCTTCTATCTTCTCCTGTCGTTTGCGCTGTTAAGCACCTTCTTCCTACCACTTATAGAATCTCGCACTTCACTCTGAACTTTGGCGCTCTGTCTTCACATAGAGAAAATATTTTGCGGAATCCTGCTTTTGCGTTAGTTATCATCTCTCCCAGACTAGTCAGTAGTGGTCAACTAGCTCCAAGGCAATGCTCATGCCAATATATGAGTTCTGTAGATACACATACTCGTGGTGTGTGAGGCCTATAAGAATGTCTCACTAGAACCTATAACACATGGCAACTTAAGTTCACTTTGAGTGAGCATACTTGCGGTCAAAAAGTGTCATTTTGGCGGTTGACTGCGACACGAGAAAGGGCACTTTGGCAAAGATGGCAGTGGAAATTGGCGGACTTGTAGAGCACATATATTTGTTATTTTAGCACCAGTGTCTCATCGTCAGACAACGTTGTCTTCGTGCAACTAGCACCAGTGACACACGCCATCGCAAATAACTAGATAACGACTCACCTACACGTGTGCTGGTGTGTCCAGAATTAAACAATGCGACGGACGCAGCCATTGCACCGGAAGTTATCACATTGCGCTAGAGGATGTGGCCGCATACTGCCCCAGGGTGAAAGGAGGGAAGTTTTTGTTCATTTTTGACTTGCTTTAATACATAGCAGTAATATAAATATAGTATAGGCGCCAATTTAGGCAACAGCGCATTTCTGGGCAAGCCACTCGTACCGAGGCTAAACAGTTCGTCGCAGCAAAGTGCGGTTGGGGAACACGCTTTCTGGCAAGTGTACCTCACAGCGAGCGACACTCAGCTCACTCGTATGACAGCGCGGAAACGACACTCGCGGTGAAGTGTACTTGAACCTAGAGCAAGTTGGCACGTGTGACAGGGGCATAACAGCGTGGCGTATAGGAAAGTGGGGCGAGCATATTCACTGATAAAGGCAACGAGCGCTGGCCGCGGTCCACGAACTCTTCAAGTAAGCAAACTTTCTGGCACAGCGCCTCTCCATAAACATTGCAGCTGAATAGTCTTGCTTAACCCACCTTGTTTCACAATATCGCTGCAGCCGGCGAAATGACATTGTAAACACTTGCGGATGTTTCTTCAGAACTGCTGTTCCTTTAGGTGACACCCGAAAGAAAGTACACACTTGACTAATTGTGCTAAAGAGCTGCCGAATGTCTTGGACAGCTGAGGTGTCACTTAAACAAAGGTACAGGAAATACGACAAAATACGTGTACAACGCCTTTACGAAGTCGTTCAAGAGGAGCGTCTGCAACCCTGGAGCCCAACGACGCTCTCCCCTCCCCTTTCACCTTGCCAGATTTTCATCCTCGTCACTGGGTCATCGAACTACCCGACTGATGGAAGCTGCAAACACCGGGGGTCTCAGGATGTCCGACGGCTGGCTATGTTAGCCGAAGTACACTACTTTTTTCCTTTATTGCTTCTCTATGCTGGGGAGATGTAAATAAACCTCTGACTGTCGTGCAAGGGTCCGTCTCCTCACTACGTAGAATGTGTCTGGTGATGAGAGCCAGCTACCAGTCGGGACCGGCAGGACCCGGTCCAAACAATCCAGAGGCCGTGGTAGGGTCCTCCTAATCCTCGAACCCCAACACCACGCAAGATCGGGAAAACTCGAGAAATCGAAGTGGCACCACCTGATTCCCCAGAAAAATCTGTGACAAAGATGTGGTCTGTTTCTTGCAGATTTCGCTGTGCAACGCATGCACGAATCATGCTGAACCTTTCTTGGCTTCGCGGCCCGGGCGAAAGCGCGCGGTGACGGAGGCACGGAGGGTCAATAAGTGAGGCGTCACTTTGTGAAATCTGTTGCTCAAGCTTAGATAGCGTGATTCTTTTGACCAGAGGAGACGTCGCCAGCTCGACTGGCCGCCCTACATCACCAAACACAAGTATCCATTGATGTCGCCGTGGGACTAGAGTGACAAGCTCTGAAGAGGGTCACTGAGAAAACCTGTGATCCCCTCCTACATCGAAGGATAACGAACCGTCAGCGCTGCTTTCTAGGCGGAGTCGTTGATGAATAAATATCTGGGCCTTGTCTGCAGAGCTGCTGCAGGCAAGGCCCAGATATAAGGTGGAGCTCGTGGTGAACCTCCGGTTTGTTTTGATTACAAATGCGACGCCTAAATTACGACCTTTTCTTTCTGAAACCAACGGTGGCGCGTTACTGTTTCTCTTATTAATGAACCCAAAACGTCAAAGCGAAGTGCCCTTGCATTATGATCGAACCGAAGCAACACATTTCTAGACTACAATAATTTGTAGGTCTTCAGAAACAAAACTTCGTAAACAATCTTCATAAACGCCTGTAGGTCTTCACAAACAACGAAACATCGCTCCTACAATCTGAGGAGTTCCTGCACTAGCAGTTCACATGGAACACCGCTAAATTCCTTTTCCGTCAATGTAAATTGACCCTCACAAGCTTTCGTTTGTTGGTTAAACTATTCTTTTCCCGAATCTGGATTCTCATTAACTAACCTATGTGCCGTTTGCAATGAGCCGGCAACGGTCAATCACTTCCTTCTCACATGCCGCCGTTTCGCCTCCCTCCGCCGAATAACTCTCGAAAGGCCGATGGGTATGCAGGAATTAGCCGCCTTTTGTACATTCATCCTTTTAAAACTTGGAGCCACTCAGTTGGGTGTGGGCCGCTATGCTATTCTGTCCTAGCTAAACAAATTTATTCAGGCAACCGGAAGGATACGTTGCTAGTAGTCATCATCATCATCATCATCATCATCAGCCTGACTACGTCCACTGCAGGACAAAGGCCTCTCCCATGTTCCGCCAGTTAACCCGGTCCTGTGCTTGCTGCTTCCAATTTATACCCGCAAACTTCTTAATCTCATCTGCCCACCTAACCTTCTGTCTCCCCCTAACCCGCTTCCCTTCTCTGGGAATCAGGTCAGTTACCCTTAATGACCAGCGGTTATGCTGTCTACGCGCTACATGCCCTGCCCATGTCCATTTCTTCTTCTTGATTTCAGCTATGATATCCTTAACCCCCGTTTGTTCCCTAATACACTCTGCTCTCTTCTTGTCTCTTAAGGTTACACCTACCATTTTTCTTTCCATTGCTCGCTGCGTCGTCCTCAATTTAAGCTGAACCCTCTTTGTAAGTCTCCAGGTTTCTGCTCCGTAGCTAAGTACCGGCAAGATACAGCTGTTATATACCTTCCTCTTGAGGGATAGTGGCAATCTACCTGTCATAATTTGAGAGTGCTTGCCGAATGTGCTCCACCCCATTCTTATTCTTCTAGTTACTTCAATCTCGTGGTTCGGCTCTGCGGTTATTACCTGCCCTAAGTAGACATAGTCTTAGTAGTAGTACCACTGAATGAATGCTAGTAGTACCACTGAATGAATCCAACTTTTTGTCCCTCTTCTTTTTTTTGATATTTTTGCAAACTCTAGTTTGTCGAATACTTTTGCCCTTTTCATGTTCTTTATTTATTGCACGTTATTATTCATCTAGCTCTTATCTTTCTGTTTTAACAAGCATTCATATATATTTAAGCTATAAAGTACAGTGTGGCCGATCGTCTTTGTTGGTATAAGCCAAGATCGCTTTGGCGACACACAAACAAACGTGTGGGAGCCTGAGCTCAATTCGAATAAAGCTGTGCTTCCTAAGTGGTGGACAATGCGATTCAATCTCCCAGTCCTCTCAAACGCTTTCACTCGAGCTCCGCTCCTGTCGTCACTTACTACCACCTGTCTTGACCGCTCGAGACAACGCTGGATAGTCCGCCACCGTCAATGCAGTGCAGCCTCCGCCTTCCGGTTCACCCAGAAACTGCCGCTAGCGGGGTCCACTAGTGTTCTCTGGTCTACGAGGGGACGACGTTGAAAAGTGGCTACAATACTTTGACATTCTCAGCCACTTGACCAGGTAGGGAAATCCGCAGAAGTTGCACAACATCCTCTGCTACTTGTATGGTGTTGTGAAAACCTGATTTTGGAGTCGTCAACCAGATCTTCCCGACTGGGACACACCAGCTTCGCCAGATGTTTGGTGCCAACACCTCATGCTGAGGCGGCGCAGAAGTTGGCTAAGCGCATTAAACTTCCCGGTGAATCCTATAGCTTTTACATTGTGCAATCCGTTAAACTCTGCCATGTAACAGGCCGGCCGCATACGTCATATATTTAAAGGCACAAATACGGTCGCTTTTAACACCCTCGTTACGGAAAATCATGCCACCATTCTAGACAGCATCACCAGCTGCCAGCGTCTTGAGCAGCTCCAGACTCTTTGGCTTTGCTACGATACGTACGATCATCGTCTTCCTGTAATCATCGACTTACGTTCACTGATTCGCGATATAGTTTGTAAAAAAATGACAGCATATCTACAAGGTGAATGATCAAGAGTGGGGCGAAGCATCTCTACATCCATTCGTTCTTGCTTCCGTCCGTATATGCGTCCATCTGTATGACCGTCCATGCGTCCATGCACCCGTCGGTGCTTGCGTCCGTTCGTGCGTCCACACGTCCATCCGTGCGTCCACCCCTGCGTTCGTCCATGCATCCGCCCCTGCGTCCATCTATGCGTCCGTCCGTCCATGCATCTATTCATGCGTCCGTTCATGCATCTGTCTTCGTGTCCGTCCGTTCATCTTCTCAACACTCCAAGTACCACCATCTGGCATCTTTTCACCATATATTCAGCATATAGAAGCACCACCATCCAGCGGACATTCCATGGACTAAACGAGAGGTGGCACACGCACACTTTCTTGCGGCTTGCGCTTCGTGTCTACTTCCCACCTTTATACAAGTCGAGCTCATGGTGTATACTAGTTAACTGTATTGATTGCACTGCAGCCCAATGCTTGCTAAACCTTTCTAAAACCAAGGAGGTTACGTACGCCCAGCGAGTATAACGTAGCAAGCCTTTCTTGTCAGATAGTGCTTAATGTACATGCAAATGGCTGCTAATGGGGAATGAGAGACAGGAGAATTCGGTTTTTAGGTAACGCGCACGCTGCGAATTTTTTATTGTTCAACAACGCATAGGAAAAATCTCTTACCGGCACCACCTTACGGGTCAAAACGTAAGAGTGGTTACGCAGTACGACGAGGGACGAACGGGTGCCGCTTCAGGGAGTTTCGCCCCTAAAAGTTCCATGGGCATTGTTTTTCCTGCGCTCCGAAGGTGCCTCTACCCGCTGCTCTGACCAACTTGCTAGATATGATTAAGCAAAAGCTAGCGTCCGCGTCTCATCTCAAGTGCTCCGATGGTGCCAGCGCTCGTCAGGTGACCACGTACGCCGATGTTGCGGCGCCACTCCCGTTTCTACGCCTGTACCAGGACACTACACCCTCTCGTGACGTTGGCGCCCCCTGTGCGTCTACATTCTATAGACCACAGGGATCTCCTCGACCTATCTGCCACTACTGTGGCTGCCGCGAACACATCTCTTGATTTTGCCGATCACGCCAACAGGATGAACAACGTGGCTATGCGCTTCCGAGGAACATGCAAGCGTCTGTCCAACTGCGGCTTACTCACGGCTGCCATACCACTATTCTCCTCACCGTGTGCCCTCTCATCCTTGCAGTACTGTTATCCTTATAAATTCGCGTCTCTATCACCGCTGGTCACCATCACCAGGTCACCGTTCAGTGTTGTCTCTGCGACCCGCCTCCCATGTCCCGAACGCCAACTCTGAAAATTCCCGATGCAGTTTTGGGAAGTCACACTACATCTTCAGGACAGCCAACAGTTCCTCCGGAGCGACCATCGAGCTTATAATTAGTATCTGTAGAAGGTGTACGCATTGAAGCTCTTATGGATACTGGCGCTGCCATTTCGCATATTCGCGCTGACTTTTGTGGCTGACTTCAAAAAGGGACCACGCCTAACTGTGGCCCGTCTTTCCGAGCAGCGGCAAACGATATCATTTGACCCCTCGCACAGCACATGATTCGTATTTGCATCGATGGTATTTGTCATAATATTGTCTTCGCCGTCCTCCGTGAGTGCACCCATAATATCATTTTAGGTTGGTACGTTTGTCTTCCGCGTCCACTTCTATACGTTGTCGGCAGCGCTTCGTACATTTCCATGCCACTGACTTTTCTTCGCGTGTTCACGAAGAGCGCATTCGCCTCGTCACTACCTCAGGATATGATCTTTGGCCACCTAAAGAAGAGTCCGCAACTGCCCTCACAATATATATTTATTCTTATATATTTATTTTATATATATATTAATTCTTCTTTTTTCTGTATTGAACTTCAAGTGAATGGTAACATAGGACTTAATAAAATAAAATATTTAATACGCCCTTTCAGTTCAGCGCAAATAATGTGTAGAAGTTTAAGAGTACGAACAAAAAGAGCTCATTCTTCACAACATAGACAACAAAATAATGGCTTTAGGAATGTTTATAAGTGTATCAAAAGACTTTGCTAAAATTAATCGTAAAACTATTCGTTTAAAACTTCAAGCTTATTGTGTAGGAAGCATTTCAGGGGATCTAACATCTATTTGCTTGTATCACCGTGTTCAGTGTATAGCTATCAACAGCCTTCCTTCTTTCAAGTAGCTATGACGTGGAGTTCCTTCAGAGAAACTGCTTGGTCATTCGACATTTATGAAAGGCAGGGCCTCAGATGCGTCATGAAACACGAAAACTAACCACCCTCACGCGTCGACGTAAACACGAATGATTAAAAAGAAAGTCACAACGTTGCCGTAAATGCGAAGCAATGAACGCGATTGCAACAAATTAGAAGGACAGGCGCAGAATGACAACGAGACCGAAAAGTGCCCAACATTTCTCACGCACAAATCAACGCACGAAACGTACTCGCAGGTACAGATGAACGCGAGTAAGCGCTTCAACTGTTACTTCGCTGTGTCTGAAAAGCGTGGCCTTTTCGCAAACGAAGATTGTGCAATGATTGCCGTGACCATTGTGCGCCTCATAAATACAACAGAATTGTTCAAGAAAAAGCCCAAGGCCAGCCAAGGAGTACAATTGCCCCCATCACGGGGCCTTGTACGCGTGGCAGATGAGAGCACGCGCTGCCGCGTCGTGATGATGTGGCGACGCGTGCTCATAGTTCATCTTGCTTGTAATGCTGTAAACATGATAGTTTCCCTCGGGATGTTCATCACCAACGGTAAGTGGTAGATATATATATAGCTTGCCGTTTGAACGTTAAAGAATGTGCTCCTTCGTGGTTCAGTGGCTAACACATCACACTCAAAACTGAGAGGTCCGACGTTTGATTCCGCGTGCTGGGTTTTTTCTAATAGTGTCCATAGAATTACTATCGCAAATATACATATCACGCGATGGCGCTATTATATGACGTTGTCAGGATGTCACAGGTCACTAAAAATTTGTGTTGATATTATAAGCTCACTGTGTAGTAAAGTCATACAGTTACCTAATTTCATGACGTAATGACGTCGTAGCTTGAAATGGTAATGTATGACAATTGTTGGAGTTTAACCTCACCAAGCAGCAATCCGAGAATATGACAGATGCTTTAGTGGAGCGCCCAGTAAATTTTCACCATATGTGGTTTTTTAAAAGTCCACTCATCAGGCCTCATGTCAAATTCAATTAAACTATAGAAGCTGTTCTGTGCGATGGTGAACATGATACCACGTTTTTTTTTCAATTGGTTAATAACGAGCTGAGAAAACTACTGTTTCGCAGCGGCATGAAACGAACATTGGAGGAGTCGAACTCGAAACTCTTGCCACTCCTCCGCGTAGCCATCACGGGTCATATATTTTCCCTACCATCTCCGGCACCGTACCAAGAGGCCACGTGCACATGACGTACCCGCACAAGAGTAATCACCAAGCAAGCGAGTGACATTGTTTTGTTGACCAGCGTTATTTATGGTTTACTGCCTATTTCAGCGTGATGATTTGAAAACACTGGCTTAGGCATGGCAGAATAGATGAGCTTATGAGTGCTGGAACGCGCAGGACCAATAATTTCTCTTGCTGGACAGGCGTCTGCTTGATGGGCTAACCACGGGAACAGAAACGCATGCATCTCGTTAAAATTCACGGGGGGTGGGATTGAAACGAGGCGCACATTGTCTTGTTGCGGCTGATTATTCATTTTAGGTTTTTTAAAGGGCCACTCACCTGGTTTGACAATTTTAAACTGACAAGTTCAATGTGTAGACGAGGCGTTCATGATGACGTCTGCCAAAATTTGCAGCGCTAGGCGCCGCGAAAATGGCTCAAATTTCAAGATGAATGCTGCTCCCCCTCCCGTCTGCCGGCGCGCGCCTACAGAATGAAGGCATGACGTGCGCGTATGTATGACCCTACGTACACGGCGATGCAGTGACGTTAGTCTTCTACGTAGACGACTGTGTTCTGACGTTGCAAACAGTGGCACGTGACATGATGATCGATATGATTGATATGTGTGGTTTAACGTCCCAAAACCACCATATGACTATGAGAGACGCTGTCATGGAGGGCTTCGAAACTTTTGACCATCTTGGGTTCTTTAACCTGCACCCAAATCTGAGCACATGGGCCTACACCATTTCTGCCTCCATCGGAAATGGAGCCGCCGCAACCGGGATTTCATCCCGTGACCTGCGGGTCAGCAGCAGCTGAGTACCTTAGCCACTACGCCATTGCGGTGGCGCGTGACCTGGTGAAAATTGTTTACCACGGCACGCGTAGTTTATGTAATTTTTTTCTCGAAGAGAATAATAAAGCTCTAGATAAATAATGAGACGCAATAAGAGAATGTGAGCGTCTTTTTTCCATTTTTCTTCAGTGAATTGCAACGAGATGCGGGCCTAATGTGTCAGCGTTTAGCATGCGTTCGTGCCCCCGCGGTCAGTGCATCGAGCAGACGACCACCGGGGAAGGCTCCCAGGCGTTCGCGCACTCATTATGCTCATCGGTTCTACCACGTCTAAGTCAGCGTTTCCAAACCATCTCCATAGATGCCATCATAGAGAAATAAAGGTTAAGAGTGGACACTCCCGTAGACTTTAGCGGCCCAATCGACCCTAGCACATCTAGTGGTTGGTGAGAGCAAGTGGCGTGCGCTTCCTGTTTCGGTTTCACTGGCGCAAATTTTGAATTACTTTGCATAACCGACGTTTGGCTATGACGAAAGTTCATGATTTCAGACCACTAATCATCGCCCAAATGGATAGTTTTTGTAGGTCGTTTTGATTTAGCGATTCCCTGTTTTGTTTTGTTCAGTGGTTCGTGCGAATAGGTCGTGACGTAATTTTTATTTCGATTAAGTTATAATAAAAAGAGATGCAGGTAATGATAATTCACTATGGCTTTATTCATCGCGCTTGTGTTTTCTTTTGGAACGAGTGATCAATGTATATATCAGTCAAAGAGACAGAGTATCCGTAATGTTGTATTCAAAGGCAAGGTAGAGTCTGAGATTATAAAAAGCACAATATGACAAAGGTAGACAACAAATGCATCTCGCCTTACAAATAAATTGTAACAAATACAGAGAGAACACAGACAACGCACACATCGCTAGAGTTGGCAGAAGCCGAGAAGCTGGTGAAGTATGACACACCGGGCCAGTGGGTAAGTAAGGATCTATGGCAAAAACACAGCGCACAATGCTGATGAAGAAGGAAGAAGTGACATATACACAGCAATGAAGTCGCGAATCACGCCTGGGGTTAACCGAAATAATGCATATAAAAAAAGAGCACACAGAAACCACACGACACAATATAGAAGAAAGGCAAAGGTGCAGTGTGCTGGCTGTGCTTAAGAACAGCTAGTCCAAAATGAAAAAAAAAAGCAGACTTGATGCCTGCTTGTCCTCAGAAAGGTAGGGCTTTGCAGCTTGCTCACTACGTGAAAGACAAACTTTATGCTACAACACTGGCAGGTTTTGTGGCTTTTTTTATGCGTCGCCTTCATCAAAAACTCAAGATCCCAAGTGATTTGCGTCTGGGTGTTGCTGTGACGCTTGCGAGCTAAAATAGATTGTAGTCATCACTTATCCAGAATTGTGGACCTTAATTGGTGCTACGAGAGCGGTATTACAGGGCTAATAAATAGCAGAAGGAAACCACTTTGGCTCATTATTTTTCACAAAGGCTCTACATCGTACGTTATCACTCAAAAGCTATATAAAAATAAAATGGCAGCGTCCGCAGCCCCATCAAACGCTACAAGTTTGAGTATTCTTTTGAAAATTTTGATGGGCGAGATGAGGAGGTTGATGAGAAGCGAAAATACGAAAAGCGTGAAAACGTGAACCGTGCCCACTTCATACTGTGTTCCTTACCCGCTCGAAGACATTTCAACAAGCGGTTTTGTTATCGATATATTACTTGAGCTGGAGAGATAAAGCATACACAGTGACCAAGCAAGCCACAGTAAAGTGTACAGTTCGCCCGCATTTGCTACAAAAATACAGACAGGATACCCAACATTCTTTTTAAGGTTATGCAAATCACTTCGAGCGAATACACAGTGTCCCTACTCCTCATAGCGGGTAACCTAAACAATGTATGCAACGAAGGAGTGGCTAGTCCAATTGAGCTGAATATAAGCATATAAGACCATAATGAAGTCTGCTGTAACGAAGTAATAACATAACAAAGCTATTGCAGGATTCGGCTCAACTCGAATACTTTAGTGTAAACCCGCCGCTAATTGCTAACCTTTGAACTTGTCAAGCTGTATGCCTGAGATTGAAAACTGGAACCTAACCCTATCTAAGTTTCGGTTCACAAAACGCACATGCCAACATAAACGAACCCGGCAAAAACATTTTCAGAAACTTCGCGCGACACCCAGCAGAGCAGAAATGAAAATCGCCAACAGTTGACAGATGGTGATACAAAACATCGCACACTTTCAGGTGATGTGCAGTGGCCTCCATTATGGCAAGAAAGTGAGATTCAAGTTGTTGTACGTATGCAAAAGCTGCTTCTGATGGCACAGTGAGATTCCCAAAAAGTTTGCTGGGGACGTGGTATGCTTTGAGCATTGTGAAATACTGGTGAGTACCCTTAAGCGTCTCACTGTCGTCTTTCAGTAACTGTGGGCAACTGCAACCGTCACATGCATTCCGAAGGAAGTGTTTGATGAGAAAACCAGCTACATAATATGCAGCGGAGTCATTGATAATATGGGAGTGAACGTTTGTCGCAAGTTCAGAGAGATCGTCTAGAGCGGGAAAGTCCTCAGGCTGTGGCTGTGCACACTCCTCATTATCCACAAGAGACGCACTGGTGAGGGAGAATGGCGAGAGCTACTCCTGGAGGAGGTCACATTCATCATCCTCGACATTTCCGTATTCTGACAGCTTGAAGAGTTTTCTTATGCAGATGTGCTTCAGGCCACAAATAAATTGTGCAACATTGGGGTTGGTGTTGCAACCCTGTTTTTGCCTAATGTGGCCAAATATGTTCTCCAGAGGATCCTGTTGAAGCCTGCGTGTTAACAGGTATTCAAAATCGTAATTTTTGGAGAGGTCGTCCCATAGCTGACAAATTGCCTGAATTGTAATTTGCCAACCTACGATGGTTTGTGGCTGACGTCTGCCAACAAACTGCCATGATGCAATCCAGGGAAGCTGGCCTCGGAGGAGGTCAATCAGCTCTGAATAATTTTTCATGATTGCATGCCGCAGTTTTTGCGAAGTTCTTTTTTTTACTCGAGCTGTTCAAGGCATCGAAAATCCTGTCCATACGATCACAAAATTGAGCTGTAGTGATGGCCGAGGCAGGCAGAACCTTCGCATACACCAATGCCGTGATAGCAATCGAAACTGATGCACTGAGGACCTGAGTTGCTCTGCTGACCTTCATATTAGAAAAAGGTTTCTGATGAACGTGCCATTCAGTCAACTTTGGAGCCAATCGCAACCGCAACTCATGTGAGGATTGGTAAAGGCTTACAAAGTGCGACCAGTTAACGATGTCATCCCCAATGTATAACTTGTGTGCTTGGACATTATTGCGCGTTGTTTTAATTAAATGCGAAACATCAAAAATGTAATATACCCGCTCATCATTAACTTCAAAAAAAGGCTTTGCTACAGTCACTCTTAGTTGGTTAGCGAAACTTACATTTGAACTACCCTGGTCACAAATGACTGCTTTCGCTGCAATATTAATGCTCCTAAGCTCCAAAATGAGTGACACCAGCAAGTTATGCATAACAGATGATGGTGTTGATGTGTGCCCTATAGTAAAAGCAACCGGTTGAACCCACTTTCTCGAAACGCCAACAAGAAGAAAAACCAGTGCTCAATCAGCGATGGTTGTAGTGCGATGAGTGCCATCATCTGTAAAACCCTGGACAACGTCTCTTGCAGCATCATAGTACAAATTCTTTTTGAGTGCTATTTCGTCGAAAACTAAAGCGCACACTCGGTCCCGTTCATTTCAAGCTTGAGTATTTGTTCCGATGGAAGAAAGGATTCCTGTAATTATGCCTGGAGTCATCTTTACATTAGCTAGCCACCTCCTTAATGAACGCCGGGAGGGCAAAGAAAAATATGGAGCCAGAAATTGGTATGCTCGCGGACCTCGGAAGTTTAAGTGAAGAGCAAATTTTTCGAACCACACGGGAAACCGCTTGCCCTTGCGTTTGGGCCTCAAGCGAACATGTGCAGAAAGAAGTTTAAAAACCTCCTCGGTGACGTGCGGTCGGATAACTTCAAGGGCCTTTGAAGTCGATGACGGTGCTTGGTGAGGCTGTCTCCGCAGTCTTTTGATAGTTTTCCGCTGTGCTGCTACTTTGGCTTGCAGATGTTTATTGATTTGCTTGTACTTCATTGATGGAGACATTGTCGCTGGCACACAGGACCGCACTGCAATAAACAAAAAAATGGATGTAAAAGCGAAGAACTAGTCCCATACGAGCACTTTCCTCGCTCTTTCAGACCCAAGGTGCACAACTTTCTGTGGTGCAAAGTTTTCGATTCCACTACCTAAAAACAAACCATTCACAATGTTGACAATGCACAAAAAAAAATAAAAATCACTGAGAGCCCACCCTTACATTTTGTAAATGCACACGTAGTGTCCTTTGTAGGATAGTTTCCTCAGAATGTCCTAAACATAAAATAGCACAATAAAAACAGCTGCAATAAAAGCATAGTCACCATTTTCTCTAGGGCACTCAGGCGTGGAGCTGTTGGCGGAGACGTCTTCTGGAGGGTTTTGTGAAGCTTGTTCAGTGCCTCGGACAGTGCTGTCGGAACAATCTTGCGAGCGGCCTGCGGAAGTCTCTATATCAATCCACTCTGGTGTTGAAGTGAACATACAACTTACCGGTCACACAAGTTCCTTTTGTGACAGCTGAATGACTGGTTAAGATTTTCTCCGGCAAGACGAAGTCAGCGGAAACTTTTTCACCAGCTACAAGGGAGCTGCCACCTGCAGAGGTTTGGTCAACAGTCAATTTCGGTAAAAAAAAGAAATCGCGACACTGAACGCACCCTGTTCATCGGGGCAGCTCAATGTGTGAGAGCTACTTTTTGAAGCCTCTACCGCAGGTCCTGAAGAAATGAAATCACGACAATGTATCAGTAAGAGGCTTAAAATAACACAAACTTCAGCTCATCCGCACTTTGCAGTGCAGCTTCTGCAGCCATGTCACAGTCACTACTTGAAGCGACGCTCAGAGAACCTGCATATATGTGCAGTTGGTACAAGTTACAAAGCTTGTAGCATGGGGAAACTTAAACAGCTCTTTTAAACGCATAAATTGGTCGAACGTGGAAGAAAAGAGAAGGCACCAACTAGGAAACAAGTAATTTGTGATTTTTGGAATTATCAACAGTGGCAGCTTTCACTGATGAAAGGTATACATACATGTGCACTCAGGCTTGAAGATAACGTGAAATAGCCCTTTAAAGTCTTTTAAAACAAGTTGCGCAGGCCAAGAGCATCAAAACACGACAGAAATGTAAAGCTGCTGTTAGGAAGGTAATAGCCCACAATTCACAAAATTTAGGACTTTCCAAGTGTTACTTCTATAGTGAGGCTTCTCCATCGGCTACAAAGATCTTCACGGTTAACTGTCGCCACTGATTCAATACAAGTGGCTGCTATTGCACATATTTGAGTTTCAGTCAATCACTTACATGGTGCAGCTGGTTGCACACTGTGAACAGCCATTCTTGTAAGCCTTGTGTGCCCAGGGTCCATGAAACTTTGAGCAGTAAAATGGTCGCTACAAACCCTGTACGTTGCGTACAATAGGCTGGCCGGCTTACTAAGGAGGTCATCGCGTCCAGCATACTGCATCCATGCTTTCATCCTGCATTGGCAATGAACTATCAGCTGAAAGGGGAAGTGCTTGAATAGTGATTTTTTATTGTTACCCTCACTGAGTAAGTACGAACAGTAAGCCTAAAGACATGCAAACCATACAAAAGCTTTAACACACCTGCTGTCCCGTGGTATGCGGAAGAAACTCGTCCCAGGCTTCTTGTGGGTTCTGCCATTGTTGAAGCACCACGATACACAGCAGTAGCTGCCGTAGCTTGGACCGCCGGACGGCATGGCGTCAGCGCGGTCTGAAAATGTTAGTAAGTGGATGCTTCACTGTCAAATTACGAAAAAGATATGTGCACGTCATAAGTGTACCAACAAACCCCTTTGAATGATTAGCTAATTGATGCACAATACAAAACCAGTGATACATCTCTGACCCATCAAACTCTGACTTGCAAAGGTATACGTCAAGACCACGTACAAAGATCTTCAGAAGTTTCCAGGCCGCTATCCCTTGTAATGCAATGGTATCGCGGCCTGGGAACTTTAGAACACCTTCGTATGTACGCAGTATCAGCAGTATCTTGGGAAGAAAAATCGTAGTTGAAATTTATGCGGTAAAATTATATTGGAAACGTCAAAAAAATTTGTGAGCAGCTTGCACTAGTGGCACAAGGCTAGCGAAAAAACGAAGATGATGGCCACTTGGCTAGTCCAGATTTGCCTCCAGCACACGAAGAATTATTCGTGTTCCGAGCCTTCGGGAAACGCGTCATGAAGCATGCGAGGCCCAGCGAGGGCTTCTCAATATTTTGCACCGAGCCTATGACCTAGCTGCCCAGCTACGCTCAGCGCATAGACGCTCGCGTCCGTGGCAGACGCAGCACGCGTCGCCTCGGCTTGACGCCGTGCCGCCTTTATTATACTGCATACGTTGCACAATGTTCCCGTCTAGCCGCCGCATAGAGCCACAAACTTTCTTTTTAGCGAACCTCCCAGTCCTTACAAGCTTCAGAAAAAGGTTACAACTGCGTGAATGAGACGCCACGTAAGAAAAAAACTCGCACACTCGAAGCGCAACGTGTGTGTGTGCATCTTTCTATGTTTGTTGCATGGTGTCTTATTCGCGCAAGTGTAAAAGTTTTCTGAAAAAATGACCCAACAAGACCAACAACATGTCATTCAACAAGCTTCGCTTGAAAACGTGCCTCACCTGTTATCTCACGCATGAAAACGCCGACGCAGCCGACGTTGACGAAAGCGACGAAAGCTTCTCGCTGTCAGTCATGCATGGGCTTGTCCCTGGGTAGATGGTGTTTATGACAGTACGGCTGAAGAAAAATTATCGCGTAAGGTGTGTTGAATAAATTGTTTTTATGTATAAAGAAAATACCAAATTTGGGCGTATAATTATTATTTTGTAAAAACAATTCTGTTGCATTGATTATAACAGTTTTTTTTTGCGCTTGCGCCCTCTGACGTTTGGTGAGAGCACTAGTTCGTTACGTAGTCGTGACGCACTTCCTGAGGCCAGGTTTCGCGGAGTGTCCGCTCTTGTCTTCTTCTTTCTCTATGCCATCTCCTCGAAACAGGTAGAATACCACAAAAAAACGCTGACCAACAAAGCAACGCCACTCGCGTCCTCAGGGGCTGCACTTGTTTGGGCACGTCATGCACACGTGACCTCTTGGTCGGATGCCTGAAAGGATGGGGAAGAGAGATGGCTTGCGAAGGCTACGCGGAGGAGTGACAAGAATTTCGAGCTCACCTCCTCTCATCCTCGTTTCGCGCCGCTTCATAAAACCCGTTTTCTCCGCTCGCGATGTACCGATTGAAAAAATTTTTGTGGCAAAATGTTCCTCATTGGACACCAACAACTTCCACTGTTTAACTAAAATTTGGTACGGGCCCTGGTGAGTGGCCCTTTATATGCGAAGCCTTTCTCAGCAAACTTCGGCGACTTTGAGCGTATCTATCTATCTATCTATCTATCTATCTATCTATCTATCTATCTATCTATCTATCTATCTATCTATCTATCTATCTATCTATCTATCTATCTATCTATCTATCTATCTATCTATCTATCTATCTATCTATCTATCTATCTATCTATCTATCTATCTATCTATCTATCTATATTATAACGTAAATGCAAGGTCAAAAGCGGTATCAGCGTCTGTACAGAAGCAGCAAGAGCTGGCCGGGTCTACGGGCAGCGTCGCAGCAACAACCAGGCTGTCTTAGCTCGTGCCTCGCGCCAACGTGTCGATGTCGCTTTAGTAGTGGGCATTCCTCTTCACTACACTTCGTCCCCCGTCGGAAAAGGAGCCATCCTGGCAACTCACGGTGAACAGAGTACGAGCGGATCGTAATAAGGTTCAAACCACTGTACGTGAGCAGTTTCACGACCCCGAAAGCGCTGGTCTGTGGATGGCGTAACGGGTTCGACGATGTAGTTAACAGGTGAAGTCTGCGAGACAATGCGGTACTAGCTGCCTACGACTTTTAGCTCTCTTGGCCGTTTCAATAATGGTATTGCTATTGAAATTGGTTTAATATAACATGACTCTATGAAGATCATATTTGACTAATCATAACATGGAAATCATGATAAGTAAGTCATGAATGTCATGATTTACATCTCCTAATCCTGCAACTCTTGCAGTGGTTCCGTTCACATCGCGTGTTGGAAAGCTGGTATGGTATGACATGATTGCATGGTGAACACAAGCGACAGATACTAAAATTAAAATCATGACATACGTGTATATGACAACATGACTACATGCCACGCTCATGATGAACTCGCAGCAGTTCCGCTAGCGTCAGATATACCCAATTTGGTATTACGGTGCGTGAATGGACGACGAAGGTATGTGACTGGTGAAACAAGATAATCATGAGATGAGTGTCATGTAACAACATGACTACAAGCCACGCCCAGCGTGTGCTGGTGGCCGTTTCACTTGCTTTACTTATACCAAATTTGATATTACGGGACGTGAATGGAAGACCAAGGTATCATACCAGTGAATGCGATGAACATGAGATGCGTGTCATGTAACAACATGACTACATGCTACGCTCATGATGCGTTTGTGGCCATGTCGTTAGCTTCATATGTACCAATCTCGGTATTACGCGACGCGAATGGACGACATAGGTAAATGACGCATCCAAGCATAATAATCACGACATGCGTGTCATGTAACAACATGCCTACATGCCACACTCATGATGCGCTTGCAACCGTTTCGCTAGTTTCACATAAGCCCAATATGTTATTGCGTGACATCGATGGATGACGAAGGTATGTGACTGGTGCAAACAAGAATCATGAAATGCGTGTCATGTGAGAACATGATTACATGCCACACTCAATGCCCCAATACATTTCGACGTGACGCTGTGCGTGTGCTCACCGGCGTACATTTCGTTCCGTCACGACAGCGTTGCCACGCCAGGCGCGCGTCCTGCCTTATACTCACAGGCACGCGCCGTGCTGCATTGCTTTGACGCATGCGCGTTTCAGCGCGTCCAGCGTCCTTTCGTCACGAAAAAAAAAGGGAGACGCACTGTTGTGTTGGTAACGCGTCAGCATGAAATGCAGCATGGCGCATTTCGCGCTGGTTGCCTTCGGGCTGCGCCGACGAACGCTGGTCACGCTGGTCATGCCTGGCGTCATAATATAGAATATTCGCGTTTTGCTAACGTAGCGTCGCTGTGCCCAGCGTGCGCACACGTCAACGCTACATTGGAGTGTATTGGGTCCTTTATATGATGCGCTCATGGCTGTTTCGCTAGCTTCACATAAACCAAGTATAGTGTTACGTGACGTCAAAGATGACAAAATTTATGACTTCAAACTTGATAATCCTAAAACGCGTGTCATGTATGAACATGATGACATACCACGCCCTTAGCGTGCTCGCGGGCGTTTTGCTAGCTCCACATATACTAAATTTTGTATCACTTGACGTGAATAGATGACGAAGGTAAATGACACATTCAAACACGATAATCATAACACGTGAGTCATGTACGGCGTCATTGCATCCACGTCGTAATATTGAGCTGATTTTAAAGTGACATATCAACCTGTCTCATTTGTGCTTCGCACATAATCGATTCGCACTGTACTTGGGATCTGCGAATTTTTCATATATTGAAGCAACAAATTGCGTAAGCTGCATATGCCGTGTTAAACCAATTTCTCCATGTTATGAGCTACTGTTTGCAGCGTCAGAACATGTCATCTAGTAGAGGACCAACGTCACAGCACAGCCGTGTGCCTAGGGCAATTTCTACGTTCACGTGATATCTCATTCTCTGAATGCGCACCTGCGAAACGAAAGGAGAACAGGGTTCTGATTGAAATTTCTCTAATTTTTGGTGGCGTGTAACGTAGCGAATTTCGGCAGAGGTGATCGTGAACGCTCGATGTACGCATTGCGTTTCAAGCTCAAGATAGTCAAACCCGCTGAGTGGACATTTACCGTGCAACTAATTTTAAGCACACGGGCCTCAAGGGTTTTTGCCTGCGTTGAAACGGCAGTCACCGCATAAGGGATTCGATACCGCGAAGTGCGGTTGAGCGACATTTCATGTGCAGAGTTCAATATCCCAAAACCACCATATGATTTTGAGAGACGCGATAGTGGAGGGCTCCGGAAATTTCTACCAGCTAGGATTCTTTAACGTGCACTCAGATCTGAGCAGACGGGCCTACAACATTTCCGCTTCCATCGAAAATGCAGCCAAGCCGTGATTCCATCCCGCGACCTGCGCGTCAGCAGCCGAACACCTTAGCACTAGCCCTCCGTGGGGGGGGGGGGGGGGCAAGAAATTGTGTTAGACGCTGGTAGTAGTTGTGTGTCCGAAACAGAGCACAATGCCACAAGAATTTTTCTATTGTGGGCAGTTCAAACGCACCGTGCAAACCAAGTTCCATAATTTGATAGAAATAGACACTGGTATCCATTGTTTTCTATGCACAGCTGACACGAGATTATTTTCAATTATGTCAGTTTCAACAGGCCAGTACATGCCAGGGCAGGCCAGAGTTGCACTCATTATTTATTAATTTTTTATCAATACTGCAACCCTCAAAAAGGGTTTAGCAGAGTGGGTATTCACTTACTAGGTTTGAAAACTGGCAAACACAATAAAAATAAAATGAAAACCATGTACAGGATCTGAAAAGATTGAAACAAAACAGAAAAAACGATATTTTGCAATGAATAAGCACAAGGATATCCAATAAAATAAATAAGTACTGTATTCAAGATGACCACTAGCGTAGAATAAACACTACTGTGAATAAAAGGAACACCACTTTACTACATGTAATAAAGTACACACATTTATTGCTGGAGCTGCATGGTAAAACTGTTTAAAGATGACTGCGAAACAAGATAGTTATTAGAATTTTTCCACTCGGTAATATTCCTAAGAAAAACGAATATTTGAATATGTTATTACAGGAAGAGAATGGAGTCAATGTAAACGCATGTCTTTGCCTTGTGTCATATCCATTCGAAAAAAAGCATGTGCAATCAGTCTAGCTTAAATAAAATTACCTCTAACTAATTGAAACGAAAATTTCAAACTCCATACAAATTTTCTCTGTGTTGGAGTTGGAAAGTTGGCTTTTGCTAATAAACTTGGTACTGAGGTATGGCCACAACGGTTACAAATAAATATAACAGGTCTCAAATGACTATTTGTTTTCTTTGATATTGGTTTTATTGTGAGGGTGCCAAATTATTGACGCATAATCTAGAATAGGTTGAACAATTGTCTTGAATGCAAACGGCGAATGACAGTAGTGAAAAGCATGAGAGTTTGTTTAAAATAAAAGAGTTTGTATTTGCATGAGCCCATTGCAGTTTTTATGTCTCCACCAGTTTAGGTGATGCGAAATCCAATAACCAAGGTACTTGTAGTGTTGTACCTCCTCCGAAAAATATTATTCGTTGAATATCTGAAATGAAGAGGGTTATTTTTGTGATAAACGTTCATGAAAACAGGGTGTTTAATAATACTGACATCTACAATTTATCGCACCAACGAATGACCCCATGAAATGCATTATTCAAATGAATTGATCTGTCGTGTTTTTTTATATTTGTGTAGGGAATGCAGTCATCAGCATATAACTTTACTTTTACCGGTATACCATGTGGAATATTGGCCCCGCCGCGGTGGTCTAGTGGTTAAGGTACTCGGCTGCTGACCCGCAGGTTACGGGATCGGATCCCGGCTGCGGCGTCTGCATTTCCGATGGAGGCGGTAATTTTGTAGGCCTATGTGCTCAGATTTGGGTGCACCTTAAAAAACTCAGGGGGTCGAAATTTCCGGAGCCATCCACTACGGCGTCTCTCATAATCATGTGGTGGCGTTTGGACGTTAAAGCACACATATCAATCAATCATCAATCATGTGAACTATGGTTGATAAATTACACAAATTGGAGTGGCCTTAGCACTGACCCATGGGGGAAACCTGAATAAAGCGGTACTCTACAAGAACAATCATCGTTGAAAAACACGTATTGTTTCCGATTTGAAATATAAACCTAAATGCAACTTTGAAACTCAGTATTTTGAAGAAACAATATCAAATTAAAAGAACAATTTATTGTGAGAGACCGTGGAGACTCTTGCTTAAGAAAAAATTGCTGATGAGGTGAATGGACCTAAAATAACGTTTTTATATGGGAATAATTTCTTTGAGTATCGCCGGCACTTTGAATTATATCTGTCATTTGCCAACGTCTGAGTTCTCTCATGATCGCCACCTTAAATTAGGGTAAAGCCAAGGTGTACAGCAAGCTAAGAAAGTTCGAGGAATAGGACTCGCTGATCATGACATGAATACTTACATAATACAGTCGCGTAATCCGTCAAACCATTTTGACCACACGTGTAGCTCGTAGCCATTGTCGGGTGTGCGCCACAAGTGATTGACAGTTTATGTCTACCCAGGAACGGTGAGAATAGACTTGTGTAACTCTAAAGCATGAGCGTCAGAAAAATCTGACGTCAGCAGCGTTGACCGAACGAATGCAAAGAATAAATGTAAGCGTCCTGGCAGAAATCGAACCCAGTAATTCTGCACGGAAAGGAAATGTTCTACCGCAGGGCCACGTCAGTTCTTAGAAGTACTTATGAAAAAGAGCCAAGTGTTCATGAACTGTCAAATGTCAAGGCAGTGGTGGCAATCTAATTAAAAAAAATTACATATGCACTCGCATGATACAGCACAAATGATGAGTTCACTCTTTTGTTGCCATGCAAAAATTTTTCATTTTGAAATGTCTTGGGAAGATCGTTTTCTGACGTTTGGAAAAGTACCGCAGCATGCATTACAGCACACGAAGTATTGCGTTATAAAATGCTTTTTCAAAAATACATGTTTCAAAGCAACAATGACGTTTTAAAACAAATATTAATGCAAAACGTGCGCCATTTTGGTTTCCAGCTGGTAAACAGTGCAATAAAAAGCACTCTATATTGTCACGGGGTCGTGACGTGGCCGAAGACAGGAGACTTCGTGTTGGGATTTAACTGTTTATTTGGGTGAACCTGTGCCCGGTAAACGGAAAGTCCAATTACAGCAGCAGTCTCGCACAGATAGCAGTCTCGGACTGATAGCGGCGAACGGAGCGTCGGCCTTCGATCAACTACTGATAAGCGGCGAAGCGCGTCGGCATTTATACTCTTGCCGTCGAATGTTCTAGCGTTATCGCTGGCGGCGGCGTAGGTTCCAGAACAATCTGTACCGTTCACACAGTGGGCGTGATCTTACCGAAATGATCTACTACAGTCCGGAACCTTCTCGAAAACCGCAGGCGCGGTTCGCGCTGAGAATGGTGTGGTGTTTTGGGACGATAACAAAAACTTGGGAATAGAACGTGGCATTGTCCCCCTCTGAAAAAAAGGCATCGACCCGATGGTTTAACTAAAGATGAAGGTACAATAATAATGCTACGAAGTACAATGAATAAATTACGACACAACTATAATACAAAAAAACTGTTTCAGTTTGTTAACGTGCATGAAACGGCTTGAGGCGCGCGACATGGACGACTTCAGGTCGCGATCGGCGTCGTTGAGAGTTCGTGATGCCGTCGGGGACGACCTCGTAATCAAGTGGGCCGAGACGTCGAACCACCTTGTACGGTCCGAAGTACCGTCGCAGAAGCTTTTCACTTAGTCCACGTCGGCGTATCGGCGTCCACACCCAAACACGTTCACCGGGCTGGTATTCCACGAAGCGTCGTCGAAGGTTGTAACGGTGGGTGTAGGTCGTCTGTTGACTCTTGATACGGAGACGCGCAAGTTGTCGGGCTTCTTCGGCACGTTGAAGATACTCGCTCACATCGAGGTTTTCTTCGTCGGTGAGGTTGGGTAACATGGCATCGAGCGTCGTTGCCGGGCTCCTTCCGTAGACTAATTTGTATGGAGATATCTGCGTCGTCTCCTGCACCACCGTGTTGTATGCGAAGGTCACATACGGAAGAATGGCGTCCCACGTCTTGTGTTCGACATCGACGTACATTGACAGCATGTCGGCGATCGTCTTGTTAAGCCGCTCGGTGAGGCCGTTGGTTTGTGGGTGGTACGCTGTCGTCCGGCGGTGGTTTGTTTGGCTGTATGCCAAGATCGCTTGAGTTAAGTCGGCAGTGAATGCCGTTCCTCTGTCGGTGATAAGGACCTCCGGGGCGCCATGACGTAGGACGATATTTTTGACGAAGAACTTAGCTACCTCGGATGCACTGCCTTTTGGCAGGGCTTTTGTCTCGGCGTAGCGGGTGAGGTAGTCGGTAGCTACCACGATCCACTTGTTTCCGAAAGCCGACGTCGAGAACGGCCCCAGTAGGTCCATACCAATCTGCTGGAAAGGTCGGCAAGGTAGATAAATTGGCTGCAGAAGTCCCGCTGGCCTTGTCGGCGGTGTCTTGCGTCGCTGACAGTCCCGGCATGTCCTCACATAACGAGTAACGTTGGTGGTAAGATGTGGCCAGTAGTACCTTTCTTGTATCCTCGCGAGCGTGTGGGAAACACCGAGGCGCCCTGCCGTCGGATCGTCGTGCAGGGCCTGCAGGAGTTCTGGTCGCAGAGCTGAAGGCACCACAAGGAGGTACTTAGCTTGAAGCGGTGAAAAGTTTCTCTTTTGTAGAAGACCGTTTCGTAGAAACAACGACACAAGTGCGCGCTTGAGTACCTTCGGGACTTCGGCGGTCCTGCCTTCGAGGTATTCTATTAGGGCTTTAAGTTCCGGGTCGGCCCGCTGTCGTTCAGCGAAGTCGTCGGTAGTTATCGTTCCCAAGAAGTACTCGTCATCCGAGTCGTCGGGTAGCGGTTGGTCGACAGGCGCACGAGAGAGACAGTCAGCGTCGAAGTGTTTTTTGCCGGACTTGTAAATGACAGTAATGTCATATTCTTGAAGTCTCAGGCTCCATCGTGCGAGGCGACCTGAAGGGTCTTTCAAGGTGGCTAGCCAACACAAGGAATGGTGGTCACTCACAACTTTGAAGGGCCTGCCGTAGAGGTAGGGGCGAAATTTCGACGTAGCCCAGATGATGGCGAGGCACTCCTTTTCTCTTGTGGAATAGTTGGCTTCTGCTTTGGATAGCGATCGGCTGGCGTAACTAATAACCCTTTCAAGTCCGTCAGCCCTCTGCACAAGGACGGCGCCAAGACCTACGCTGCTTGCGTCAGTATGTATTTCTGTCTCGGCGAATTCGTCGAAATGGGCAAGTAACGGAGGCGTCTGGAGGCGATGTTTAAGCTCCTGGAAAGCGTGTTCCTGTGGCGTTTCCCACTTGAACTCCACGTCGGCCTTGGCAAGATTAGTGAGAGGATCGGCGATGCGGGCGAAGTTTTTCACGAACCGCCTATAATAGGCGCACAGGCCCAGAAATCGGCGCACGGCCTTCTTGTCAGTGGGCGGCGGGAAGTCGGCGATGGCGGCTGTTTTCCGTGGATCGGGACGAACTCCAGACTTGCTGATAACGTGTCCCAGAAACAAAAGCTCCTCATGCGCAAATCTCCACTTTTCTGGCTTCAGTGTGAGTCCGGACGTCTTGACGGCTTGAAGTACAGCTTCTAGGCGCCGAAGATGCTCGTCGAAACTCGAAGAAAACACGACGAGGTCGTCCAAGTACACAAGGCAAGTTTGCCACTTCAATCCTGCCAGTACTGTATCCATAACGCGTTGAAAAGTTGCAGGCGCTGAGCAAAGGCCGAAGGGTATCACCTTAAACTCGAAGCGGCCGTCTGGTGTTATAAACGCCGTCTTCTCTCGGTCTCTTTCGTCTACTTCGATTTGCCAATAGCCAGTCTTGAGGTCCATTGACGAAAAGTACTTGGCGTTATGGAGCCGATCAAGTGCGTCGTCTATTCGTGGGAGAGGATACACGTCCTTTCTTGTGATTTTGTTCAGGCGGCGATAATCGACGCAGAAACGTAGGGTCTCATCCTTTTTCTTCACTAACACCACGGGGGATGCCCATGGACTCTTGGACGGCTGGATAATGTCATCCCGCAGCATTTCATCAACTTGTCTCTTCATGGCCTCACGTTCTCGCGTCGAAACCCTGTACGGACTCTGACGGAGTGGTCCGGCATTTTCTTCGGTTATGATGCGATGTTTCGTGATGGGAGTCTGCCGAATTTTCGATGACGACAAAAAGCAATCTTCGTATTGCAGGAGCAGGGCCTTGAGCTGTTCTTGTTTATCGTTCGGTAGTCTGGGATTGACGTCGAATGCTATGGGAGGGGCTTCGTTCCTCTGAGCAGGTTCCGCAGAATTGGCGAGGGCAAAAGCACTGGTGGCTTCGACTATTTCTTCGATGTATGCGACCGTTGTTCCTTTGTTCACAAGTTTGTACTCATTGCTGAAATTCGTGAGCATAACCGTTGCTTTGCCTCCCCGCAGCTCTGCTATTCCTCTTGCGACGCAAATATTTCGGGTGACCAACAGATGCTGACTGCCTTCAACGACGCCTTCCAAGTCAGGTGATTTAGGAGCGCCGACTGAAATAATGACGCTTGAGCGAGGCGGAATGGTGACTTGTTCTTCCAGCACAATCAAGGCATGGTGTCCTGACGGCGTGCGCGGTGGTAGTGCTTCCTCTGTGGATAACGTTATCGACTTTGTTTTTAGGTTGATGACAGCACCATGGAGGCATAAGAAGTCCATGCCAAGGATGACATCTCTCGAGCAACGCTGTAGGACTACGAAGTCTGTAGGATAAATACGGCCGTTAATGGTGACTCTCGCTGTGCAGATTCCTGCAGACGTTACAAGATGACCTCCGGCTGTGCGGATTTCAGGGCCTTTCCAAGCTGTCCTAACTTTCTTCAACTTCGCGGCGAACGACCCACTGATGACAGAATAGTCGGCTCCAGTATCGACGAGAGCGGTCACACTGTGGCCGTCAATAAGAACGTCGATGTCGCTAGTTCGCCGTCTCGCATTACAGTTAGGGCGTGGCGTCGGGTCACGGCTGCGTCGGCTTGATCCGATGCTTCCATGTTGCGTCGTCAGGCCACCTGCGGTAAGTGAGCTTTTGCCGTCAGGGCTTTGCCTGGTTGGCATTGTGTTCGGAATGCTCCGTCGCGGCGTCGTCGTCGTCGTCGGAGGATCTTCGGTAGTTCGTCGCACAGCAACCGCACCTCCACCGGTTGCTGCCCTTAGTTTCCCGGATACGGGCTAGGAGACCGGCCCCGCGTTGGGCAGGAGTACTGACGGGGGTGTGGTGACATGCGGCGGCTGGGCGACGGTGAACGGGAAGGACTTCGTGGTGTCCATTGAGTTCCTGTCAGGTAGTCGGCGATGTCACGTGGCCGTTCCCCTGGCTGCGGACGTGGTGCATCGACGGCGAAGCCACGCAGTCCCATCTGTCGGTACTGGCAACGGCGGTAAGCGTGCCCGGCCTCGCCGCAGTGGTAGCGCAGTGGGCGGTGGTCAGGGGTGCGCCAAACGTCGGTTTTTCTCGGTGCACTGCGCTGGCCCGCTGGTGAACGGTAGGTCGTCGGTGGGGGTGGTGGTGTCCGGCGACGGAAGTGCGACGGGGCAGCGTTTTGGCGTCGACGGGGAGGAGCGTTGTGGCCCACTGCAGCGGCGTAGCTCATAGTTTCTGGCTCGGGCAGCGGTGTTTGGGGAATTCGAAGTGATTGCCGAACTTCTTCTCGCACAATGTCGGCGATCGAATCCACTTGAGGGTGCGCCGAAGGCAACAGTTTGCGCAGCTCTTCCCGCACGATCGCTCGGATCGTTTCACGCAGGTTTTCGGAGTCACTGGTTTGAGCAGCAGCGCATTCTGGAGTCAGGCGACGATTATACTGTCTGGTGCGCATGTCAAGGGTTTTTTCGATGGTGGTCGCCTCGGATACAAATTCTTGGACGGTGTTCGGTGGATTCCTCATTAGTCCCGCGAAGAGCTCCTGTTTGACCCCTCGCATGAGGAAACGAACTTTCTTCTCCTCGGGCATGTCTGGGTCAGCGTGACGAAATAGGCGGGTCATCTCCTCTGTGAAAATTCCAACCTTCTCATTTGGTAGCTGAACCCGGGTCTCTAGTTGAGCAGCGGCCCTTTCCTTGCGAGCGACGCTCGCGAACATTTGCAGAAATGCGCCGCAGAAGACATCCCACGTTCGGAGCGTGGACTCACAATTCTCTAGCCAGGTCCTTGCGGTGTCTTCCAGGTAGAAGTACACACGACGGAGCTTTTCTTCGTTGTCCCAGTGGTTGAGGGTGGCCACGCGGTCGTATGTTTCTAGCCAGGACTCCGGGTCTTCGAACGATGACCCATGAAAAATTGGTGGTTCCCTGGGTTGATGCATGACCATCGTGGGCTGGAATGCGGCGGTTGTCATTGTCGCTGCAGTCGCGGTCATGGCCTTGGTCTTCCGCGCCTTGTCTTCTAGAATCCCGTACTCCGGTGGTAGCCCTTGCTGTCGGCGGCTTGTTCGATGCTCCTGGTTGGCGTCGGTGTCTTCTCCGCGACGTGGGCTGGGTTCACGGCTTGACGGGGGCGTCCGGTACATGAACGAAGCAGCACCTCCACCAGATGTCACGGGGTCGTGACGTGGCCGAAGACAGGAGACTTCGTGTTGGGATTTAACTGTTTATTTGGGCGAACCTGTGCCCGCTAAACGGAAAGTCCAATTACAGCAGCAGTCTCGCACAGATAACAGTCTCGGACTGATAGCGGCGAACGGAGCGTTGGCCTTCGATCAACTACTGACAAGCGGCGAAGCGCGTCGGCATTTATACTCTTGCCGTCGAATGTTCTAGCGTTATCGCTGGCGGCGGCGTAGGTTCCAGAACAATCTGTACCGTTCGCACAGTGGGCGTGATCTTATCGAAATGATCTACTACAGTCCGGAACCTTCTCGAAAACCGCAGGCGCGGTTCGCGCTGAGAATGGTGTGGTGTTTTGGGACGATAACAAAAACTTGGGAAATGGAACGTGGCAATATGCAAATATATTGCAAAATAAACATAACAATGCACATTTTGAATATAAATGTGTCTCGAACAGTATGAAAATAATAAATATGGTACAAAATGTTTTTATTTACTTAGACAAATAAAGTCAGAATCGAGGTGCTGCTTCTTTTCTTCTGTCATGCGGGAAAGCAGTGCCCGATTTTTCGTGAGACGCTAGAGAACTGCAACACCTTTCTCAGAAAATTTTTGTTTTTCATGATACCAGCCTGCAGGGGCATCCAATGTGAATGAATGCCCGTGATATAAATAGTCCTTCCATATATCAGATATCCAATGAACTTTGCTTTTTCGTCTAGCGTCACCTATTTCCGTGAGCCCCCTAGCTCCCCATAGATTAGCGTTCCTATATATGCATCAAAGCATAATTATTTGCATTTTGGACATATCGTACCTAAAAAAGAACAATATTGTGCAGTTCTAAAACGTTTCACATTGCTCCATAGTCAGGGACAATGTGGGCTCCGGTGGCCTTCTGGTCGTAAGAGAAGCTCTGCAGCCGGTGCCAGCTCACTGCGCTCCACAGACGTGTGGACCTCGTACGTAAGCAGCTTAGCTATTGGATTGTGTACAGAGGTCAGCACCGACGTATTTGTGGCGACACAATACGCGTAAGGCTTTCGTCTTTGACAAGAAGTGCGGTTAGCGGATTCATTTATCTTCACTGTGCAAGTCATAAGTTTGTCACCCGACATCCGGAGCCACAAGCAAGGTGATCAACAGGGTTGGAATTGTTAGCATTTAGTTCAAGTCCATATGCCTCGCTCCCTTCTAGTTAATGAAATAGGAACGATTGCACGCGCATTAGATTTAGCGTGGACCACCAGTCAGGTGTAGCAGTTTTAGAGCTGGGCCGCTCATCAGAAGTTCCCGGGTTTCATCCCGGCTTCAATGGTAGTACTTCGATGGAGGCGGAATACTGGAGGCTCGTGTACAACTATGCGGTGTGAGTCAACGCTTAAGAACACCGGATCAACGAAATTTCCTGAGCCAGGATGACCCACATAATCATATTGCGATATACTGGAACAGGAAATACAAGTTATAGTTATTATTATTTACCAATAGGATTTGAACGTTTTACGTTTAGAAGACCAGCGCAGCCTTTTTCTGTTATTTAAAAAAGGGAAGAACAATTACAAAAAAATAAATGCTACAAGGGGAAGCTTATGAAAAACAACATAAAGTGACACCTGGCAACAGCGAAATCTGCACGGCGGGTCTCTCGAATCATCAAAGAGAGGATCATAAAATAGGTGCACATCATTTGCAATGTAGCACGAAGTCTCAGACGGTAACTACGAATAGCCCTGGATAAAGAAGGACTATAAACGAACTGAAGAGATGGAAAACAAAAAAAACATCTGTATATCCCATGTAGCTTAGCAGTCAACGGTATCAGACTATGAGGAGAAAAGGTCTCTGAGTTGTTAATTTTTATTAAACAAAACATTGCGAAATGAGACTAAAGATTTGTACAAATGTTGTACGTGCAAATGTACGTTAAACATTTACACATTTGCTTGTTTATTTTTGCGTAATCATGCAAACAGCGAGATGGGTATTAGCAAGACCAGAAGCAATAAGCTGAGAGGCAGCATTCGTGCCAGCGAGGACGGTGGTACTGGAAACTGGTTAAATAGATGGCGCTTGTTGTCGTTAACTCAACTTGACGGCTGTATAATTGGAGTACGTAAGCACTGTTTATAAGAGTAGATAGCTAGCACTGCGACTACAATTGATGTTTCACTTACATCACGTTTGACTTGAAAAGCAGTTCAGAAACCTGGCGTGGTTTTGTGGTAGAACACTTGATTGTCACGCAGAATTCGGGGGTTCGATTCCTGCTAGGATCTTCATAATTATTGTATGCGTTCGTTGGGTTAACACTGCTGATGGCAACTTTTAGGCGCCACGCCCCATCAAACCAAAACTGGACAGCTGCACAACCAAAACACGGACATTTCTAAAAAACTGGACTTTATTTATACAGAAATCAAGTATATGACAGCACAATACATGATTACCTGCACCATGCTTCCATTGATCTTTTGGTCCATCCATCCCTTCGGGCGTGCGTTCATCCTGCGATCCATTCATGCATCCATACATCTGTCCGTCCACGCATTTGTACATATATCTACCTGTCCGTGTATCCGAACATCCGCTCCATGTTGGAGTACTTTCAACTCGCTCCCTGCAGAACGAAGTACACATCAAGCACGTCGACTACCTGCCACCGCTGCAGTGCGGCCGAATAAAACATACAGGGCACTGTACCTGAATTTACTGGCATCCATTCTATGCCTTCGCTCGACCAGACGAAGCTTAGTGCCTTGGCAACTGCACTGGGTTTCTGCGAACATGGTGCACCCCCTAACTGAAAAGCGATAGAGCTAACCAAAGAATGGCGAGAACATTGATGACGCACTAGAAATAAGGTACGTGCCCCCGAAAGCGGAGCCAATGAGGACTAATTTGCCCCGTCGTGGTGGTCTAGTGGCTAAAGTACTCGGCTGCTGACCCGCAGGTCGCCGGTTCAAATCTCGGCTGCGGAGGCTGCATTTCCAATGGAGGCGGAAATGTTGTAGGCCCGTGTGCTCAGATTCGGGTGCACGTTAAAGAATCCAAGGTGGTCAAAATTTCCGGAGCCCTCCACTACGGCGTCTCTCATAATCATATGGTGGTTTTGGGACGTCAAACCCCACAAATCAATCAATGAGGACTAATTTTTCGGAAGTTTTTTAGCGTTTATTACACTAATCAGGGCTACACATATGCCTGTTGATCACCCGTTGCAAAAGGCAAGACCTCAGATCATCATCGTCTTCATCGTCATCAACATCATCATCCTCATCATCATCATCATCATAACCACGTGTGAGCGTCGACACGTACCAGTGGTTGCGTGCCCTTTTCGCCCACTGGCATGACACGACGTTTTCAACGCGTGGGCACGTAGATACGCGTGAATACGCGTGCGAGTGGTTGGCCCTTAAAAACTGTTACAGTTTCCGCTCTTACTATGTATACTTTGCGTTCGAACCCACGGCAACGTACGAAGATATACGGCAGCTATGTCGCCTACGAAGACAAACATTGCCTCATCCCGCTAAGGAACTTACTAAAGCCGAGACCTGTCAGCACATGCTGCAAACCATATCGAACAGCAGCCTGGTAATGATGACCAAATAAACCCAGAACAATTTAGTGGCACGCGAAAATTCTGTGGGATCAGCGCTAATCGCTTTCACATGGTTTGGGTCTGCCAGTCTAAAAGAAGTATTGCACAATCTACGCATCAACGCGGGAGGGCTGCAAGAATGCTTTGTTGAGCCAGCTCTAGAGGACCAACGAGCCTCGTGGAGTGGGCACGAATTGTAGCGTCATACAATGGTCTTGAACAAAGACCCACCATGTCCTCTTTCGAACTAATTGTAATTTGCCATTTTGGCGATGGATGTTTTATTCAATCATTCATTGTCTTCGTTTTGTGCGTATTTTGGCTTGAACAGCGCGCTTCAACCCTTTCACGCACAAAAGTTCATTTTTGGCAAGAAAGATTTATTGAAAAAATACCAATTTTAGTTCCAAAAGTGTGAGGTGGTCACATGAGGTCACCACCATGCAGGAAGGGTCAACTGGTCACTTTTGGTGAATGGCCCGAAAGCAGTGCTTCTTTCCGCGCAGGAGCAAAATGGCATTGTGTGTGTAGTCCTTTCAGTCTTCAGGGCGTTTATATATTTCTTGCGAAACAGCTTCATTGGAACGATAGGCAATAATATATCATCAGTCATCCGCTTTCTAAGGGCACTCATACATGCTGCTCACCCGAGGTGAACCTCAGCGTCCATATGCTAAGTACACTGATCTAGTACAGCTTTTCCTTTCTAGATTCCTTAATATTAGCTACTCGGATGACATCATGATGAACTTTATCAAGGTATTATTGTTAAGGCATTAGTAGCAAACCCGCTATGAGCGCTTTATTCATGTTGGAGGAATGAAGGCGAATTGCTGTACAATACATAACGTCGACGTTAGTAATCACACCATTGAGGAAAGTTCCAAAGTTCTGAAGATCTGACCGGCAGTATTGTAATATATATATATATATATATATATATATCTATATATATATATATATATATATATATATATATATATATATATATATATATATATATAACAGTAAATATTTATCTTCACCCTGCTGAGGGAGTTTTTGCATGCTGGTCACCCTAGGTCATCAACTTCAGCATTGATATGCTAACCATACTGATCGCGTACAGCTTTTCATTTCTAGACTCCCTAATAATAGCAACTCGTTCGACATGACGACCCACTTCCTCAAGGTAAGATTGGCAAAACATAAGTGGTACACTCGCTATATGCGCTTCATTCATGTTTGAGGAATAAAGGCGATCTGCAAGACAACCCATATCGTCGATGTTAGTAGTCACACATGTGAGCAAAGTTGCAGCATCGACAATAGGTATTGTGAGGTTATGGTGGTGGCTAGCCAAGCACACGTCTTCACTCGTCCAAGCTTCAGCCACGAAAATGACGTGCTCTATGGTGTGCCAACGGTTGATCAGTGTGAGCGGCTAGCATGCTATCTGTCTTTCGTCGGCGCACTTGGAGCCGCCGCATATATATGAACATCTCAATATTTTACGAATTTTGAAGATGCGCATATCGAGTAGTTGTGTTAAACGTGTGCTTGTTGGTGTCTTTGTACATGAATAACGATACGCTGTGTTTATGTGTATGTTACAAATTGAAGTTGCCACATCTGTGAAATCATGGCCATGAGTGGTAGTTGCCGCAATGTACAGGTGCTATTACGCATCACAGTAGCTACGTTTACCGGAATATATCTGCAAAATGCCAATAGAAACTGTACAAGCTCTCACAGATGTAGTGCTTATTCCGTAGTGATGTATATCACTAGACTATAAGAACTACTTATAGGACAAAACGTTTCACTTTTGTGTTTTTCCGACCCCTATGACGGAGAGAGCGGTCATTTTTTTTTTCAATCGTGCGATCGACGCTGCTGATATCAGCCTTTCCTTAGTGCTGTTGCGTTAAAACTACTAGTGTTTTTTCTCGCCATTCTTGGTTAGACGAATTGTCAATTCAACGTGGCACATACACGTGGGTGGGCATGTGCCACAGGTGTGGCCAAGAGCGTTGGACGACGGACGCCACGGTATTCTCAAATTCGTCACGCCATCACAAGTGCATCATACTCTTTACACCATCTATGCTTCCTTAATAATCTTGATTCACCCCAAGTTAAGGGATAGAGCATGAGCGCACCCATATGTAGGCACCAAATAGATAAATTGATACGTAGACATTGAACTATCTTACAGGCGGGACCATGTATATGGCGACGGCAGATGGATAGACGAGATGGAATTCTTTCACGGAGTTCCTCAGGGGGCATTCTCAAACCAACACTCCACAACATTACTATCATTGGACTTGCCAATGTAGTACATTAGAACGCGAGGGCCTGTACGCAAACGGCATCTGCATCACAGCTTCGTGCAAGACTACAACGTGCAGCGTCGGTCACTTTTGAATATTTGCGTGAGCAAGGTCTACAGTTGGTGACCGTGAAGTGTGCGGTCGTTGCATTTATGCGCAAATCGATGTAACCTTACCTGATTACGATTCACAACGCTTTGGTATCATATGTGACGCATCACCAATTCCCAGCAGTCCTGATCGACTGAAACTTCTCCTTGTCGAAGAAGGTGGGGATGCTTAGATTTAAACTAATCAGCTTCATACATAAGCTTAGACAGTTAGCAGGCTCCAAATGGAGCCCATCAGACAGGTCACTGCGTGAACTGCATGAGGCACTTTTCGCAGGCTACCTACGATATGGTTTGCCTATTATGACCAGTATTCGCCCGTCTTACCTCCGTACATTGAAAAGCTTGCAAGCTCGGACATTACGAACGCGTCTTAGACTGCCACGCTGTACTTAAACGTTGGAAGTTATGGCGGAAGCACGCATAACTAGAATAGACAACTATCTTTCATGCGAACATTAAGAGTATATTTCCTGCTGTTACCCGCCACGGTCATCCTTTTTTACCGACGATTCATACCCACTGACAGAGACAGCTCATTTGTTTAAGCGATCTCGCACGTTGAGAGTGTTATTCCCTCCGGCTTTGCTTCAGCGAAAGTGCAGATTTACCAGCATGGACGCAATCAAGACCTGAGGTGCGTCTATTCATTCCGGGAATGGGGAAAAGTTGCATATGCCTACATGTGGCTTGAAACAACTAACGTTATCGGTTATATCTACAAAATATGCCTGTTCAACACTTGTATTTACTGTCATCTCTCTGTTACCCACTGCTTCAACAGCGGCGTTTGTTGTAGCAAAACTAACGACCAGTGAAAGCTTCCGTCTAGACCATCCAAAAAACAACAACGGCGGTATAGAATGTGACCTTCTAGGTAATTCGTTATATAACGACTCATTCCCCTCGCAGCTGAATAATGTTTTGTGATTCTAAAGCAGGACTTCAGGTCATATATGCAGTGCTTAAATGAAGTCCATGTGGTGTTACATCTCAAGAAGTGGCCCAGTCACAGCATGTAGCCCTGAAAAGTGGCCATCGTATGGGTATGAGGGGATTCGAGGACACTGTGGTGTACATGAAACGTGCCAGTCGATGCGTAGGCAAAGAGGGCTAACGATAACGCCGCAATAGCGAATATTTCGTTTTCACGACCGAATACTAACTCTGTTGTGTATACACTCCTCTAAAAAACTACTGCAGCTTATTGGTCCTTAACAGGTCACCATAACCTTCGTATTCACGAAGTCAACGCGAATATGCATGTTATATTACTGCCTGCTATGAAAAGGTAACGCACAAGCTTATGGCACCGGTTACAAATAGTTGTGAATAAAGAAAAAAAGTGGGGGCGAAAAAGTAGAAAGATAACGAAAAAATAAAAAAAGGAAAAGGAAAGAAAAAGTAGAAAGCAGGAAAGATTAAAATAAAAAGATGCAGACGACAAAACCTGAGACATTTGCTTTATGAAAGGCAAAAAGTAGGAAAAGTGAGAAAATAAAATAAATAAAACGAGAGAGAAAAATACGAGACAGGATAACAAAAAAAAAACTTGAAAAAAAAGAGTGAAAGTAAAAGAACAAAAGAACGTTGAAGCGAAAATCGTCAGACCTATATACATTGCACTCACGAAAGATAAAATTTAACAACTATCGAGGACTTTCTGTCACAATTCAAAATTTTCTTCCTGAAAATTAGAAACCCGCAAGTATATCTCTAAAGTTTAAAAAAAAGTTGAATAACCTCTATTATTGTAAGCAACTAGAGATCCTGTTGCATTTCAAACTCGATAAATAAGTGGAGTCCACTTCTTCTGCACATCCTTTCCCATCAAGATTTCACTTTGCTCTGCCCTGCTCATTTTCCTTTTCTAATTGGCATTGCCTGCTAAATGCTTATGGTGCAAGCCGACGATTTGTTTTGATTACCTCACAATAAAGAATGTCTTTGCAGAAGCACTGAAAAACCACGTGGACATACACTAATTGTTCTTAGGGCATGATAAATTAAGAACTGAAGTCGGAGATGAAGGTGCTTACCGCTGTTTAGAAGTCGTGAAGCTCCGCAAATGACTTGTCGACCTAGTATACGCTCAAACTCATGTATGAGGCCCGAAAACAAAAGTTCAACGTTGCACAGATGGTTTTCTAACCACAATGTACACATATAGCACTGCAAGAAAAGAGAAAAGAGCGTTCATGCGATGGCGCTGGGGTGCAATGAGTAAGGTGCACGCGGTTCCAAGTTGAACTGCAGTGCCGTGTGTAATTTGTATCTTATGGTCGCAGATGTAGAAAATGCTGATACTGATCGTCTCTTGATTACACGTATTCATAACTTGTACTAGCAATCTGGCGAGAATAGGCCATGGCGCCTAATTCTTTCACCCAGCCACATCAAGGCCGTCTACAGTGCCATCACGCTTAACCGAAGGCCGTATGTAGTCAGAAAAAGTTTGACCTAAAACTTGCCCAAGTGACCTCATGTCTGTATTGAAGGCCACTCGGAATGGTGCCGCATCCTCTGGGGCACGGCTGTGGATCCGCTGAACAAAACTACTTGAACTAGTTGTAATCTGACCGAATTTTCCACTTTACGGCAAGAATTTGAATAAGAGTGTAGAAAACTAATACAAAGCTTTTAATGTGAAAGTTATTAACATTGTTGAAAACTTGGCAGATCCCACGTACACTGCGAATCGATAATATGCGAAGCATGCATGAGGAAAAGCACATAAAAAAGCACAACGTTACGAAGTGGACGTAAATCATGCCGTACATGAGTTCCATCTCATGATTATCATCTTTGAACGTGTCATTTTCCTTCATTGTCTATTCAAGACGCGTGATACCAAATTTGGTATATGTCGAGATAGCAAAACGGCCGCGAGCACGTTATGAACGTAGCATGTAGTCATGTTTTGCATGACACGCATCTCATGAATATTATTATTAGGTGTGCCATTTATCTTTGTGTCTATTCATTTCACGTGTTACTGAATTTAGTAAATGACGAGATATAGCAAAACGGCCACGAACGCGCATTGAGTATAGCATGTAGTCATGCTTCGCATAACACGCTTGCATTGATTATTATTTTTGGACGTGTCGTTTACCTTCGTAATCCATTCACGTCCCGTAATACAATCTTTTAGATTTGGAGTTAGCAGAACAACCGCGAGTACACCGTGAGCGTGGCGTGTAGTCATGTCTTACATAAAATGCATGTCATGATTTCCACGTTAAGGTTTCTCCCTTATGTTCGCCATGCAGCGATGTCATAACATACCAGTTTTGCAATATGTCTTGTGAACGAAACCACCGCAAGAGCAGCAAGACCATGAGATGCAAATAATCATATTCACGGCCTCGTCGCATGGGTCTAGTGGCTACAGTACTTTGATGCTGTCCCGCAGGTCGCGGGATCAAATCCCCGCTGTCGCGTCTGCAATTTCGATGAAGGTGAAAATGCTGTAGGATTGTGTGCTCAGATTTCGGCACACGCTAAAGAACCCAATGATATTTTCAAAGCCCTCCACTACGGCGTCAACCATACTTTTATGGTGGTTTTCGGATGTTAAACACAACATATTAAACAAGCATTGAAATTAAAGGCATACATGTCATCATTTTCAGGTTATGACTAGCCACTTAGACTCGTCATAGAGTCATGATATGCCGTACCAATTTTGGTATTGATAGTAATATCAAAACGGCCAGGCAAGATAAATGTCATAGGTGGCTAGATAGATAGACAGATACGGTCAAAGTCGCCAAATTTTGCTGAGAAATGCTACGCACTCAAAAACAGAGAAGACTTTGTAACGCAGATAAATTTGAGAGATATGCCATTCACTCGTGCTCATGTTATTGCAGTGGAAGGGTTTGGCGAAGCTGGATATAAGCCAAAAAGAAGAGCCGGAAAATAGGGTCATCTAAGACCCTTTAGGACCGTTCTAATGCCCTAAATGTTGCACCGTTCTGTGAAAGCTCAAGACGATTTTCATTTCGGAACTTATTCGCTTCTTGGAAAAGACAATCCGTTCTTCTTACGACGAGGTGAGTGCTTCAGGAGAAGAGCATCCCAACGAAAGTGACAGAGTCACAATGCTGCATTGTTCACTTGGAGGCGCAATACGTTAGCCAGAGACGCAACCTTCGCACAACAAACACAAACAAAAGACTTTGCGCACGTCTACACAAACTAACAGAATAACCACCGCATTGGAATGATGAATGTCACGTCCGCTGAAACGACGCCAAAGCTGTAGCTTACGTTGAAAAACCTGTTGTATACCCGTTTCTTTCTGGTAGCTCAGGCCCTCTCCTGCCAGTAATGCACTTATCCTGGGGAGAATTTATCTCGGTAAATATAATTGCTTTGTGCTGTACTCGGGACAAGCCAGCGCTAAGGAGATTTCTTTCATACTCTAACAGTTCTGGCGTGTCCATTCTAGCATAGAGGTTTTATTATACTCTAGTGGGAACTCTGGCGCTAGTCTCTATAGGAGCTGTAACGCACGGTGCATCAGCGAGCATGGAAATCATGGGTACTACACAGATTTGTCTAATCATTGTACTTCTGGCTTGCTTCTGGCTCTATGTGTGTTCATGCGGCTTGGAGCGGTTTTCAACAAACACAAGTCAACAAATGTTCAGCGGTAGTGCTTCACGACCTTATTGTTTTAAACTTATCATTTCGAATCGGTTCATGAAATTGAAAAGGATTCGTTCTTTCTTTCAATATGAAACTGAATCCAGCTACAAACGAAGCCGCAAGTGGGATTCACCGCCTGCAAGTACGAAGACTAGGCAAATTTGTGTACCCATCATTCCCGTGGTCGCTGAATGATCGCAGCGTCAGAGTCCCCTCTAGTTAGTTTTAAGAAACTCTATGCATTCAAGACATCACCATTTTACGACGATACAGTCAGAGCTTACAAATAGGGCCTCTGGTTGTGTTAACAGAAATTTTAGCTTCCTCATACTTACGCGTTGAAAAAGTGAACGTATAGAAACTAGCTCTGTGCTTTTTTTTTCGCAGGCTCATTTTAAAAGCTTATCTCGCATTACAGTAACACGCAAGGGCATAGATTCCACTGCTGCAGGTAACAACAATCAGGCAATTTTATTTCGGTCACCGAAGCGTATAGTCATACGGTTGTTTAGGGTACCTTATAGTGCATAAGGTAACTTTAGGTTGTGGACCTGTTATATATGATCAGCGTTTCTATGATTAGTTAAAATAGATAGGACTGGTAGCGAATCCTTCTTAGAAGGCTACATGTTTAAAAAAATGGCGGCTGATCAACTGCTAATGGGGCTTAGCGCCATCTGTTTGAGGAGGACACACTTCCGGCGGAACAAAAAATAAAGCGGATGTGACGCAATATCTCGGAAACAAGGGACGCCACATTGTTAACATTAGGGCGAAATTTCAATCTCAACTTAGTTTTCATATGCCACGTGTCGCTGAGGACTCGCACTGAGGCGATCGCCGGCGAGTGCAACTTGAGTGCTTCTCAAGTCAGCGTCAGCTAATTTAATATGCCTCATGACTACATAGTGATGTTTAGGCGTACTACCGTTCAGTTTGCCTCGGTTGTACAAGAAGACTTGTTCTAAGAACTCTTACTCGGCGTTCATCAAATCTTCCGCAGGTGAAATAAAGCAACCAACAGCGTACATGTCATATCTGCAGCGTAGCTTATTTGCTTCACACATACGCAGCTTTTTCTGCGTGCACAAAGCTTGAATTCTCAAGTTCTAACAGAAAAAAGTGACGCCTAGTCACACCAAACTCTTGACGTTTAAGTTTCATTCAATGGTCAAAATAACGCCAAATTATTACACGGCACACAATATTGTTAGGCAAAAAAGGTCTGTGGGCAAGACATGCGCTATATTTTGCATTATGCTTCGATAACTTACCGTTATGTGTACGTATGCAGGCATCGAAATTGTAGCGCGATAGATTAGTTGGTGATTAGCTCAGCGATAACTCGAATAACAATAGGCAATGTCTGAGCAAGAAGAAAACCGGGCCGCCGGAACAATGATGCATGAATGGGCAGCAAGCACGATACTCCAAACTATTGCGCTTGTTTCTTATCGTAAAAAACATAGTTCACTTAACATACGCTTGTTGCTATAGCATCGATGCCCAGCACATCGTTTTCGCAGCTACGACGAAAGCACTCGGCGCATTGTGCCACTTCCCGTTGAACAGTGCACTCAAGACGTTTTTCATTATTAAAACAGAACTAACAACTTAACTCTCAGCACAGAACGCATGCAACTGTCTAACACTAAAACACGTGACAGGGTTTGCCATCGCAGACAAATTGTACGAGCGTGCCTTTCCATACACTGCAAGGGTGGCGCTCAGCAATAATGGTATGGGGAGAGGGCACTAAAAAACCATTTCTCGCAATAATAAAACACTGGGCTGTTCTCTTTTGATTACATATACATGATATTGTTGGGGGAAAACTATCATTGATAAAACATAGCGGTTCCTTCGCTTTCGACTTTTCATTACTAGTTTTTGTCCTTTCGCACATAGTCACGCTCCAATGGCAGCACTCACAATTCCCCACGATGATGCGGCTGGAAATATGTAGCCTCTAAACCGCTTTTCACCTAAACCTTCGCGAAAGTGCTGCCAACCTGCGGAGCCACTTTTTCCCTCTGTGTAAGGAAGGAATTCTCTAGAGTTTCCTAGGTTTTCACTAAGAGAAGTTTTTTGAAGAATAATATCTGTTTGTTCTGTGAAAAACGATTTTGAAGTTCATGTTTATAATATATTAGCGTATTCGTTTGAAAATATTCACTAAAATCACCATGCTCAAGGTGAGAAAAATGTCGCACTACAAATTGAAAAGCTTTAAATACCAGTTCTTCCTATGAAATCACAAAGGTAAGCGATCATCACAATTAGGAGGGGGGCGACATGATAATTTTGCAGTATTTCATACAAGTCACCAAAAAAAAGGCATTGCATAAAGGTTGAAGAAGGAATAAATTATTAAAACAACGTAAGAACACTGCTAGCTGTTCAATGCAAAACGCGCAAATCTTACAGTACAATACAGGGCACTTGTAATAGCATGCAAGGTACAAATAATAATAATAATATTAATAATAATAATAATGAGAACAAGCATATAATGTGCAGTACGTGAATATTCCGGCGAGCAAGCTTTCAAAAATTAATCATCAATTCTGTTATCTTGCAGCTCTCCCGCAGAAAATACTTGCTGGTGTTCATATAAAACAGGATGTGATGCACGCTGACTTAAATTATAAACAGTGTCTTGAAAAACATCACTCTCAATCTTTGTCATGATATCTGAAGCAGGATATTGTGACGAAAAATTGTTTAACCATGAAAGCATATTAGGCCATATGGCAGTTCATCCCTCGCAACCTGATGAAAGGTAACGAAGCTATATGTTTATTAGAAATGTTCACTGCCATATACTTGTTCCAAATATATCCTTGCATTCTTCCACCAGGCACATTTTTGACAACTTTTTTTTTCAGCTGTGCAAATAACCGCATACATGCAGCCTAGTGTTCTGGCTGAGCTTTTCACGTAAACCTTGGTTACCTTGGCAGAGACACACGGCTCCAGGGGCCAGCTCACAAGCAACGTGACCGCGTTCGCAAAAAAGTGAAACCGATAAAAAAAAACAAATCAAAGAAATATTGTCGTGGGTGAAAGGCAAGAAAATGGGATGTTAGTGTAAAAGAAAACATATATATATACTTGGCGGGCTCGAGTGAGAGCCCCTTTTCTTTTGTTCCAACCAGGATTCAGACAACAGACGTTGAGCACGGACTTCACAGAATGAGCCGCAATGAAATGGGGGAGGGGAGAGCACTTAGACAGCGTTCGGGAGGGCGAACGGCCCCGTCCCCCCTTGCACCCCTGAACACCACTACTGGTCATGGCACAGCGCTTTTGGGTGAGTGAAGAGGGGGTGTAAAAGAGAGATGGTCGACGAAGGAACAAAAAAGAGGTTGTAGGCGGGACGTCCCTCCGCACATAAAGTTACATAAAAGTATTATTGTATAAAACTCTATGCCTCCGTCGATCTGCTTGCTTCACGTGGAAGCAAATAAATTTCCTAGATGCTGACAAAATTCTCCTTTCCCTTAAATACAAAGAGAATTCCATAGATATAGGGAAATCTTCCTGTAGTTGGCAGAACTTCTTCACGACTAATTTGAATAGACCTTGGATTAGGCTCGAGAACGTACACAGGCTGGCGGCGCGGCAGTCAGGGCGAAGCGATGTCACGGCAAAGACTCAATCGCTCCAAACCGATTATGGCCGTTTAAAGACGATACAATGAAAAAAATTTTGTCTGTCTCTCATTTTGTGTGTTTGTCTACGCTTAACGATACAGCTAAGTCTAAACGGCACCTAACAATAACCCAAACCACTGACCCTATCCGCAGCGCCCACAATTATTGCTTAAGGTTTAGTGTTCCTACTTTTGCGATTGTCAATTAAAAGACATCATTGTGAATATCTGAGCAGCTATACCATCACGTTGATAGTCTGTTTGTGTGCCTTTTTACTGGAAAAGGCATGTATGAGTAATTCTAAGGACCGTAGCACTTATCAGGCTGCGCTGACGAAACACTCGCTTGCACGAAAAGGCGAGTGTTTCGAACGCTTTGCTAAGACGGCACGGTAGTGGCACCTACCCGTCACCTTGCGTTCTACACCTTATCTACTCCGAGAAGGGTACGCACGCCGTGCACGCTTCGTTCTACAAGATAACTGCCAGATAGTGCTCATGCCACACGTGTGACGTGACTTTATGCGCTCTTCGGCCTCCGCTGCACGCTCGAGGAACTGTGATGCAGCGCCTCCAGAATCTCAATCACCAGTTTTCTTGTGCAGAACTTCTAATAAACGTTTTGTCAACTCTTTCCAGACGCAAGACTATCGTCTTTCGACGACATTGGCAGTATAACATGCAGATATGGGGCAAATTTTTCTGGGCCCGCCGTGTGGCAGCTCTTACGCGATACGTCAGTGATAACTGCTCATTGTTGCGATTCGAGTTGACCAAGGCTGCTATTTAAACTGTGAGCAAAAGTAAAGTAATCTGTAGAAATCTGCGATAATCTAATGGGTAAAATCCTGTGTCTATGAAAATTTCAATGTCAAAGTAGTGGTAAACAACCACGAGCCATTGCTCACCAACGTTTCGTAAACGTTGGTTTTTTCCGCTCACTCCAAACAATTGGTGCTAAAAGGCTTTACGTTTATGGTTTTGGCGTAGCCTCCAATGTTAGGAAATGTGTCTCGAGGAATTACAAATAAAAATTAGATTGTTTCAGAATCAGTAAACTTGTAGCCATTTTCTTACGCAAATTATTCGGTCACTTGACGGAGTTGTGTTTTTTAATAACATTGCACGAATGTACCATGAGTGTATTTTTAGACATCCAGAAGATTGATATTGTGGCGATGGCGTAGTGGTTAGAACATCAGCCTCACATACAAGAGGTCCGTGGTTTTAATCGCGGTGCCGTGGGTGTTGAATGGGAAGTACTAGGGCTGGGTCAGGTTAGGAGAACTGGTAAGGCCTATACGTTGCTATAGGGTGGGCACGTTGAAATTGTGGCAATGGCGTAGTGGTTAGAGCATCAGCCTCGCATACGAGAGGTCCGTGGTTCCAATCACGGTGCCGCGCATTTCGCAACAAGATTACAAAATATCCGCGTGATGATCGAGCTGCATGAAGAGACCAGGCGTGTGGCTTCGCCGGTGACTACCACCGGTAAAGCACTCTCTCACCAGAGAAGGATGGGGCACCCTGATGCAGTATCTCGCCACTACCTCTCACATGTATACGTCACTTAACCCAGGACCCTCAGTCGTCCGCGGCTGCCAAAAAACTGACCAAGGCGGTGGTCTGATCTGAAACGCAGCAGAGGGTGCTAACAAGCTGTGGGTCTGGGCAGGCCGCCATAGGAACCAGTACTTGGCAATGCTTAACGCTAGAATATTATCTAGGGAGGCAAGTCTAGCTGTACTATTGCAGCAGCTAGCAGGTGTTGAATGGGATATACTAGGGCTGAGTAAGGTTAGGAGAATAGATAACGCCTATACATTGCTATAGGGTGGGCACGTTCCTTGCTATCATGGTTTGGCTGACAGAAGAATACTGGGCGTTGGGTTCCTTATCCACAGAATTATAGCTGGTAACACAGAGAAACACTATAGCTTTATTGAAGTGGTGTTAGGTATCGCAATTGAACTCAATAATAGATACAAGATGAAGGTTGTACAGGCTTACGCGCATGCATCTAATCATGATGGCACGTTAGTTTAAAGCTTCTATAAAGACGTGGGGTCGGCAATGATAAGGTAAAAACACAGTATACTATACTGATGGGCGACTTCAATGCGTGAGTAGGCAAGAAGCAGGATAGAGAACAGGTAGTAGGTGACCGTACTTGCAAGATGTTTCAGCGCGCGAACAAAGGAAAAAAGGACAGGGTAGACAGAAAGAGCGATTACTTCCAACTAACTTTATTTCACTGAGTGGCAAGAATTTACACGTCTAAAAAGGAAGATTACAGAGCAGGAAGAAAAAAAAAGAAGCCTAATCTACGCACCAGTAACATTACGTGTGACGGGTCCTCTATTGCCTCAAAGCCCAGCCAGTTAATCTCGTTCAGCCTGTGATAAAGCAACCGATGAAGTGCTTACGCATTTATCTCCTAGCACGTGTATTTTTTTTCCGGCTTCGATAATTTCTCGGGTCAGCTGGTCCCTGTGCCTTGCCAATATACAGCACTGATCAAAGAGGGGGGTGTACCCACAATCTTGGCATTGAATTCCAAGATGCCCTTTTACCACATTGTGCACATTGTTTCGGTGTTCTCGGAGGCGGTCGTTTACGCACCTGCCGGTTTGGCCGACATAGACGAACCCACACGTCAGTGGAATCAAGTATACGACGCCCACTGCGCATGGGACGTAGCATGTCCTGTTCGCGCGCTGAAACATCTTGCAAATATGACTACGCACCAACAAGCCCAAGCTTCCACTCTTCTAGTAGGTGACTATGGCATTGGTACTAGAAATTTCTGAGGAGAGTTTCTGGTAGTATTCGCAGATCACAATAACTCACTAATCTTGAATACCGTCTGCCCAAAACTAGAGAACCGTAAGTGGACTTATCTTAAGGACTGTACCAGCGCGACAACCTACGGGACGAAGAGAATAGGCACAAACAAGCGATTGATCAGTCATGAACATATCTAGAGGATCCCTAACGGTGAAAGCATAAACAAAATACACTTTATACTGGGTGCACCACAAGGCATCGTGCAGGATGTGGAAGTGCTCGGTAAGGTACGATGCATTAACCATGGAAGAGTAAAGTCTGGAATTTGACTAGACTGGAATATGGAACGACAGATACTGATACGCAAGAAGCCAATCAACGAGCTAGCACTGAGAGGCAAAGTGCAAAATATCAGAGTCTTGCTTCAAAACATACTGGGCTCTTATCGAGGAAACTGGCCTTAGCGTTGACGTAATGCATGATAATCTGACGAGTATCGTTACGTAGTGTGCAGCGGAAGTTGGAGGTACGGTAGTAAGACAGGACACTAGCATGCTGGCCCAGGAGATGAAAAACCTCTTTCAGAAACGTCAAAGAATGAAAGCCTCAAACACAACAGGCAAAATCGAACTGGCAGAGCTCTCGAAGTTGAATAATAAGTGTAAGGCATCCGATGTTAGAAGGTATCACCTGGAGAGAATTGAACATGCTCTTATTAACAGAGGAAGTGTCAAAGCGGTAAGGAGGAAACTTGCAATAGGCAAAAACCAGTTGTATGCTCCTAGGGATAAGGAAGGCAAAATAACTGCAAATATATATGGTATCGTTAAAATAGCGAAGGAGCTTTACGGAGATCTGTACAATAGCTGCAGTAACCACAACCGTAGTATAGAAAAAAAGCAGTAACCCAGTTGACATCCCACCGGTAATGACAAAAGAAGTGAGAAAAAGCCTTGAAGGGAGTGCAAAGAGAGAAAGCTGCTCGTGAGGGTCAGGTAAAATCAGATCTGTTGAAAGATGAAGGACAGATTATAGTAGAAAGGCTAGTCATCCTGTTTACGAAGTGTTTTGCGACGGGAAGGGCACCAGAATCTTGGAAGAATGCTAACATTATCTTAATACAAAAGAAAGAAGATGACAAGAACGTGAAGAATTGCAGGCCGATGAGCCTATAGTCTCCGCTGTATACAAGCCATTTACAGTTGTATTTGCTAACAAAATTAAGAAAACATTAGAATTCAGAGAGGAAGAGAAATATTTTAATGGGAAGCTGGAGAGGTTTGCCTTGTTTTTCACCTGACAGGCTACTCCAGTTGCCGAGTGATGAGAGTGATATATACAATGACAAACACACAACACATACAGTTACATACACGCCTAACAGTCACATAACACGTAATGTCACTCACACGCACCGCACTATTTACAACGTTTCGTTCATGTCTGGGGCCCGTAAGAATGTCAGTAGCGCTTTTGTAGAGTCTTACGCACTAGAGGTGTTCTGCCATGGGCCTAGTATATTTTTAGCTCCAAATTTGTGTCCTATTGCATTTTTAAGCCCATCTTCAGAGACTGTCTCTCTGATGCGCATTTCGTACACTCACAGAGGACATGATTGATGTCTTCAACGGTGTTACATTGGGCACAAAATGCTGAGTCGGACAGTCCCATTTTGTTCCTGAAGTATTTCGTTTAAGCTACGTTTATTCGGATGCAGTGTAAACACGTTTCTTCTTGCCTGTTGAGATTTCACGGCATCCTGACGTCACACGATGGATCAATCTCGTACAGAGGACCATAATGTTGGCTAGGGTCTGTCCAGAGGCACCGCTGGAGGCGCCAGGCGTGTGCCGACACTAGCGTTGCTGCGCCTTGCCTAGAGAAAGGTATCTCAACAATTTCTTCGGAAGTGGCAAGTCCAGCTTTGGCAGCGTCATCAGCCCGGGCGTTGCCTTGTATACCGCATCGGGCAGGTATCCACTGCAGAACAATGCGATGATGGAGGACACAGGCCTTCTTGCTTAGGCATTTGATGTCCATGACGAGTTGGTCCTGTGTGCATGGAGATCTCAGTGACAGCAGTGCTGCTCTTGAGTCAGTGAAGATGATCAACGACTCGGCTGTCTGGTCAGTGATGTAATTCATGGCAGCCCACAGTGCAGCCTGATGAGTGGCTGCAGATGAGGTGCAGTGACTGAGAGTGGTAAAGATGGTGACATAGGCAGATGCAATTTAGAAGCCTATGACGAATGATGTAGACGTATCAGAGCCGTCAGTGTAAATATGACGGTGAGCTCCGTAGCAAGTTTTCAAATGCTCTAGAGAGAAATATCTGAGTGCTGGTTCGGGTGTGCGTCTTTTGCTCTTAAACCCAGGCACGAACGTGACTATTGTCCACGAAGGAGATATACACAATAGTTATGTATGCATTGATGCTCTCTGATAGTGTAGGGGGAGGAGGCTCCGCACAGGACTACTGTCTGAAGCAAGAGGATGATCCGGCGTTCTGGTTGCATAACAGAAGTGGACTCGAAGAAACTCCTACAGCAAAAGAACAGGAGCTTAAAGGCGCCTTCTTCAAGCAAGGGTTCTGATGCTTGATGTGTTCTTTGGTAGGCCAGGGCACACCCTCAGGGCTTGTGCCTCGACTACAGTCAGTGCCTGTATGTTTGTTCGAGAAATTTCGTGCATCGCAGAAATGCTGTAACGTGGAAGACCTTCGCAAGAGAGCGGTGTATTTAGAAATCACCCAACCAAAAGAACAGGCAGGATTACGAACAGGTTAGAAGACAATCTACCATAATCATACCATCAATCAAATAACAGAGGAATGCTCAGAATGCACCCAACTACTGTACATAGCTTCCATAAATTAGGAGAAGGCATTTTTCATTCAGTAAAAATTTCATCAGTCCAACAGACACTGCGAAATGAGAGCGTCGACGAAGCATATATAAAGATGCTGGAAGAGATCCCACAGCATCAACTGCCACCGTAGTGCACTCTAAAGAAAGCGATAGATAGATAGATAGATAGATAGATAGATAGATAGATAGATAGATAGATAGATAGATAGATATGTGGGCTTTAACGTCTCAAAACCACCATATGATTATATAGAGAAAGGGACAGAATATCAATCAAAAAGTGTGTAAGAAAAGGAAATACAATCTCCCCAATGTTATTTACTGCGTGCTTACATGAGGTTTACAGAGGCCTAGAATGGGAACATTTACGGGTAAGAATTTATGAAGAGTAACTTAGCAACCTGCGCTTCGCCGATGACGCTGCATAGCGGAGTTAACTCAGGGAAATACATTGACCTCATGCTTACTGGATTAGACATGGAAAGTACAAAGTTAGGTATTGAAATTAGGCAGCAGAAAACGAAGGTATTGTACAATTACTTTGGTAGAGAACAGCGCTTAGACATAAGGACTGGTGCACTTGAAGTAGCAAAAGTTTACGTCTACTTAAGACAAGTAGTAACCGTAGAGCCGAACCACAAAATTCAAGTAACTAGAATAATAAGAATGGGGTGGAGCACATTCAAAAGCACTTTCAAAATATGACTTGTAGATTGCCACTGTCGCTCAATGGGAACATATATAACAGCTGAACCTTTCTGGTATTTACCAAGGGAGCAGAAACCTGGAGGCTTACAAAAAGGATTCAGCTCAAATAGAGGCGACGCAGTGAGCAATGGAAAGCAGAACGATAGGTGTAAGCTGAAGAGACAAGAAGAGAGCATAGCGGATCAGAGACAAAGTTGGGTTAGTTGAAATCAAGAAGAAAATACGGACATGGGCTGGGCATGTAGTGCGTAAGCCTGGATGAACGCTTGCCATCAAGGACAAGTGAGTGGATTGCCCGAGAAGGCAAGCGGGTTAGGTAGGGAAAGATAAAAAGTTATGTGGGCAGATGAGATCAGGAAGTTTGCGGATACGAGTTTGCAGCGGCAAGCACAGGACCGAGTTGAGTGGTAGAACATGGCGGAGACCTTTGTCCTGCAGTAGACTTAGTCAGGCTGATGATAATGAGGATGATGAGAATAATAGCGATGATGTGAAATGGATGTGGTCATACACAAAGTCTTCCGTGAAATGTTTATATGTTTGTGCACTTGGATTACTCAAATATTTCTTCTAAACCGGGAATTATGTTGTCGTATATTGGGATTGCAATGAACTGCTGGCCTGATCGAGCGCCGCGTCACAAGCGGCGATATTGAATTTGAATGGGAGCACTCTTGATAGCAATACTTTGCAAACCCAACGATTTCAAGTTTAAATTAGCATTGTTAACGGTTATGATGGCGCTCTCGGCGATGTGGCTCACGTATTAACTGCCTTTACGTGGTGCTCTATTGGCTAAGGTACTGGGCTGCTGACCCGCAGGTCACGCGCTGGAGTCCCGGCTGCGGCAGCTGCATTTTAGATGGCGGCGAAAATGCTCTAGGTCCATGTGCTCTAATATGGGTCCACGTAAAGGAACTCCACGTGGTCGAGAATTGCGGAGCCTTCCACTACGGTGTCTCTCACAACCATATTGGCACGGGGATTATGATTACGCAGAAGAGAGAAACGAGTATATTTGCATTATTTACAAGTAGGTGTGACACCACAGAGCTGCGAGCATCTCGCGCAGTGAGTCCGCTTCTTCTCCGTCGATTGGTCTACGACAGCGCAGCCATATCCACTGCCTTGTAAATCATCCCCGGCTGATTAAGCGCCGTCACGGCAACCCTAAATCAATCAGGACTGGTAGTATAGTATCGTTTTAGTTGCAATAGATGAAGAGCATCAGTAGGGGGTGTAGCAGATGAGTGTGGCTGAAATAATGTGACGAGATAGTCGATGTAGGGGTCCTCGCGGAGAACTTTGTAGGGTCCTGTGTATCGTGGGAGGAGCTTTTCGAAGACGTTTTCACGACGGTACGGCATTTAATGTTGGACAAGAGAATTAGGAGGGTATTCAACGTCACGGTGCCAGTCATGGTAGCGAACTTATTGTGAAGCCTGAAAGCACAATGCCCTTTGCGCAGGATTGGGCGAGTGAAGCGGGCTCTAAAATTGACGTCCTGAGCATACCCCATCGTACGGATAGTATTAGAAGGAAGGAGAGTTTCGAATGGCAATGCAGGGTAGCGACCGTACAGAAGAAAAAATGGAGATTAGCTGGCGGTGTCATGCCTTGAAGAATTATGAGCCAACGTGACGTAGGGGAGCATTGCGTCCCAATCACGGTGGTCAGCAGAGACGCAATCAGACAACGTATTTGTAAGAGTTCAGTTCAAGCGCTTTGTGGGAACGTTGGTCTGGAATTGGTAGGCAGTTGTAAGGTGACGTTCGGTAGAGCAGCTGCACAGCAATTTGTCGAAAATATTTGCGAGGAAGCAGTGGCCACGATCCGTGAGAAGCTGGTGCAGAGCCCCATGCTGAAGAATGTCGTAATTCGGCACAATGTCTGCGATGTCTGTAGCACAAATAGTTAGCAGGGCGCGAGTTATAGCGTATCTGGTTGCATAGTAACTTGCGACAGCAATGCTTTTGTTGCCTGACACGAACATAGGGGAAGGTCCGAGCAAGTCGAGGCCGATGCGCAAACATGGTTCCGGGGAAATGTCGAGAGGCTGGAGCCGGCCAGCCGGTCAAAGAGCAGGACGTTTTCGACACTGGCATTGCTCGCAAACAGCGATATAAGGACGCGCAAATGAATACAGGCCACGTCAAAATAACCGCTACCGCATGCGGTGATAGGTGCGTGAAAGACCCAGGTGTCCCGCAATCGTAGCATCTTGCAGGTGTTGAAGAATGGGAACACGCAGGTGTCTGGTAATAACGAACAAAAAAATCACAGCATATACACGGAGTGAATGATGATTGGTGGGGCGCAGCGTTTGTCAGCCTGTCTGTCCATTCGTTCTTGCGTCCGCCTGTCTGTGTGATCCTTGGTGCATCCGTCCGTTTGTTCATTCGTCTGTCTGTCCGTCCATCTCTTTTTGCGGCCATCCCTCTGTCTGTCCATCCGTCCGTGCGCCCCTCTGTCTGTCCGTCTGTGCGTGTGTCAGTCCGTTCGTCCGTCCATATGTCTAAAGAAAACTCCAAGCACAGCCATCTCACATCTTTTCATCATGTACTCATCATGTACAAGTGCCCCCATCCAGCAGACATTGTAAGGACCGATATTTCGGGTATGTGCTACTGGTGGTTACCGGCGTGGTCACCGGCGGTATGTGCCACTGGGTATTATCGGTGATTGTGATGCGCACTGTGCACTTTGCTGTGATGGCGAGACTTATTCCTTCAGTGACACAAATAATGCGAGGAGCAGGCAGTGTGAGCACTTTCTTCAATCGACGACAAATCTGAGCACTCATCACAGAAATGTGTCCACAAGCGCAGAAACAGTCAGGCCGTCAACGTTGACGTCAATCAAATTTTGTTGTGTCGTTGGTGCAAGGAGAGGATTTGAGGTCGGAATCAAGGATGCAGCTTCACCTCTAAGAACTGCACCGCTTACGCTTAGTTTCCCTGATGGAGATAGAGCGGGAAAGTTGGGCGTCGTCGTAGAGAAGACGGAAACGACGGGCGACACCCATGCGGTGAACAGAACTGGCGACCTCGAGGTGACGGTGAGTGGCTGTGGTGCGCATCAGGCGCATCGAAAGTGTAGGAATCGAAAGGCGAAAGCCACCGGTAGTTGTCGGTGATTGGCGCAGGAGGTTGGAAACCACCGTAGCTGCCGGCGTGGCGAGCTGTGCGATACTGGGTTCGGGGACAAGACCAATGGTAATGACAATACCGTACGACGTGAGCTATGCGGCGGCAGTTACAGCAGATCGGCCAATCATCCGCAGTTTGGCATTCAGCAGGATTGTGAGAGCTGGGATGAGACCGTTCATGAGGTGGTGACCTGGGGTGAGACGGCGACCTTGAACGAAAGCCAACTGGCCGAGACTGAACAACCGCGTAAACATCATGCCCAAACTGCTGAGTTCTTCTCGCACAATCGACTCGACCAAGGAAACCTGAGGTGAATTGACTTGACCCTTGGTAGAAAGAACAGGTGTAATAGCTTCAATTTTCCGCCGAACGATTCGCGTAATTTCAGACGCCGGGGAAGACTGCATAGTTGAGGTCAGTGGATCCTCGCAGGAGGACCTTGCAGTGATGTTCAGCAGTCGAGAAAACGACTTTGCAATATGCCTGCTTCTGGCCAGTTAAAAACGCCGGCTTTCCTCAATAATTTTGTCGATGGTCAAAGGACTCTCGGTAAATTAGCAGGCTGAACACGTCGTCCTCAATTCCTTTGAGCACGTGGCAAACCATGTCAGACTCTGACGTGTCGTTGTCGAATTCCCGGCATAAAGCCAGAACGTTCTGAATATACGAGATTTACGGCTCACTGGATGTCTGAGCATATATGTACAGTTTCTTCTTTGCAGCCACCTTTCAAGCGATGCGCTTTCCAAAGAAGTCGCGAAGCTTCAGCTTGAAAGTGTCCCATCTACCGATCTCCTCTTCATAATTCTCGTACCACACCTTGGCCGTGACTTTTTGATAAAACAGCATGTTGGCCAGGATGAGAGTCGGGTCATATCAGTTGAGTGCACTGTTATGTTCATAATCGGCCATCCAATCGTCGACGTCAACATCGTCCGTAAGGCAGAACGTTCCTGGGTGCTTTAGATGCGTCAGCACGTACGTGGATGGGATTGGCGCCGGTACAGGCGTTGCTGTAGATGTTGAAGGCGTTGCCAAAGCCGATGGAGAAATCACCGTTGGATATGTCCTGTGTCCCATGACGGAAACTCCAATTTGACGACTACTGTCGAACTTCATTGTATAGCGCTTCGTTGCTTAACACCTCCACGAATTTTCATGAGGACTATGAATACACGGAAGAAAGTAACGAGTATATTTGCTTAAGTTACAAGTAGTTGTGAAACCACATGGCTGCTAGCATCTTACGCGGTGATCCCGCTTCTTTTTCGTCGATTCGTCTTCAACGGCAGAATCATGCCCATTTCTTCATAACGTGGTGGTTTTGGCGCGTTAAATCCCACATATCAATCAAATCATTCCCGTAATAACTAAACGGTCTTCGCCTCAATGAGTCCGTGTCTGGTCTCGCACGTCATATTCACACACAAGTAATGAAGCAAGGGTGTAATCAAATGCAAAGATTGTAAATTACGAGTGGGCTATCAGACTGGTATTTACGAGTGTAACAGAGCGCGGTTCATACAACGTACGCAGATATATTGCAGCTATGTCGCCTACAAAGACAATGTTTGCCTAATTCTGCTAAGGGATTCGCTTAAGCTGAGGAGACCTGTCTGCGCAGGTTCCACACCATATTCTTCAGCAGGCCGACCGTGAGGGTCAAAATTTACCCAGAACATTATAGTGTCGTGAGAAAATTCTGTGGGAGCAGCACTGATCTGTTTCACATGTTTTGGCTTGTCAGTCTAATAGAAACGTCGCGTCAATTATCCATCAACATGAAAGGGGTGGAAGAAGACTTTGTTGAACCGAGCTCTCGAGGACCAGCGGAGCCTTGTGGAGTGGGCGCGAATAGCACCGCCATCCAATGGAGCCCTCAAATAAGGATTCATCCAGCGCTCTCTTGAACTACATTATAGAAATAAATATTTCTTTCATTCAATCATTCATTAATTGTGCGATCGTTTCGTTCGTCTTTAAAGATGAGCAATGTGCTTTAACTATTTCATGCACGCAACTCCATTTTTCGAGGGAAATATTTTTAATGAAGAATTGGTGAACTATTTTGCAGAAAACTACTTTCCCGCAGGAAGCGAAAAAATTGTCAATTTAAGTTCGAAAGAAATGAGGTGTGCCGCTGAGGTGACCACCGTTCAGGAAGGGTCTAATGGTCACTTTCAGTCAAAGGTGAAAAAGCAGCACTCCTTTTCCCTCAGTAGCAAAGAGGGATTCTGTGTAGCGCACAGTCATTTCCTTCTTGAGGACGCTTGGATATATTTGACAAAAGAGCCCCACTACAATGATAGGCACTAGTATATTTTATCAGCTACGTTGTATGAAATGCACCGGCCAGCGCATCTGATACAACGTGGCTGGATTCGATGGCGTTTATCACCGTCGCAGTATGCGCGAATAGGCGTAAACCTGCCTTTGATCACAACGGATGTGAGCTAATAAGATGCTTCATCGAATAGATCGCCGCGCCATCCGCTTCGACTTCTTCGGACACTGCACCTACAAGACGAGCATCATCAGAGCATCTCTTTAGTGGGCACGTCGGCTAGCCGCCCGTGAACAGGATGTCAAAGCAGCTGAGCAACAAGTACTCATCAGTTAAGTCTAGTGACCGGTGTCTAGTTCAGCTGACGTGACCACGTCGTTTGTGTGCTTTTTTTAACTATGCGAAGGACATCGTGTACTCTTCTCTTATGCTTTGCGGGGAAATCGAGCCCAATCCAGAGCCTGAAACAGAAAATATGCTGCGCGAGCTCCTTGAAGGCCAAAAGACAATGCATAAAAACTAGAGAAGTTGGAAAACAGGATTGAGAATTTCGAAGACTCAGTGGCAGTTGTTAAAAAACTCGGAGCTAAAATTGCCCCTTTGGAACACGCAGTGACACAGTTAGATGAAAAGTTGACTGTGCTCGAGGACAGGAGCAGGTGGAACAATCTTCTTGTCTTCGGCGTTCGGGAGCCATCTCGAAAAATTCCAGAATCACTAGCGCAGAAAGTAATTTATGTTATATTTCATTATAAATTAATAGTTGAGGTATCCTGTGTAGGAATAGTTCATAGAATTGGCCGTCAGTGTACTAACCGGCTACGCCCTGTGATTCTAAAGTTGTTTGACCATCGCGAGAAAGTTTCCATTCCCAGTAACTGCTAAAATTAAAGAGAAAGTACATATCTGTCTCGGAGGGTTTCTCCGCTGCCACTAAAGAAGTTCGAAAGTATCTATGGGATAGCGCGGCTAATGACAAGTGAGATGCGACAAAGGTAAAGTTAGTCTATAATAAAATGAAAATCGGCAGTGAATTGTACCATTGCAACGAAACGAGAAAGGCTCGAGTGCCAAGTAATCAACGCCGCGAAAAGAGGCGGACAACGCACCGTCAGCTCCGCTCAGGCGTGAAAGTCTCGGAATGAAATAAAGGCCTCAAAAATACCTCGCGATGTCTAAACTAAATGCCCGAAGTATAATAAAGAAAACAGCAGACTTAGAAATCATAGTCGACACTCACAGCCCCCTTGTAATAGTTAATACTGAAACGTGGCTGCATGGCGACATAAATGACTAGGTAGTCGTACCGCACGGATACCGTATCTATCGCAAAGACCGGTGTTCCCGCGGTGGCGGCATTGCTACTTCGTACAAGGACTCGTTGTTCGTTACAAGAATGTCATCATTGAATTTGTATTAGTGAAAGTTCATTGCGAGGAATTCCATTTGGTAATTCCCGGACTTTACTGCCCCCGAACAGTGACGGTACTTTTTTTAGGCGCTGAAAGAGTTCATGTGCAGAAACAGCGCGTTTAGCTTGTACTAACCGGAGATATCAACATTGCATCAATGAACTGGGATGGTCATTTTCCCGCAGCCCCCTGTGCTTTTGCTAAACAACACGTAGACAACGTTTTTTTACATGGCCGAACACAATTAGTAAAAGTGCGTTCAAAAAAACAAGGTGATAGTTATTCAATTTTGGATATCTTTATTTTTGGTGACAGTGTTCTTGACCATGCCAGGAGAGTGGACATATTCTAAGGTGTCTCAGACCACATGCTCCTGTGCTTAAATCTTGAAGTGAAATTCCGATCAAGGCTGGCAAAAAATAGTGTATTGTTCCGGTGTTTTCTTGTGCCAGTGATGTTGTTTTTTTCTCAAAAATCTTCTAGACAGTCTTTGTCTTTGTTTAACTCGTTTTACAAATCAGCTGCCTCAATTGTTGAACATATGTGGTGGAGTACGCCGCAGCGATTTGGGACCCACACCAGCATTATCTCATCCAAAACCTAGAAGCCATCCAAAACTGCGCTGCCAGATTCGCCTTTTCCGATTACTCATCGTTCACCAGTGTAACAGACTTAAAGAAACGTGCCGCATTCATTCCCCTTAGTCAACGCCGAGAAACTGCGCAGCTCGCATTATTCCACAAATTCTATCACGCATCCCCATTCAGCATTTACGTCACCCAACGCCCCCATTTCTCTGATCGTTGTTGCAACACTATGCAAGTACATTACCCTCGTCCCAAAACTACCACATTTGCAGAGTCTTTCTTCATTCAGACAGCTAAGGAATGGAACGCCCTACCGGAAACCATTGTTAGCATTCAGGATGCAGAAGCCTTTAAAAACTCCCTGACAACCATCACTGAACTGTAATAGCTAACTGAACTGTGACCTGCCATGCTATTTCTTGTATAATGGTTTCTAGTGTCATCTCCCTAGTATGGCATGTATGTATATTTTGTGTACTTGGCAATGTTTCGAAACCTTTTAAGTGGTACCTTTTGTCAATGAAAAATGTTTTCATCCAGAGTCCTCAAATAAATGTACCTGTTACCGCCCCCCTCTTCTTGTATGCCCACCCCTCATGTAATGTCCCTTCTGTTAGGGACCCTTGAGGAAAATAAAATAAATAAATAAATATTTGGTGCTTTTTTGAAAACTTGTGTGAAAAAGTTTAAACCACGCAAACGACACTTGCAGCGCACACACATTTCAAGGATGACAAGAGATTGCACGTCACCAACGTAAGTTAAACAAAGCAAAAGGCGTCATTCATGTTCAAATGGTTCAGATAAAATATTGGAGTTACGGGGATAACTAAAGAACAGTATTAAAAAGCCAAAGATTTTTACGAACACGTTTCTCCTAATGGCCAGATTCTACCCCCGAAAAGTGACGGTACTTTTTTTTAGGTGATGAAAGAGTTCATGTGCAGTAACCACGCTTCTAACCTTGAACTAACCGGAGATTTCAGCATTCCACTAATTAACTGGGACGGTGATTTTCCTGCAGCTTTCTGTGCCTTTGCTGAACCACTACAAGACATAGTTTCATTACGTGGCCTAACACAACCAGTAAAAGTGCCTACAAGAATACAAGGTGGTAGTCAATCAATTTGGGATCTATATTTTATTAGTACAGTGTTCTTGACCGTGCCCAAAGTGTTTACGAATCAGCTGCCTCTACTTTTGAACATATTTGGTGCTCTTTTTAAAAAAAACCTGGTGTCGACTTGTGTGAAAACGTTGATCCCACATAAACGACACTTGCAGCATACACACAATCCATAAACCACAAAAGAGATTGCACGTTACCAACGTAAGTGAAACAAAGCGAAAAGACAGTACGGGTGATATCCATGCTTGAATACCTTAGATAACATATTGGAGCTACGCGAAGAACCAAAGAACAGTATTAGAAAGGCCAAAGATTTTTACGAACACGTTCGTCCTAAAGCCTTTCTTAAAACATCATCAGAAAATATTTGGCGGCGCATTTCGCCAAAAAAGAAAGATCCACCTACTCTATCAGTCGATGGTGTCCCTGTGACAGATCACGCAGTCATTTCGGAAGCGCTTAATGCATGTTTTGGTGCTGTGTTTGTCGTTGACGATGGCCGCGCACCAGAGTTTAGCAAATTTGATCATAGTGATCCTATTGATAATGTGTCTATATCTGAAGAAGGCATACTAGCACCACTGTTAAAATAAGATGGCGAGAAATCGCCAGGCATAGACGGTTTACCAAATGCATTTTTGAAGCGATATGCAGAATATGTGTTCCAGATATTTATGTCTTTTATTCAAGAAATCTCTGTCCAATGCTTATATTTCATGCGACTGGAAATACGACAAAATCATACGAATGCCTAACATAAACGCATCAACTCCGTCCATGTATAGACCAATTTTCTTATTATGCATATAGGCTAAGCTATTAGAGCACACAATATTTGAACATATATCCAGTTTTTTGAAAACAAAGGCTTAATTGGTTCCTTCCAGCATGGCTTTCGCCTTGGTTGCTCTACAGTCACCCAGCTCATCGATACTGTCCATGACTAAGCAGAGACCCTAGACAAGCATAACCAGGGCAACATTTTATTTCTCGGCTTCGAAAAGGCACTCGACGAAGTCTCTCAACTAAAATTATTATTGAAGATAGAATCAATACTCAAAAACGCCACATTAGCTTGAATAGAAGCCTATCTCTCATGTAGACAAGTCATGGCCATTGACAACGAAAGTTCGCGTGCCATTAAAGTACTTTCTTGAATTCCGCAAGACCCCGTTCTTTGTCCCCTAGTTTTCAAGACGATAGTATTTCTTGGGGACCTCCGACGCAAAAATGTTGGTCTGTCTGTCTGTCTGTCTGTACATTTGCAAGTTTGTGCACTTGAAACATCGGTTACTTGAAACATCAGGCATCGGGTACTTGAAACTGTTGACCTCATTCGCAGCGCCAACCAATGTTGCTCAAGATTGAGTGTTCATGCTTGCGCAATTGTCAACTAAAAAGCAATTATTGCGCATGACCTGGGCACTTTAACAATACGTATTTATTCTGCACATGCGTCTTTTACCAGAAGAAGCGCACACAAGTAATTATAAGGACCGTAGCTCTTATCAAGCTGCACTGAACATACAATGCTTGCACTAAACGTGGAGTGTTTCCAACGCTTTGCTAGGACGAGACGGTGGTAGCACCTACCCGTCGCCTTGCGATCTACACCTTATGTCCTCTGAGATGGACGCGCACACTTGTCTCAGAGCCATGCGCTTTGTTTTCTAAGAAAATGCGCCAGATGACACTCATGTCTCACGTGTGACGTGACGATGTGCTCGTTGCCTCCGCTGCATTCTCGAGGCACTCTAACGCAGCGCCTGCATAATACCACTCACCGAGTTTCTTGCGCATAACATAAAACAAATGTCTTGTTCACTCTCTTCACACACAAAACTATAGGCTTTTCTACGGCATTTGCAGAAACATGCAGATACGGGGACAATTTTTTTCTCCTATACATTATTGACATCTTTCAGAACATCCTCGCTGAAATATGGCTTTTTGCTAATGACTGTACTATATACCACGAAATTACCTCGCGCCATAACCATATAACAATAAATAAATTTTGGCCTTAATCAAATATAGTGCAGACACTGGTAAATGACCATCAACAGCGAGGATATTGTCGCAATGACAATTAGTCGCAAAAAGCACCCTATAACCTTTTCTTACTGTTTTGATAATGAACCTCTGGACGTAGTAACTAACATTAAGTATCTGGGAGTCATCATCCTTCACAACCGTACTTGGGACGACTACTTTGACTACATAGATCAAATGTGATGAAAAAACTTGGATACTTAAGGAGGCATTTGAGTAAGTCCTCTCCTTAAGTTAAGATAGCAGCGTATAAAATATTTATTTGGCCACTCTTCGATTACTGTGCTTAGGATTCATGCTCACAAAACGACATTTCAATGTTGGAAAAATACAGAGAAAATCATTTATGTTTACATTTACTAAATACATCCGAAAAGCATCAGTCACACTTCTTCTAGAAACGACTGAGCTCAAAAAATGAGCAAATTGGCGATATCACGATAGAATTAAACTATTTTACCTTCTTTAGCATGGAAAGTTACTATCTCACCTTCTTCATTATGGACAGTTAGGTAAAAAAAACGATACATATCTAAAAGACTACCACCAGCAGCTATTCAGTCCCTTCAAAATAAAAAAGTAACTGAGTTGAATTCCCTCCCCTCAGCTATTATAAAATGCCCGTCACTATCATCCTATCTACAGGCCCTTAAGACCATAAGACCACTCTGATATAGTTTTACATGAGCCCTGACGCTCTTTTTCCGCAAGATGTTTACGTAATAAAGTTTCCACTAGTTGTTTAAATATCTTGCTTCTTTGTTTCTACGAATCTGTTGTATACCTTTTTTTTGTTATAACCACATACCACATATGTGTTTACTATAACCGTTTTTTTTGTACTTTTTGTAACTATTCCGGCCTAAGGTCTGAAGATCTGACCGGCAGTATTGTAATATATATATATATATATATATATATATATATATATATATTTCTAGACTCCCTAATAATAGCAACTCGGACGACATGATGACCCACTTCCTCAAGGTAAGATTGGCAAAACATAAGTGGTACACTCGCTGTATGCGCTTCATTCTTGTTTGAGGAATAAAGGCGATCTGCAAGACAACACATATCGTCGATGTTATTAGTCACACATTTGAGGAAAATTGCAGCTTCGACAATATGTATTGTGAGGTTATGGTGGTGGCTAGCCAAGCAAACGTCTTTACTCGTCCAAGCTTCAGCAACGAAAATGACGTGCTCGATAGTGTGTCAGCGGTTGGTCAGTGTGAGCGGCTAGCAAGCTATCTGTCTTTCGTCGGCGCACTTAGAGCCGCCGCATATATATGAACATCTCAATATTTTACGAATTTCGAAGACGCACATATCGAGTAGTTGTGTTAAACGTGTGCTTGTTGGTGTCTTTGTACATGAATAACGATACGCTGTGTTCAGGTGTATGTTAAAAATTGAAGTTGCCACAACTGTGAAATCATGGCCATAGGTGGTAGTCGCCGCGATATACAGGTGCTATTACGCATCAAAGTAGCTATATTTACAGGAATATATCTGCGAAATGCCAATAAATACTGTACAAGCTCTCACAAAGGTAATGCGTATTCTGTAGAGATATATATCAGTACACAATAAGCACCACTTATGCGATGAAACGTTTCAGTTTTGTGCTATACCCACCCCTCGGACAGAGGGAGCAGCCATGTTTTTTTCTTAATTCGTGCGATTAACGCTGACGATATCAACTTTTCCTTAATACTCTTGCGTTAAAACTACTAATAATTGTTCTCACCGTTCCTGGTTAGACAAACTGTCAATTCAACGTGGCATAAATGCGCGGATGGGTGTGTGCCACAGCTATGACGGAGAGGGTTTGACGACGTACGCCACGTTGATATCACATTTGTCACGTCATGACCAGCCCATAATACTCGTTAACTCATCTTACGCTCCCTTACTAATCTTGGTTCACCCCAAGGTAAGGGAATGAACATGAGCGCACCCATATGTGGGCGGGAAGATGTAGATAAATTATATGTATATATTGAGTTACCTTACAAGCCGGACCGTATATGTTGAAGGCAGATGCAGAGACAAGTCGACATGAAGTCTTTTGCTATGTTCGTCCGGGGGCATTCTCAGGCCAACGCTCCTCAACATTACTATGATTGGACTCACTGATGTAGTACCTTAGACCACAAGGTTGAGCTTGTACGCAAATGACATCTGCATATAGGCTTCTGGTGTTTCACGGCCACAGCTTCGTGCGAGACCACAACGTGCAGTGTCGGTCACTTCTTAATTTTGGCGTTCGCGAGGTCTACACTTGGAGACCACGAAGTTTGCGGTCCTTGCATTTACGTGCAAATCGATGCAACGTTACCTGCTTACGGCTGGTAGCGCTTTGGTACTTTATGTTACGCATAAACGATTCCGAGAAGTCGTTCTCGACCGAAACTTGTCCTTCTCGAAGAAAGTGTGGATGCTTGTATCCAAACTAAGTAGCTTCGTATATATGCTTAGATATGAAGCAGTCACCAAATAGGGCCCATCAAAAAGGTCAGTGCTAGAACTGTATGAGGCACTTTTCGCAGACTATCTGTGGTATAGCTTACCCATTATGATCAGTATTCGCACGTTTTGTCTGCGTACATTGCAAAGCTTGCAAGATCAGACATTGCGAATGTGTCTTCGACTGCGACGCTGTACTTCAACGTTGTTAGTTTTTACGGAAACCCGCATAACTCCAATTGACAGTTACCTTTCACGTGAACCCTTCAGGCTGTATCTCCGACTGTTTACTGGTCACAGTCATTTTCTTTTATCGAAAATTCATACCCAACGACTAGACAACACTTTCGCAGAAGCAATCTCGCGCCATGAGAGTGCTGTAACCAACGGCTTTGCTCCGGCGAAAGTTGCGGAGGTACCAGCGTGAATGTTATCAAGACCTGAAGTGGGCCTATAAATTTCAGGAATGGAGAAAAAAGCGCGGATGCTCTCATGTGGCCTGAAACAACTAACGTTATCAGTTATATTTATAGAATATGCCTCTTCCACACATGTTTTTACTGACGAGTTTGTGTTACCACTGCTTAAATAGTGGCGTTCGTCATGCTAATATTCAATACCAGTGAAAGCTTCCGTCTAGACAACCGAAGAGCATCGACAGCTACAGGGCTTGTGGCAATCTACGCGGTAATTAGTTATATACTGGCTCACTCTCCTGAGCTCCTCGCCACTGTTATGTATATTATGTGATTCTGAGCCAGCAGTTTAGGTCATAGATTCGGTGCCTAAATGGAGGCCATGTCGCATTCTAGCTTAAGAAGAGGCTGAGTCACAGAATGTAGCCCTGAAAAGTGGCCATCGTATTGGTATGAAGGAACTTCAGGACGCTGTGGCCTACATGGAAACGAGCAAGCCTATGCGGAGGCCAAGATGGCTCACAATAGTGCCGCTACATTGAATATTCCATTTTCACGACCAGATACTAACTCTCTTGAGTACACACTCCTCCAAAAAACTACAGCAGCCTATTGGTACGTAACAAGTCATCACCACCATGGTGTTGACGAACTCGACACAGATATGCATGTGAGATTATCGCCAGCCATAAAAGGTCCAGTACAAGCTTGTTTCGCTGGTTACAAATAGCTTTGGCGTTTACTCGTCATACTCATACGTTATCGGCCATGCAGACAGCCCCAATTGTGAGGCCTGTTGCACCCACAAGACAACTGAACATATCTTGTGCGTCTGCTCACGATATATAGCGGAATTATATTCAGTGCCCACCGTCTTGATGAATTGTACCAGGCAGAGTTAGCGAAGAAGTTTTTTGGACCCACCACCTCATAATCAGCGCGATATTCTGAAAGCGCTGACGAAGTTTTCAAGGAATAAAGAACTCGGCAAGATACTATAGGTTCATCTAACATCTTGCTTCACCGCCACGTTCCTCGTCATCATCAGCACATTCTTTGTCTACTTCCTTTTCCACCCTCACCCCTTTCCTAACGCTGAGTAGCAGGCTAGAACATACATTTTGGCTGAGTTGTTGGCTTTTTGGTAACAATAAACGTTTCTAATTTTTTCTAAGGTAGACACTAAAAGTGCTTGCACTATGCAAACAAATTCTTAATATTTAAAAATATACAAGTGTTCTGAGATCAGATGGTATCCTAGTCGCGCTGATATTCACGTATTTTCGGGACATGAAACAAGAGCTGTGCATGAAGAAGCATTAAAATGACACTTGGACATTGGTTAATAGTTCTTGGGGAACAGTAAATGACGAACTGAAGTTGAAGGCGAAGGTGCTTACCGCGGTTGTCTCAAAATCGTGAAGACTCGCACTACTTGCCGACCTAATATACACTCAAACTCACGCACGAGCCCCGAAAACAAAACTTCGATGTTGCACAGAGGGTTTGTGGTACATACAAAACACTCCAAGAAAAAATAAAAGAGCTTTCATGCGGTGGCGCTTTTGTGCAATGAGTAAGGTGCACGTGGTTCCGAGCTCAACTCCAGTGTTGTGTGTATTTCGTATGTCATTGTCACAGATGTGGACGAGTATGATACTGTTCATCTTTCCATTGCCCTTATTGATAATTGGAACTAGAAATCTGGCGAGAACACACCGTGACGCCTAATTGTTTCCCCCAGCTACGGTAGTGCCCTAGAGACGGCTGTCTACCGGGACCTCATTTGTAACCGAAGGCTGTATGTAGTCAGGAAAAGTTTCACCTAAAACCAGATTAAGCGGCCTCGCGTCTATTTCGAAGGCCACCGAATATAGGGCCGCTTTCTTTGGGACATGGCTGCGGAGCCGCTAAACGACATTACTTGAAGCGGTCGTAATTTAACCAGATTTACTCAATTGCGTCGTTTATTTCAGCCAGAATGTAAATTAGTACGTACAAAACTAAAACATCCTTAAATGATAGCTCTAAAACTGTCGAAAAACGATGATAACTTTGTAAAGTGGGTAAATTTGAGAGACTGGCAATTCACATTTGCGCATATTATCACAATGGAAGGGCTTAGCGAAGCTGGATACAGATGAAGCAGAAGAAGAGCCAAAGAATAAGGTAATCTAAGTGCTTTGAGGACAGTATCAATTCACTAAAGGTTGCACCGTATTACAGAAAGCTGAAGCCCATTTTCATTTCAGGACTTTTCTTATTCGCTTCTTGGAAAAGACAATTCATTCGTCTTACGACGAGGGGACACTTGTAGACAAGAGCATCACGACGAAAGCGGCATTGTTCACCTGGAGGCGCAATACATTAGCCAGTGACGCAGCCTTCGCAGAATAAACACAAACAACAGACTTTGCTTACGTCTAAACAAACTAACGAAACGGGCACCCGAACAGAATGATGAATGTGACGTTCGCCGAAATGAGGTCAAAGCTGTAGTTTACGTTGAAGAACTTGCTGTATTCCCATTTTTTTTTTTGCTAGCTTAGGCACTGCGTCACCAATAATGAACTTGTCCTCAGGAGAATCGTTCCTGGGAAACATGATGGCCTTGCGCTGTACTCGGGACAAGCCTGTGCTAGGGCGATTTTTTTCATACTCTAACAGTTCCGGTGTGTGTATTCCAGGCATTACCATTTTGCCAGAATACAGAGTCATAGCTTCCAGACAGGGCCTGAGGTAGTGTTAACAGGTGTTTTAGCTTCCTCACACTTCTTACAGAAGTGAACATTTAGAAACTCTCTGTACTTTTTTCACATGCTTATCTTAATAGCTTACCTAGCATTGCAGTATTACCACGTATTACGTACAGTATTACGCAAGTGCGTGTAATCTATCACTGCATGCAGGTATGAACGATAAGACAATTTTATTTCGGGCGTCAAAGCGTATTCAACGGTTGCTTAGGGTACCCTATAGTGTATAAGATACATTTATGTTGTGGAGTTTTTATATGCACAACTCTATCAGTGTTTTCATCATTAACTAAGGTAAATATAACTGGAGGCGAAGACTCCGTAGAAGCCTATACGCTCAGAAAATGGCAGCTGATAAGGTGCTCATGAGGCTTAGTGTAATCTCTGTGAGGAGGGAACACGTCTGGCGGAACAAAAACAAACCGATTGTGACACAATATTTCAATACCATGTGACGCCTTATAGCTGGCAGTAGCGCAAAACTTTATCTCATAATTTTTCATATGCATCTGATCGCTGAAGACTCGTGCAAAGGCGATCGCCAGTGAGTGCTACATCAGTGCGCTTCAAGCCAACGTAAGGTAATCTAAGAATTACAGGCCGATCGGCTTGCTCTCTGTAGTGTACAAGCTATATACAAAAATAATTGCTAACAGAGTAAAGAAAACAGAATTCAACCAACCAAAGGAACAAGCAGGATTTCGAACAGGCTACTCAACAATCGACCACATTCATACTATCAATCGGGCAATAGAGAAATGCTCAGAATATAACCAATCACTATACATAGCCTTCATATATTACGAGAAGGCGTTTGATTCACTAGAAATATCAGCAGCCATGCAGACACTGCGGAATCAGGGCGTCGATGAAGTATATATGAACATCCTGGAAGAAACGTACAAGGAATCAACTGCTACCATAGTGCTTCTTAAAAAAGCAACAGAATACCAATCAAGAAGGGTGTAAGGCAGGGGGACACAATCTCGCCAATGTTTTTTACCGCGTGCTTGCAGGAGGTTTTCAGAAGCCTAGAATGGGAACAGTTAGGGATAAGAGTTAATGAAGAGTACCTTAGTAACCTGCACTTCACCAATGACATTGCATTGCTGAGTGACTGAGGGGACGAATTGCCACTCATGATTACGGAGTTAGACAAGGAAAGCAGAAAGGTGGGTCTCAAAATAATCTGCAGAAAACGAAAGCAATATACAACAACCTCGGAAAAGAGCAGCGCTTCGAGATAGGTAATAGTGCACTTCAAGTTGTAGAAGACTATGTCTACTTAGGGCAGGTAATAACCGCGGAGCCGAACCACAAGGCTGAAGTAAATAGAAGAGTAAGAATGGGCTGGAGCACATTGGGCAAGCACTCTCAAATTATGACAGGTAGATTGCCACTATACCTCAGGAGGAAGGTATATAACAGCTGTATCTTGCCGCTACTTAGCTATGGAGCAGAAACCTGGAGACTTACAAAGAGAGTTAAGCTTAAATTTAGGACGACGCAACGAGCAATTGAAAAAGAATGGTAGGTGTAACTGTAAGAGACAAGAAGAGAGCACAGTGGATTAGGGAACAAACGGGGGTCAAGGATATCATAGCTGAAATCAAGAATAAGAAATGGACATGGGCTGGGCATGTAATGCGTAGACAGGATAACCACTGGTCATTAAGGGTAACTAACTGGCTTTCCAGAGAAGGCAAGCGGGTTAGGGGGAGACAGAAGATTAGGTGGGCAGATGAGATTAAGAAGTTTGCGGGTATGAATTGACAGCAGCATGCACAGGACCGGGTTAACTGGCAGAACAAAGGAGAGGACTTTGTCCGGCAGTGGTCGTAGTCAGGCTGATGATGAAGGTAATCTAATATCTACTCATGCCAACATAGTGATGTTTAAGCATACTACCGCTCAGTTTGCCTCGGCCGTACAACGAAACTTATTCTAGGAACTCTTATTCGGCGTTCGTGCAATTTTCCTCAGGTGGATTAAAGCTACCAACAGCGCATGACTACAGAATAATGTTTAAGCGTACTACCGCTCTGTTTGCCTTGGCTGTACAACGAAACTTATTCTAGGAACTCTTATTTGGTGTTCGTGCAATCTTCCAACAGTTGGAATAAAGCAACCAACAGCGTATACATGTCGTATCGGCAGCGTTCCGTATTTGCTTCACAAATACGCAGGTTCTTTGGCGTGGCAAATACTTGTGTTGTTCAGTTCAAACAGAGAAAAAACACGCCTAGTCACAATAAATTTTGACATTTCAATTTTATTGATTGGTCAGAATAATGCAAAATTATTACACTGCACACACTGATAATAAGCACAAACAGTGTGTGGTTTCTACAAGCGCTATCTTTTGCATAATGCTTCGATAAGTTACCCTTACGTGAACGTATGAAAAAATGTAAATGGTAGCGCGATAGATGAGTTGGCGATTAGCTCAGCAATAACACGAATAATAGTAGGCACTGTGTCTTCCAGATGGAAACCGGGCCGCAGGAACAATGCCGCACAATAGGGCAGTCAGCGAGTGGAGTATTCCAAACCATTGCCCTTGTTTCTTATCTAGAAATATTGGGTTGCCTGGAATACGCTTCTTGCTGCCGAATGCTTGCATGCACAGCACATCATTTTTAGAGGTACTGTCTCCAGCATTCGTCGTTAAACGTAATCCGAATTCTTCCGGTGCCCATTGGTCACTGCGCTTGAGTCGTTCACCAACGATAAAGCACAGCTCACAACTTCGCGCGGAGCACATAACGCGTGCAAGTGCCGAACACCAAAACACGCGAGAGGGTTTGCCATCTCGGATGCCATTTACGAGCGTGCCTTTTCATGCTGTGCCAGGCTGCTCTTGGAAGTAATGGCCGAGGAAGAGGGCACTAGAAAACATTTTTTTTGTAATAATAAAAAAACGTGACGTTCTCCGCCCATTGCATCCACATAATGATGTTGGAGAAAGAAAGGTAATTTTTAAAACATTGCAAATGCTTCGCTTTCAAGATTTTTTGTACTAGTATTTTTCCCTCCACACATAGTTGCGCTTCAATCGCACCTCCCGTATTCCCCGTGATGATGTCGCTGGCAATGACCTCTGGACCAATTTTCGCCTGAACTTTCGTGACCAATTTGAATAGACCTTTGATTGGCCCCGAGAACGAACACTGGCGGTGCGGCTGTCGGGGTGAAGTGACGTTAAGGTAAAAACTAGCTTGCTCCGCAGCCAAATATGGCGTTTTTTTCTGACCCCGCCGTGTGGCAGCTATTGCAAAGTACGGCGGTGATAACTGCTCATTGTTGCGATGCGAATCAACCTAGATATAAGGCGGCTGTTTACACTGTAAGCGAAAGTGAAGTGAGCCGCAGAAAGTTGCGACAATCTACTGGGTAAACTCCCGTCTCAACGTAACATTCAATGCAAAAAAGTGGCGCACAGCAGAAAGTTATTCCTTGTTTTCTCCGTAGTTTTGTAACCGTTATTTTCGCCGCTTACCCCAAGTAATCATTGCTAAAAGACTTAACGTTGATGGTTCTTGGCGTACACTCCACGGTCAAAACATGTGTCTGAAGAATTACATATGAACCTTACAATGTTTTCATAATCACTGAATACATCGCCGTTTTGTTACGTAGAATATTCGGTAATTTGCCAAAGTATTGCTTTTTGCCAACATTGCATCAATATACTATAAAAACTTGCCAGATCCCATCACAGTGGATATCAATGGTATGCGAAGCACGAATGAGAAAGGTTGATATGTCACTTTAAAATCATCAAAACGTTACGAAGTCGAGGTAACTGATGCCTTTCACGACTTCTTTGTCATGATTGTCATGGTTGGATTTGTCGTTCACCTTCGCCATCTATTCACGTGACTTGATACCAAACTTAGTATATGTGGAGCTAGGAAAACAGCCGCGAGCGCGCTATGAGCGTGGTAGGTTGTGATGCTCTTACATGGCACGCTTGTCAGGATTATCATGTTTGCACCAGTCACGTATTTTGTCGTCCATTGACGTCACGTAACACAAAATTTTGTACATGTGGAGCTAATAAAACAGCCGCGAGTGCATCAAAGTAGGGCCGAATATACTCCTATGTAGCCGTGACATGCGCGCACACTGGGCACAGCGACGCTACGTTAGCAAAACACGAGCACTCTGTAGTCTGACGCCAGGCGCGACCAGTGCGACCAGCGTCCGTCCGCGCAGCCCGACAGTAGCCGGCGCGAAATGCAACATGCTGCATTTCGTGCCGATGCGTTCCCAGACAACGCTGTGTCTCCCTCTTTTCGTGACGGAGGGAAGCCGGACGCGTTGAAACGTGCATGCGTCAAAGCAACGCAGCGTGGCGCGTGCCTGTGAGTTTATGGCAGGACCGCCGCCTGACGTGGCAACGCTGGCATGACGTAACAAAACCAACGCCGGCAAGCACGCGCACCGCGTCACGTCGAAATGTATTGGCGCCTTGACTGTGGTATATAAAAATGTTCTCACATGCCACGCATCTCATGATTATCATATTTGCACCTGTGACATTCTTTTGTCATGCACGTACGTCACGTATTACTAAATTTGGCATATGTCAAGCAAGCGAAATGGCAGCGAGCACATCATAAGTGTGGCAAGTAATGTTGTTACATGAAACGCATGTCGAGATTATCATGTTTAGATGTGTCATTTACCCATGTCCTCCGTTCGCGTGGCGTATTACGAGTTTGGTACATGTGAAGCTAGCGAAACGGCCGCGAGCAGAACATGGGCATGTAGCATGTGGTCATGTTAAATTATGACACGCATGTGAAGTCATAACATACCAGTTTTGCAACATGCCATGCGAACAAAACCACCGCAGCGGCTGCAAAATCATGAATTGTAAATCATGCCATTCATGACATACATATCTTGATTTTCTTGTTATGGCTAATAAAATATGTTCTTCATACAGTCATGCTATGCCATACCATGTTTGGTATCGCTTCCATTATATAAAGGGCAAAGAGAGCTAAATGTAATGGGTGGATAGATAGATAGATAGATAGATAGATAGATAGATAGATAGATAGATAGATAGATAGACGGACAGGCACACGGATAGACAGACAGACAGATACACTCAAAGTCACCGAAGTTTGCTATGAAATGCTTTGCATTTAAAATAATTTTACTATATTCAGAATGTTGGAATTGCGGCAATAGCATAGTGGTAGAGCATAAGGATCACGTGCAAGAGGTTCGTTGTTCGAATACCGGGGCCACGCAGTTCCTAACCAGAATAATAAATGTACGAATGATTTTTGAACAGAATAAAAGGCCAGGGGTGCGGCCTTACCTGTGACCACTACCGGTAACGCACTCCCTCACCACGGAAGAATTGGCCCCCTCCTGGAACAGTATCTGTCCACTGCCTCCCACATGCATACGCGAATTTACTCACGGCCGTCAGATTGCAGCGGCATCGAAGCAATTGACCACGGCCGCGGTCATATCTGTAACGCAGCAGGGAATGTTAAGAATCTCTGGTTCCGGACGGGCCACCGTTGGAGCCTGAACTTGGCAATGCTTAACGCTAAAAGATTATATAGTGAGGCAAGTCTAGTTGTACTATTCCAGGAATGAGAGGGTGCGGAATTAGTTATAATGGGACTTAGTGAGTTTCGGTGGACAAATAAGGCCTATACAGTGCTATAGTGTGGGCACGTTATTTGCAATCGCGGGTTGACTTGCAGAAGGGAAGTGGGTCTCGGGTTCTTTATTCACAGAAATGTAGCTGGTGACATAGAGGAATACTATAGCGTTCTTAAAGGGTATTACGTATCGTATTAGAACTCAATAAGACATACATGACGAAGGCTGTACAGGCTTATGCACCTACATCCAGCCATGATAACGCGTAACCTAAAGCTCCTATAGAGACACAAAATCAGCAACGCGTAAGGTGAAAACAGAGTATACAAAAGTGATTGGTGACTTCAACGCCAAGGTAGAAAAGAGCCCCGCCGCTGTGGTGTAGTGGCTAAGGTACTCGGCTGCTGACCCGTAGGTCGCGGGATGAAATCCCGGCAGTGGCGGCTGCATTTCCGATGGAGGTGGAAATGTTCTAAGCCCGTGTGCTCAGATTTGGGCGCACGTTAAAGAGCCCCAGGTGGTCTAAATTTCCGGAGCCCTCCACTACGGCGTCTCTCATAATCATGTGGTGGTTTTGGGACGTTAAACCCGACATATCAATCAATCAAGGTAGAGAAGAAGCAGGCTGGAGACCAGGCAGTAGGGGACTATGGCACATGAACTAGAAATGCCAGAGGGGAGTTCCTAGTAGAATTCGCAGAACACAATAATTTACGAATCTTGAACGCCCTCTACCGTAAAAGGACATAGAGGAGCCATAATGGCGAAAAATAAGAAAGAAATAGACTTCATACTGAGTGCACACAGGCATCGTGCAGGATGTCGAAGTGTTTAGCAAGGCACAACGCAGTAACCATGAAATGGCAAGGTCTCGAATTACACTTGACTAGAAGATGGAACAACAGAACCTGATACGCAAGAAGGCAATCAATGAGCTAGCACTGGGAGGCAAAGTAAAAGATATCAGAATCTTGCTTGAGAACTTACTGAGCTTTAATCTAGGCAACCAGCCTTAACGTTGACACAATCAATTATAATCTGACGAGTATTGTTATGGCGTGTGCAGTCAAATTTTGAGGTACGGTAGCTAGACAGGGCACTAGCAAGCTGTCGCAGGAGACAAAGAACTTTATTAAAACGTCAAATCATAAATTCCTCAGCACAACAGACAAACTAAAACTGGCAGAGTTCTTGTAGTTGATAATTAGGCGTAAGTTATCGATGTCTGAAGGTATAATATGAACAGAATTGAACATGCTCTAACGAATGGAGGAAGCGTCAAAGTGGGGAGGAGTAAACGTTGGATAGGAAAACACCAGTTGTATGCACTCAGGAATCGCGAAAGCAAAGTCATTCTTAATATGAATAGGATAGTTAAAATGGTGGAGGAATTTTACACAGATCTGTTCAGTAGCCGGGACAACCACAACCTTAATATAAAAACTAGCAGTAACGCATATGACAACCGAACGCGGTAGTGACGAAAAAAGTCAGAAAAACCTTGGAGGGAAGGCAAAGAAACAAAGCTGCTGGGGGATCAAGTAACATCACATCTGCTGAAAGATAGAGTACAGATTTGGTAGAGGCTAGCCACCCTGTTTACGAAGTGTTTTCCGACGAGGAGGGCACCAGCATCTTGGAAGAACGGTAACATCATCTTAATGCATGAGGAACGAGATGACAAAGACGAGAAGAATTACAGGCCTATCATCTTTCTCTCTATCCTATACCAGCTATATATAAATGTAATTGCCAACTGAATTAAGACAACATTAGAATTAAACCAACCAAAGGAATAGGCAGCATTTCGAACAGGCTACTCAACACTCGGCCAAACTCATGCTATCAATCAGGTAATAGAGAAATGCTTAGAATACAGCCAACCACTATACACTGATTACAAGAACGCATTTGATTCAGTAGAAATATCCGCAGTCATGCAGACACTGCGGAATGAGGGAGTCGACAAAGCATATATGAACATCCTGGAAGAAATCCTCACAGGATCAACTGCCACCATGGTGCTCTATAAACAAGTTGACATAATATCATTCAAGAAGGTGTAAGACAAAGGAATACAATATCCAATGTGCTATTTACCACATGCTTATAGGAGGTCTTCAGTGGCCTAGAATAGGAAGACCTATGGATAGGAGTTATAGGGAACACCTTTGCAACTTGTGCTTCGCAATAACATTACATTGCTGGGGTAACTCAGTGAAATAATTTCAACTCATGCTTACTGAATTAGACGAAGGAAGCACAAAGGTAAGTCTTAGAATAATCAGCAAAAAATGAAGGTAACGTACAACAACCTCGGAAGAGAAAACCGCTAAGAGATAAATATTAGTACAATTGAAGTAGTAAAAGTCTGCGTCGACCTAGAATAGATTGTAACCGTGGAGCTGAACCACGAGATTGAACCACAAGAAGAGTGAAAATGAGGTAGAGCACATTCGCAAGCACTTTCACTCATGACTGGTTGATGCCCATAATTCCTCAAGAGAAAAATATATGACAGCTGCAACTTACTGGTATTTACCTACCGAGCAGAAACCTGCAGGCTTAGAAAAAATATTCAGCTTAAATTGAGGACGACGCAGCGAGCGTTGGAAAGGATAAGGGTAGGTGTAACCTGACGAGGCAAGAAGAGACCAGAGTGGATCAGGGAAAAAAGTTGGATTAAAATTATGGTAACTGAAATCAAGAAAAAAACGGACATGAACTGGGCAAGTAGCGCGTAGGGCTGCATAACCGCTTGTCATTAAGGGCAACTGACTGGATTCTCAGCGAAGGCACGCGGGTTAGGGTGTGACGGAAAGTAAGGTGGGCAGATGAGATCACGAAGTTAGCGGGTACAAACTGGCAGCATCAAGCACAGGACCGTGTTCAGTGGTGGAATATGGGAGAGGCCTTTGCCCTGCAGCAGACGTAGTCAGGCTGATGATGGCGAGGATGATGATGATAGTATTTATGATGTAATATTTGTATTACACAGTGTTCAGGAAAATGCTGAAATGTTTGTGTACTTGAATTCCTTAAATGTTTTTTTCTAAACGGTTCACAATGTTACCGTATATTCCGATTGCCATGAACGGCTGGTCCGATGAAACGCCGCGTCACAAGCGGTGATGTTTATTTCATGCGAGAGCACCACTGATAGCAATAGTGTGTGAACCGGACAATTTAGTTTTGAAATTATCGTGGTGAACGGTTTTAATGGCGCTCTCTGCCATTACGCGGTGCTATAGAGGCGAAGAAACTGGGATGCATAAACGAAGGTCGCGGTATCGAATCCCAGGTGCGGCGGCTACATTTCCGAAGGAGGTGGTACTGCTCTAGGCCCCTGTGCTTAGATTTGGGTGCAGGTCGAAAAACCCGAGGTGGTTGAGACTTCTGGAGCCTTCCACTGCGGCGTCTCTCATAATCATACTGTCACAGGGATTACGAATAAGTGGAAGAGAGAAACGAATATATTGGCAATATATACATGTAGGTGTGACACCACAGGTCTGCGAGCGTCTCTTGCCTTGAGTCCACTTTTTTCAGTCGATTGGTCTACGACGGCAGAGTCATGCCCACTGCCTTGTAACATCACCCCCGGTGAACGAAGCGCCGTCACTGCGCCCCTAAGTCAATCAGGATTGGCAGTATAGTGGTGTTTTAGGTGCAACAGATGAACATCAGTAGGGGGTGTAGGAGAGGATGAGCGTGGTTGAACGGGATTTACGAGGTAGTCGGCATCAGTTACCTTGCGGAGAACTTTGTAGGGCCCTGTTTGCTGTGAGAGAAGTTTCTCGCAGAAGTGTTTACGTTGGTACAGCATCCAAAGTAGGGCACGAGAAATAAAAGGATAGTCAACGTCACGGTGCCAGACATCATAGTGGACTTTTTGTGAGGCCTGAAAGCACAAAGCCTAGTGTGCGCGATCTGACGAGCGACGCGGGCTCGAGGAGCAACGTCTCGAGCATACACCGTTCCTTGGTTAGTAATAAAAGGACAGAGTGTTTTAATAACAAGCAGGGTGGCAACCGTACATAGAAACAACACAGAATAGCTGGCAGTGCCATACCTTGAATATTTATATGCAAAAGTAACATAGGGGAGCGTTGCCACCCAATTGCAGTGGTCAGCAGAGACGTACATTCACAACGCATCTGTAAGAGATCGGTTGGGGCGCTCCGTGAGACAGTTGGTCTGGGATTGAAAGGCAGTAGCAAAGTGATGTTTGGTAGAGCAGCTACAGAGAATTCTGTCAAAAATATTTGCAAGGAAGCAGCGGCCACGATTCGTAACAAGCTGGCGCGGAGCCCCAAGCTGCAGACTGACGTCATTCAGTAGAAAGTCTGCGATGTCTGCAGCACAACTAGTTATGAAGGCTTGAGATATAGCGTATCTGGTCGCATAGTAAGTTGTGACAGCGATGCATTTGTTGCCTGGCACGGACATAACAAAAAGTCCGAACAAGTCGAGGCTGACGCGGAAGGATGGCGGGAATGTCGATAGGTTAAAACAGGTTAGCTGGACAGAGAATATGATGTTTTCAATGATTGCAGTGCTCGCAAACAGCGACATAACTGCGCACAAATTGATACAGGCCAGATAAAAATAACCGCCGCCGCACGCGCTAATAGGTGCGTGAGACACCCAGGTGTCTTGCCATCGAAGCGTCGTGCAGATGTTGAGTAATGGTAACGCGCAGGTGTCGAAGAATAACTAACAATAATTCCGGGCCACCAGGATTCATGTTGCAGTTATACAGAACGGCGTTGAAGAACATGTTGACTGAGCGAAGGGCCGGAATGTTCTGAAGATACTTGCTCAATGACCGTCTGGTGTGTTGCATCCAGACGCTACTCTGTACTGATGTCGCACAAAACAAACATAGTGAGCACGCAAGAATCGCTCTCATGGGCAGCGAGGCTAGCAGGGAACACCGGATAACGTGAGAGGCAATTGGCATATTGGTATAACCTGCCATGCTTGTAAATTACGTCAAAGTCATACTCCTGGGAACGTAGAGCCCATTGACCTTGGCTGACACCTTGGGTCTATGAGGGATGACAACCAACACAAGGCATGGTGGTCGTTAATAACTGAGAACCCATGACCTCACAAGCAGGGGAGAAATTTCGCTACAGCCCAGACAAACGCAAGACACTCGCGCTTTGTGATCGAGTAGGTTCGCTCGGATTCGGAGAGTAGGCGACTGGCGTACGCAATATAACGCGTTTGGCCTCCCTGGTGATGAGCTAGGACGGTGATGATGCCGTGAGCACTAGCGTCTATGCGAACATCAGTCGTCGAGGAAGGGTGGAAGAGGGCCAGTATTGGTGGTCAGCGTGGATAACGCAGCTGCTTGGTCTTGCCCCACGAAAAGGGCACGCTCTTCTTAAGAAGGTCAGTGAGCGGCCGCGCAATGGTAGTGAAATTCTGTATAAAACGTCGGAAGCATGGGCATAAGCCAAGAAAACTCCGAACACCTTTGGTAGAAGGCAGAGGAAAGTTCTTGACAGCGCTAGTATTGTCTTGGTCTGCTTGGAGGCCAGCAGCACATACAAGATGACCAAAAACCATGTTTCTTGTCGGCTGAAATTGCACTTTTTGGAGTTCACCTTGAGTCCCACTCGACACAGAACGGCTAGAATGGTCGACAAACGAGTTAGGTGGCGTTTAAATGTTAAGGAAGTAATCACATCGTTGAGGTAGCAAAGAGAGATGGATCATTATTAACCACGAAGGAGAGAGCCCATCATGCATTCGAACATTACTGTGGCGTTGCACAGCCCAAAAAGTAAAACCTTGAACTGGTAAAGCCCGTCTGGTGTGACGAAGGCTGTCGTTTCTCGGTCAAAGTCATCGACAGAAATTAGCCAATAGCCCGAACGCAGATCTACATGTTGTCACGTACCAAGAGCTGTAGAGACAAGACAGGAACAGCGTAGCAAAAAGACACGTGCGTGTGTCTTCAAACGAAGCAAACACACACACATACACACACCTCTTCTTCGTTCTCTTTGCTCCCTTCGGCTGGCTACGGCTTGCCGGCTAACAACAGTAGCTGGCATTACTCCCCCTCTGTGATGCAGGTTTACTGTTTAATAAATTGTTGCTCGGAGGCAAAGCCTCGGAGCTAAGAAATGACGAAGCCGTTTAAGGTGTGAAAAGAAATGTAGAAACTTTACGCCTAATTAAGAAAGAAAAGAATGAAGTTGCAATGTACAGGCGCGAGAAACTAAAGTATGTCCTGTAAGCTGTCCAGCTATAATGTGTATGAGAATCAACCTTCACCGGTGGCGTTGATGGTGGCGGTGGCTTGGTGGGTTGAGGCGGCGGACGCTGGCGATGTCTCAGCTGCTAAAGTCACGCGCTGACCAGCACGGCGACGCTTGGCAGAAGACGAGATAGCTCTTGCCTTAGCAAGAACTGCGGCCGATTGCCGATGCTGGCTCGTTTCGAGTAGCTGACTGCCACGCGGAAGGTTCCACCCTCCATGGGTGGTTTGGGATTGGAGTTAAAGCCCGGACACCTGGGATGTGACCCTGAACAGTCACGACGGGAACGAACACCTGGGACGTGACCTTGGACAGTCACGGCCGGAACTCTGGAAGGCCATGTACTTCCGAATACACCGTGGGCAGCTGGAGCGTCCTGGCCTTGCCTGACTTCACGTGGTCAGGTCCAGAACCCGACACCGCAGTCGCGCGACACCCAGGATCTGCACTCCAGCCAGCTCGATCTCAATCTGCCCTCGACTGGTCTTCCTCTTCTTCCCTCTCGTGCATTGGCAGCGCAACCTTTCGCGCAAACTGCCTCTTCCTTTTGGCGGGCCGCAGTTTCATGCGTGACGTTTCGCGCCAACGTCATCATCGTCTTTCCGCAGCTCAAGAAAGAAGCACCACTGCCGTCGCCACCGAGCACGTTGTACATAACACCACGGTGCCACCACACTTCACAAACACCACCACGTCACTATACTACACCACACCCTCCCATTAGAGCATCGACTCGATGCTCATACACAAGGGGATAGACGGGCCCATAAGTAAAAAGAAAAAAAGAGAGAAACAATACTGATAGTGCACAGGGCATATGCAGGTGTGAAAAAATGTCTCTGGTTGGTCAAAAGAAAAACAGACATTAACACAGTTCACAGTTCGTTGGAGACTCCATGGACAATGTAAAAAAAAGAAAATGTTTGCTGCCTTGGCAGAATAAGGCGAGTATAACCACGTAAAATGAGGTTTTAGGCGGACGACATGCGCAATCTCTGTTCGTTGTGAGTGGCGCTGGGTCGTTGCCGAGCCTCCGTCTAGAATAACTTCATAGTTGACCTCCTTCAACCACCGTAATACTTTGTAGGGTCCTAAGTGCTTGCTCTGGAGTGTCTCACTGAGACCTCGTCGTCTAACAGGAGTCCAAACCCAAACTTGGTCACCAGGTTGATAGCTCACTTGTCGATGGTGGATATTGTGCCTTCGGGCGTCTTCACATTGCTGCGATGTTATGTGCGCGAGCTAGTTGACGGGCTTCCTCTGCACGCTGAATGTAGTCCTCGACATCAGGAGTTAGCAGCTCGTGTTGGTCGATGTCACAAAGAATCATGACGTCTAGCATGGTTTGCACGTCTCGACCCTAACCGAGGAAGAAGGGTGCGAACGTTGTCGTTTTCTGGGTTGCGGTGTTGTACGCAAACGTTATGTACAGCAGGATCTCGTCCCACGTTTCACGCTGCACATACACGTACTTCTGCCAGCGTTTCGTTTACACTTTCTGTCAAGTCGTTACTCTAGGGGTGGTATGCTATTGTGTTATGGTGGTTCGTGTAACTTGGCTTGAAGATGTCCAAAGTTTGCCTTAAACGCTGTCCCTCGGTCTGTTATGATGAATGACGGGGCGCCGTGACGAAGCATGATGTGGTGCTTAAAAGACTGGGTGACTTGAGCATGTACCATGGGGCAATGGCTTTGTTTAGGGATTTGTGGGGTTTAACGTCCCAAAACCACCATATGATTATGAGAGACGCAATGGCTTTGTTTCAGCGTAACGCGTCAAGTAATCAGTGACGACGATGATCCACTTGTTTCCGGAATGAGACAAAGAAAACGGTCCAAGGAGATCCATCTCAACTTGGTCAAACGCCGTACGCGGTGGATCGATGGGTTGTAAGAGGCTTGCAGGCTTTACAGGTGGTGACTTGCGACGCTGACATTCGCGGCATCCTTTCCCGTAGCGTTTGACACAAGCTGCGAGTTTTGGGCATAAATATAGCTGTCAAACCCGGTCAAGCGTCCATGAATATCCCAGATGGCCGGATGTCGGCTCGCCATGGCAGGCTAATAGGATGTCACCACAAAGGTCTTGAAGAACGACTAGAAGATAAGATCTGCAGACGACACTGGTGCTTTTCTTGTATAATATGCCATGTCGTCAGCAGAACAACGGCAATGTAAGAGAAACTGGACGAGGAATAGACGTGGTGTTGCCTCCTAAATGATCAATGATGGGCCTTAACTAGGGGTCCGCTCGTTTCTTACTGAGGAGGTCCGCCTCACTAAGACTTCCAGGAGGGCATTGTCGTCTTCTACAGCTGTATGGTGGGATTCCAGAGGTGCTCATGATAGCGTGTCGGCGTCTTCATACTATCTACCCGACTTGTATACGATGGTGACATCGAACTCCTGAAGTCGCAGACTCCATCGTGCTAATCGCCCAGAGGGGTCTCAGAGGTTAGCCAGTCAACATAAAGCGTGGTGATGAGTCACAACTTTAAATGGGCGCGCGTAGAGGTAAGGCCTGAACTTTGTAATTGCCGACGTTACCGCGAAACATCCCTTTCTTGACGTTGAATAGTTGGTTTCGGCGCGTGATAGAGTGTGGTTCGCGTAGGCAATCACACGTTCGGTCTCATGTTTTGTTTGCACAAAGATATCTCCGAGACCAATGTTGCTTGCGTCAGTGCGCACCTCTGTGTCAGCGTCCTCATCGAAATGACCAAGTAAAGGAGGGGAAGACAATCAATGTTGCAGTTCTGCACAGGCAGTCGCCTGTTCGTCAGTCCACAGAAATGAGGTGTCGTCACGCATAATTCTTATGCGAGGCTCCGAAATCTTAGAGAAGTTTTCAATAAAGCGGCGATAGCTTGCGCAGAGCCACAGAAAATTTCGAAGGCTTTTCTAGTGTGTCGGAGCTGGAAAAGCGGCCGCAGCGGCAGTGTTCTCGCGATCAAGTCAAATGCCTGTCGCACTCACAACGTGACCCAGGAACTTCAGTTTTTTGTAGTCGAAATTTCACTTCTCAGGTTTTAGGGTAAGGTCGCCGGAGCAGAGCAGAGGCTGAATCGGAGCACTCGGAAATCATACAGACCATCAGGAGTTACAAAAGCCGTTTTTTCGCAGTCACGCTCATCGACTTCAATTTGCCAATAACCACTTTCGGGGCGAATTGAGGAAAATTACTTTGCTCGCCTCAGCCTGTCAAGAGCATCATCCACTTGGGGTAACAGTTACACATCTTTTTTTGTGACGTTATTCACCTTCCTATAACCGACACAAAAGCAAAGTGTACAATCCTTCTTCTTTACAAGGACCACTGACTAGGACCATGGGCTGCTTGATGACTGTATTACACCGTCTTGAAGCACATCCTTCACTTGCCTGTGAATCGCGCGTCGTTCGGTTGGTGAAACGCGGTAAGGCTGTTGCCGTATAAAGTGCGCGTCGCCGTAGGTTATAATACGGTGTTTGGTAATCGATGCCTGACGGACTCTCGATGAACGTGCAAAACAGGCGTGAAAACATATCAACAGGTTGTTAAGCCTTCGTTTGGTTTCGTCAGAAAGTGCTGGAATTATGTCGACGCCCCGGAGAGCTGCTTCGGCATTATCGGTTGCTTCGGAAGCAGAACACTCAGTCACATTTGTTACTGAATAGGCATAGGCGATGACAGTGCCACAGAAAAGGTGTCGGCGGTCGTAGCTGAAGTTTGTAACAAGAACCTCGTAGTGGCTAGCCTGAAGGTCTACTAGGTTTCGTGCTACGCAGACACCTTGGAAAAATAGTACGGATCAATTGCTCTCCGCCACCATTTCACCGTGTGCTGATTTGCTACACGCCACTGGAACCATAACACTTGACCGCGATGGTATCATCACAGAGTCGTCAATTACATGCAGACGTACTCGATCGTGGCTGGGATCATGCTCTGGTGTGGCGCTTCTCGTTAAGAACGTGACGAGGCTTTGTCCGACATCGATAATAGCACCGTGCTCCTTCAGGATGTCCATGCCAATGACCAGGTCTCAATGACCATGCCAATGACCAGGTCTGAGAACACTGACGGAAAACGCTCAAGCTGAGAACAAAGGTAGAGCCACGAATCTGTATTCGTGCTGTGCAAACGGCGAGTGGCATGACGATGTGCCCGCCAGCAGTACAAATTAGCTTGAGGTTCCAAGGCATCGTCACTTTCTTCAAGAGCAGCCTGTTTTTCACCTAATATAGAAAACTCCGCACAGATGTCAACTAAAATACTGATTTTGCGACCGTCGAGGAGTACTGGAATGTCTAATGAAATCTTTGCGGAATCAGCTGGTGTCATCGTCGTCGGGGAATCGTCATTTTGCGGAAGCGTCGGTAGGAGGCCTTGAGCTTGTCCAGTGCGAGCGGCCTCGCCCCCGAAGGTTGCTGTGGTTAGCTTTACCGGCGTGGACTGGTTGACCGACCCTGCGCCGCGGAAGAATAGGTACGACGATTAGGAGAAAATCACTACGGTGACGGCGAACGTGACTGGTGCAAGGATGACGAAGTTCCGCGCTGCTGAGCCACATACTCTTAAATTTCGGGGGGCCGTTGACGGAACCTGGGTGGCGGTGAGTTCGTCAAAAATCTACATAGTCCAAGTTGTCGGTAAGAGCACTGTCGGTACAGATACCCAGCTTTGCCACAGTGGAAGCAAAGAGGACATCGATCTGGCACACGCCAGACGTCTGAATTCCGCGAAATCAGGTGAGGTGCGCTGTATTATGGCGCCACTTGGACCGTCTTTAGCATGGCTGGGGCCGTCGTGGGATGCGGAATCGCAGGTGTAACAGGTTGTTGCAAAGCTTGAGCATACGACATGCGGGGGAAGTCACTGGGTGGTAGATAATCCCGCATGAAATGCGGTTATCTTAAGAGATGCTGGACTTCATTTTGGACAACGCTGGACAACGAGAAGATAGTGGGCTGCGAGGGCACTGACAGCTTCTGGAGTTCTTCGTGGATGACTGAACGTATGAGCTCTCGGAAAAAATTCATTTGGCCACCAAAAGCTCCCACGTAGTCCGTAGTTGAAGCGTTGACACGCCGTTCGTATCACGGGGCCCGGTGACTAAGAGTGCTTTCGATGATGGCGGCTTCTGTGAGAAATTATGATACAGTCTTGGGTGGACTACGCACAAACCCACCGAAAAAGCTGCTGTTTCACCCCGCGCATAAGGTACGATACCTTATTTTCTTCTAGCATGCCGGGGTCAGCTCAGTGGAAAAGACGCGTCATGTCCTCGACAGACATCGCATCCCCTTCGTTCGGCATTTGTGTGCGCGACTGTACATCGCGCTCAGCTCTCTCCCGACGGTCAGGGCTGGTATATATCCCAAGAAGTCGGCGTTTGAAGTCTTCCCATGATGTAAGTATACCTGCCCAGTTCTCAAACCGTACACATGCACCGTCCAAAAGACTGAAATAGACGTAACGCAGTTTTTTTCCGTCATCCCACTGGTTGTGCACGGCAACAAACTTTTAATGAACAAGCCAGTCTTCGACATCCTCAAGTGCAGTGCCATGAAAAGAATTTGGCGTTGGCGGTGTTAGTAAGGTGCAATGAAGTGGCGTTGTGTCGTTCGTACCAATTAGGTTGGTGTTGGTAGGGCTGGTCGGAGCGGCCATGTGTTGTGCGAGCTGTCCAAACTCAGGGGATCGCTCTCGGATTTTTCTGCTGGTGCACTGCCCAGGAGTGACCACCGGTACGACACTTGAGTTCTTGTTATGTGGAGGGGTATGGTGCATAGATTACGCAGCACCTACACCAGTTTGTCACGAACCAAGAGCCATAGGGACAAAACAGGAACAGCGGAGCAGAAAGACACGAGCGTGTATCTTCAAACGAAGCACTAACACACTCTTCTTCTTCGTTCTTTTTGCCCTTTTAGGCTGGCTAGGGCTTGCCGGCCCACTACTCTAGGTGGCAATATGAGAAATATTGTGCACCATGAAGGTATTTAAGGGCGTCGTCGATTCATGGCAGCGAATATACCTCTTTGCGGAATATCTTGTTCAAGGCACGGTAGTCAACGCAAATATCAAGCTGTTATCCTTCTTTTTGACTAAAGCAACAGTTGATGTTCCTCGATTGAAGAGGCCTATATGACTCCTTTGGAGAATATATTTTCAACTTCTCGAGGTATGACCTGGCGTTCAGACTGGAAAACGTGATATCGACGCCGTCTAACACGACTAGCATCGTAGGTATGTATTATGACGCACGAGAGATATTTGACCTAAAGGATGGTTATGAAAGTCGAAAATAACTAGGTAGGTTGTCAGAACGTGGTGGAGCTGCGCAGTCTGACAGGCCAGAAGATAGGGGCAATCATCTTCGGGATTTTGTTGGCAGGTGCGTTTGCTCGGCTGGCTGCAGTAAAAGACGAGCAGTCTTCAGGGCCTAATGCCACAATGTCTACATGCATCAAGTGGAGCAACGTGGTTTAACTAATTGTATGGCGGGAGAACTTGGGTCGAACTAGTCAAGTTAAGGAACGGAAGCTGATCGAAGTTGTCGACAATAGTCACGATGGTATGCGGCACAGCAGATAGATATGTGGAGTTTAACGTCCCAAAACCACCATATGATTATGAGAGACGCCGTAGTTGAGGGCCCCGGAAATTTTGACCACGTGGTGTTTTTTAACGTGCACCCAAATATGAGCACACGGGCCTGCAACATTTCCGTCTCTATCAGAAATGCAGCCGCCGCAGCCGGGATTTGAACCCGCGACCTTCGGGTCAGCAGCCGAGTATCTTAGTCACTAGACCAACGCGGCGGGGCAGTATGCGGCACAGCAACACTTCGTGTCAAGATCAGATACACTAATGGAGACGTTATGTGGTCTCCGTGAGGAAGCGTAAGTGATATTGTCAAGGCCGTACACGTGGTGGCTTGTGGTGAGAGCCAAATGCAATCAACAGCACAGAAGCGGTGTAACGGTGAGCATGGCACAGCCCCAAGTTGAGGCAGTTCAAGTTGGAGAACGCCAGTTGCACAGTCGATGAGAGTGGCCTGAGTGGAGAATAAATTCAATCCGAAAATTAGGTCATTGCAGCACTCCTTAATAATTGCAAACAGAACAGATCTGGCGTGATCGGGGATTGTGATGCGCGCTGTGCACGTTCCTGTGACGGCGAGACTTCTTCCGTCCGCGACACAAATAATGCGAGCAGCAGTCAGTGTGAGCACTTTCTTCAGGCGGCGACAAAGTCGAGCACTCATAACAGAAATGTGTCAACAAGTGCAAAACCACTCAGGTCGTCAGCGTCGACATGGATCAAATTTCGTCGTGTCGGCGGTACAAGGAGAAAATTTGAGGTCAGAACGGAAAATGCAACTTCACCTTTAAAAACTGCACCGCTTAGTTTCCCTGATGGGGATAGAACGGGGAGGTCGGCTATCGTCGTAGAAGAAACGGGAACAACGAACGACGCCTTGGTGGCGAATGGGACTAGTGACCCCGAGGCGACAGTGGGTGGCTGCGCTGCGCATCAGGTGCACCGGAAGTGTAGGAATTAAAGGGCGGGAGCAAGCGCTAGTTGTCGGTGATTGGCGCAGGTGCTTGGAAACGGCGGAGCTGCCGGCGTGGCGAGCTGTGCTATACTTGGTTCGGGAGAAGACCTATAGTAATGACAATACCGTGCGACGTGATCTATACGGCGGCCGTTAAAGCAGATCGGCCGATTATCCGCAGTTTGCCATTCGGCCGGACTGCGAGAGTGATGATACGACCGTTCCTGGGGCGGTGACCAAGGGCGAGGCGGGGACCTTGAACGGAGGCCTAATGGCCAAGACTGAAAAACCGCTCATACATCAAGCTCAAATTGCTGAGTTCTTCCCGCAGAATTAACTGGACCAAGGAAACCTGAAGCGAATTGACGTGGCCGATGGTGGGACGGGTAGGTGTATACCATCCATTCACAGCCAAATGATTCGCGTAACTTCGGACACCGGGGAAGACCACTGACCTTAGGTAAGTCTATCCTAGCAGAAGGACGTCGCAGCGGTGTTCGGCTGTTGAGTGAGCTATTTTACAACATGCCTGCTTTTGGTCAATTCAAAACGCCGGCTTTCTTCACTAATTTTGTCGATGGTCACACAACTCCCGGCAAATTAGCAGGCTGAACGCGTCGTCCACGATTCCCTTGAGCGCGCGCCGAACCTTGTCAGACTCCGACAAGTCATTGTCGAATTTCCGATATAAAGCTAGCACGTCTAGCGTACGAGATTGACGGCTCTGTGGACGTCTGAGCACGGATGAACAACTTCTTCTTTGTAGCCGCCTTTCGACCGATGCGCTTTCCAAATAAGTCGCGAAGCCTCAGCTTGAAATTGTTCCTTTTGCCGTACTCCTCTTCATGATTCTCATACTACACACCTTGGCCATGCTTTTCAGGTAAAAAAGCACGTTGACAAGTATGAGAGTCGGGTCATATCGGCTGAGCGAACTGGTACGTTCATAGTCGGCTATCTAATTGTCGACCTGAACTTTGTCTGTACGACAGAATGTTGTTGGGTGCTTCGGATGCGACAGCACGTACGTGGGTGTGGTTTGGGCCGGTACAGGCATTGTCGTGGACAGTGCAGGCGTTGCCGAAGCCGATGGAGAAATTGCCGTTGGATACGTCCTGTGTTCTATCACGGAAACTCCAGTTTTACGGCCACTGCCGAGGTCTGTTGCATAGCACTTCCTTGCCCAACGCATCCACCAGTTTATCATGGGGATTACGAATACACGGAAGAAAGCAATGAGTATATTTGAAATACTTACAAGTAAATGTGACACCACAGGGCTGCAAGCATCTGGCACGGCGATTCCGATTCTTTTTCATAGATTCGTCTAAGACGACAGAACCATGCCCAGTTACTCGTAACTTGGTGGTTTTGCGGCGTTCAACCCCACATGTCGATCAAATCATTCACGTATTAACTAAACGGCCTTCAGCTAAATGAGTCTGTGTCTTTTCTCGCACGTCATTTTCACGCACAAGTAATGAAGCTATGGTGTAATGAAGTACAAAGAATATAATTTACGAGTGGGCTATCAGATCGGTACTTACAAGTGTAACAGCGTGGTTCTTACAACGTATGCAGATATACTGCAGCTATGTCGCCTAAATGACAATGATTGCCTAATTACACGAAAAGACTTACTTAAGCCAAGGAAACCTGTCTGCGCAGGTTCCAAACCATATCCTACAGCAGCTCGGCCGCGAGGGTCAAAATAGGCCCAGAACAACATAGTGCATGCTGTTTGAGATTTTCGTTGGGGTAGCAGTGATATGTTTCACGTGTTTTGGGCTGTCAGTCTACTAGAAACATCGCGTTAACTACGCATCAACGTGGGAGGGCTGCAAGAAGGCTTTGTTGAACCCAGCTCTCGAGGAACAGCGGAGCCTTGTGGAGTGGGCGCGATTAGCAGCGCCATCCAACGGAGTCCCCGAATAGGGATTCATCCATGCACTCTCTTGAACTACAATTTTGAAATAAATGTTTCATTCAATCATTCATTCATTGTGCGTTCATTTCGTTCGTCTCCATGCATGAGCAATGCGCTTTAAGTAATTCATGCATGCAACTCTATTATTAGAGGGAAACAGTTTCACTGAAAATATTGTGAGCAATTTTTGCAGAAAATTACTTTCGCACAAGAAAGGAAAAATTGGCAATTTCAGTTCAAAAGAAATGAGATGTTCGCCTGAAATGACCACCATTCAGGAAGGATTACTGGTCACTTTCGGTCAAAGGCCAAAAAGCAGTGCTCCTTTTCCCGCCGTAGCAAAGAGGGATTGTGTGCAGCACACAGTCATTTCCTTCTTGAGGACGCTTAGATATATCTGGCAAAAGAGCCCCACTACAAAGGTAGGCAATATTATATTTTATCAACTACGTTGTATCAAATGCACTGGCCGGTGCGTTTGATACATCATGGCTGAATTTGACGGCATTTATCACCATCGGAGTATTCGCCCATGGGCGCAAAAATGCCTTTGATCACAATCGATGCGAGCTACCAAGATGCTTCGTCGAATGGACTGCCGCACCATCCACTTCGACTTCTTCGGACACAGCGCCTACAAGAAGAGCATCACCCGAGCACCTCTTCAGTGGTTATGTCGGCTGGCTGCTCGTGAATAGGATGTCAAAGCAGGTGAGCAACGAGTACTCATCAGTTAAGTCTAGTGACCAGTGTCTAGTTCAGTTGACGTGACCACGTCGTTCGTGTGCTTTTCTTTAACTATGCGAAGAACATCGTATGCTCTTCTCTGAAGCTTTGTGCGGAAATCGAGCCTAATCCAGGGCCTGACACGAAAAAGATGCTGCACGAGCTTCTTGAAGGCCAAAAGACAATGCATAAAAGCTAGAGAAGTTGAAAAACAGACTTAATAATATGTAATACCCAATGGCAACAGTTAAGAAACTTAGAGCTAATATTGTGCATTTGGAACACGCAGTGACACAGTTAGATAAAAAAGTTGACTTCGCTTGAGGACAGGAGCAGGCGCAACAATCTTCTTGTGTTCGGCATTCCAGAGCCGTCTGAGGAAATTCTAGTATCACTAGCACAGAAAGTGATTGATGATTAATTTTGAGATAGATTAAGAGTGAACATATCCTCTGTAAAAAATTCATAGAATTGGTCATGAATGTACTAACCAGCCACGCCTTGTGGTTTTAAAGTTGTTTGACCATCAGGATAAAGTTTCCATTGCCAGTAACATCAACAAATTGAAGGGAAAGAACATATCAGTCTCAGAAGATTTCTCTACGGCCACTAGAGAAGTTCAAAAGTGTCTATGGAATAGCGCGGCTGATGAGAGGTGAGATAGGACAAAATTTTAACTAGTGTATGATATAATAAAAATCGGCTGTGAATTCAACTATATGACTATATCAAATGAAATGAATTTATGACTATAAGAAATATATATGACTATATGATATGAAACGAGAAAGGCATGAGTACCAAGTAATCAATGCCACGAAACGAGGTGGGCAACGCGCCATCAGCTCCGTTCAGGCACGAATGTCGCGGAATGAAACGAAGGCATCAAAAATACTTTCCGATGTCTTATTCTAAACGGCCGAAGTATCAAAAAGAAAACAGGTGACCTAGAAAGCATAGTTGCCGCTCACAACCGCCATATAATAGTAATTACTCAAATGTGGGTGCATGGCGACATAAATGACTCGGAAGTCGTACTGCCTGAATACCGTATCTACCGGAAGGACCATATTTCCCGTGGTGGTGGCATTGCTACTTGTAACATGGACTCGTTGAGCGTTACACGGCTACCAGATATTAGCAGCTTTGAATGTGTATTGGCGGGGGTTCATTTCGAAGAATTCCGTTTGGTAATGGCTGGATCTTACGACCCCCCGAACAGTAACTGTACTTTCTTTAGGCGCTGAAAAGGTTCATGTGCAAGAACCGCGCTTCAAACTTGTTCTAACCGGATATTTCAAAATTCCACAAATAATTGAAATGTTGATTTTTCTGCAGCACTCTGTGCCTTTGCTGAACCACTCGTAGACATAGTTTTAATACATGGCCCAACTCAACTAGTAAAAGCGCCTATGAGAATACAAGGTGATAGTTTATTAATTTTGGATATCTTTGTTTTTGGTGACAGTGTTCTTGACCGTGCCCCAGGAGTGCACACATTGAAAGATGTCCCAGACCACATGCTCCTGTGCTTAAATCTCGAAGTGAAATTCCGATCAAGGCAGGCGAAAAACATTGTATTGTTCTGCTGTTTTCTTGTGCTAGTGATGTTGATTTTCCTAAATGTCCTAGATAGCGCTTTGCCTTTGTTCAACTCGTTTTATAATTCAGCTGCCTCTACTGTTGAACATGTGTGGTGCTTTTTAAAAAAAAACTGGTTTTGACTTATGTGAAAAAGTTTATACCACACAAACGACACTTGCAGCTTACACACTATTCAAGGATGACAAAAGAGATTGCACGTCACCAACGTAAGGTAAACAAAGCAATAAGACAGTACAGGCGGTATCCATGCTCATATCCAAAATATTGGAGTTACGCGAAAACTAAAGAGCAGTATTAAAAAAGCCAAGATCTTTACGAACACGTTCGTCCTAAAAACTCTCTTGAAACTTCGTCAAAACGTTTTTGGTGACGCATTTCGACAAAAAAAAAGAAAGATCCACCTACTCTATTGTCGATGTTGTCTCTGTGACAGATAACATAGTAATTGCGGAAGCACTTATTGCTTATTTTGTTTCTGTATTTGTTGATGACAATGGCCACGCACCGAAGTTTAGCAAATTTGATCATAGTGAACCTATTGATAATGTGTCTATATATGAAGAAGGCATACTTAGCACTACTGCTAAAATTAGATGACATGAAATCACCAGGCATAGACGATATACCAAATGCATTTTTGAAGCAATATGCGGAATGGTGTTCCAAATATCTTTGTCTGTTGTTCGAGAAATTCCTGTCTAATGCGGATCTTTTATGCAACTGGAAGTATGCGAAAATCCCACCAATCCCTGAAACAAACGCAGCGTCAACTCTGTCATCATATAGAACTACCTCCTTAATATGCACATTCGCGAAGGTACTAGAACACATAATCTGTAAACATATATGCAGTTTCTTGAAAACAAATGCTTAATTGGTTCCTTCCGGCATGGTTTTCGCTGTGGCTACTCTACAGTCACCCAGCTCATCGAAACTGTGCACGAATTAGCAGTGGCCCTAGACAAATATAACAAGGTCGACATTATGCATCTCGACTTCGAAAAGGCATCCGCCCAAGTCTCTCATCGAAAATTATTATTGAAGTTGGAACAAGTACTCAAGAACACCACATTACTAGCTTAGATAGAAGCCTATCTCTCCTGTAAACAAGTCGTGGCCATTGACAACGAAACTTTGCGTGCCATTCCAGTTCTTTCAGGAATCCCGAGGCTCCTTTCTTAGTCCGTCATTTTTTCCCGTATATATCAATGACTTCGTTCTGATTACGCTCAATAACATAAGGCTCTTTGCTGATGATTGTATTGTATACCACAACATTACCACATGCCATGACCATATAACAATATAGAAATCCTTGGACCTAATTCAAATATGGTGCACAGACTGGCAAATGACCATCAACAAAAAGAAAGATGTCGCCACGACAATTAGTCGCAAAAAGCGCCCTATAGAGTTTTCTTACTTTTTTGATAATGAACCTCTGGAAGTAGTAACTAACCTTAAGTATCTCGGAGTCATCATCTCTCACGATCCTAAATGATATCTATATACGCGGAAAGGTGATGAAAAAGCTTGGTTACTTAAGGAGGCGTTTGAGTAAGTCCTCTCCAGATGTCAAGATAATAGGCTATAAAACATTTATTCGGCCACTCCTGGAATATTGTGCCGCTGCTTGAGATTCATGCAAAAAACATTCAATGAGGAAGAGAATACAAAGGTAATCAGTTGTGTTCATCTTTATTAAATACAGCCGGTAGGCATAAGTCACATCTCTTCTAGAAATCGCTGAGCTCAAAAAATGAGCAAATAGGCAATACCACGAACGAATGAAGCTAGTTTACCTTCTTCATCATGGGCAGTTAGATATTAAAAAAGGACATATATCTAAAAGACTCCCACTAGTGGCCTACTCAGTCCCTTCAAAATAAAAAAAGTAACCGAGTTTTCGAGTCACACCAAAATGTTCCAGTATTCTTTTTTTCCCCCGAAAGAGACAACCAATCGGAATTCACTCCCCTCAGCTGTGGTGAAATGCCGATCGCTATCATCATATCTACAGGCCCTTCGGTCCATGGGGCATAGCTCTGATGTAAATTTACTTGAACCCTGGCACTCTTTTTCTTCAGGATGTTTACGTATTCATGTTTTTACTAGTTATTTAAATATCTTGCTGCTTTGTTTGCACGAATTTGTTGGATACTTCTTTTGTTGTAATATGTGTTTACTGTAACCATTTTGTGTATTCACTTGTACCCATTCCTGCCTAAGGTCTGAAGATCAGACCGGCAGTATTGTGATAAATAAAGAAATCTAATAATATATATGATCACCCTGCTAAGGGCATTCATGCAAGGTGGTCGCCCTAGGTCATCAGCTTCGGCGTATATATGTTAAGCATAATGATCGAGTACAGCTTTTCATTTCTAGACTGCTTATTATGAGCGATTTGGAAGATATAATTACCGACTCTATCAAAGTATTATTGGCAAGTCATTAGTAGCACACTAGCCATGAGCGCTTCGTTCATGTTTGAGGATTGAAGATGATCTGCTAGACAACAAATAACGTAGGTGTTAGTAGTCAAACAATTAAGGAAAGTTGCAACTTCAACAATGTTGTCACGTTGAGTGACAAGTACTGGAGGACTTATCAAACCACCGGGTAGCTAGCACTATAGGCCGATGCGTCAGTCGTGACTGCCTCTCGAGCAGAGAAGAAACACGCGATCTTCTTATTTCCTCCAGATTGAGAGCCGCTCTTGCTGTCAACCCACTACGTGCTGGTGGCATTATCCCCCCTTCCGAAAAGAAAAAAAAAACAAGTACCAAAAATAGGAAAGAAAAGTACATAGCAGCACCGCAATGCTACTACATAGGTATGCGAAAAAAATTGGAAATTCAGATAAAGTGAAAATAGAAATTGAAGACCGTGCCAATATAGAAACGTCAATTAACAAAAAAGCAAGTTCACAAAAATAAACAAAAAACACAAAGAATGCTGTACGGCAAAGGCAAAGTTACGAACAACGCGCAATAAATGGTTTCATGCGCAACACATGAACGACGTCTAGCCTCAGTCGTGTCCTGCTCCGTGCATGGTGCGTTGAGTCCGGAACCACTTCGTAGTTCACGTCACTGACGCAGCATAACACTTTATATGAGCCAAAGTACCGGCTCAGTAACTTTGCACTAAGGCCACGGTGGCGGACGGGCGTCCACACCAAAACTTCATCTCCGGGGCTGTAAAACACTTCTCTGTGGCGGGTGTTATAGCGTCGTTCGTCTGCCTGCTCTTGCTGACCGATGTGCAGTCGCGTGAGCTGCCGGGCTTCCTCAGCACGCTCTGCGAATTTTTCGGCGTCAGTTGCCAACTCGTCTTCGTCTTGAAACGGTAGCATAGAGTCTAGCATGGTCTGCACTTCGCGGCCGTAGAGAAGCCGAAATGGCGCGATTCGCGTGGTCTCTTGCACGGCGGTATTATACGTGAAGGTCACGTAAGGCAAGATCCGGTCCCATGTTTTATGCTGTACGTCGATGTACATTGAGATCATGTCTGCGAGGGTCTTATTCAGTCGTTCGGTAAGTCCGATGGTTTGCGGGTGGTACGCAGTTGTTCTTCGGTGTCTGGTGATGCTCAGTTTGAAAACTTCGTTCGTAAGCTGCGCCGTGAATGTCGTCCCTCTGTCCGTAATTATAGCGGAAGGAGCGTGGCGCATGAAAAATTGCACTACCTCAGAAGCCATAGCTCGTGGGTTCACCTGCGTCTCAGCGTAGCATGTCAAATAGTCAGTCGCGACCATCACCCACTTGTTGCTATCCGCAAACAGGGGAAATGGCCCGAGAATGTCAATGCCGACTTGGTCGAACGGTCTGCAGGGTGCTTCAATAGGCTGGAGCAAACGGCTTAACAGATGGTTGCTTTCGGCGCTGACATTCCCGACAGCTCTTGACGTACTTCTTGACGCTTCCTGAAAGTCCTGGCCAATAGTACCTCTCGCTCAATCTGGCAAGTGTCCTTGAGTAGCTCAGATGACCGGACGTGGGTTCGTCATGGCAAGCGAAGAGCACATCGTCTTGCATGTCTCGAGGAACCGCCAGGAGGTAAGCACGGGTGTTTGAATGAGCGTTCTTCTTGTACAGCACACCGTCTCGCAGGCGGAACGACGTCAACGAGCGGGATAAATGACGTGGTATGATTGCACCCTGGCCCTCTAAATGATCAATGATCAGACGAATCTCTGCAGCATCTCGCTGCCGTTTGCTCAAATCTGATGCGCTAACGGTGCCCAGGAAGCTTTCGTCTTCCTCTGCTTCCTGACTGACGACATGAAGGGGTGTGCATGACAGTGTGTCAGCGTCTTCATGCTTACGGCCGGACTTATGGACGATAGTGACATCAAATTCCTGCAGCCGCAAGCTCCACCGTGCTAGCCATCCTGAAGGGTCGCGCAGGCTTGCCAACCAACAGAGCGCGTGATGGTTCGTCACTATCTTGAAGGGACGACCATAAAGGTACGGGCGAAACTTGGTGATTGCCCATACGACTGCGAGGCACTCTTTCTCCGTAGTGGAGTAATTTGCCTCGGCATGGGATAGAGAGCGGCTGGCGTAGGCTATCACTCTTTCAATGTCCTCTTGACGATGAACGAGCACTGCATTGAGCCCAATGTTACTAGCGTCGGTATGGGCCTCCGTGTCCGCATCATCGTCGAATTGAGCGAGAACGGCGCTGATTGCATGCACTGTCGCAGCTCATCAAAAGCTGCTTGTTGCCCGTTTTCCCAGACGAATGGCGTGTCGTCCCTTGTGAGATGAGTCAGAGGTTCTGCTATCTGTAAAAAGCCATGAATTAACCGGTGATAGTAGGCGCACAAACCAAAGAAGCGCCAGACGGCTTTCTTAGCGACAGGAGCTGGTAATTCGGCAACAGCGGCAAGCTTGTCCGGATCGGGCCGGATTCCTTCGACGCTAACTACACGTCCAAGAAAGTTTAGTTCTTAATAGCCGAAGTGGCACTTATGTGGCTTTAGTGTGATGTCCGTCGATTGGATAGCCTCCAGCACGCTGTGCAGGCGGTGAAGGTGCTTCTCGAACGTGATAGAAAGACCACCACATTATCACGGTAGACGAGACAAGTCTGCCACATGAGCCCTGTGAGGACAGTGTTCATCATTCGCTGGAAAGTTGCCGGCGCTGAACATAAGCCAAAAGGGAGCACTCGGAATTGGTATAGGCCGTCTGGAGTCACGAAGGCTGTTTTCTCACGGTCTCGCTGATCTACCTCGATTTGCCAATACCCGCTTTTGAGATCGAGAGAAGTGAAGTAATGGGCACGATGAAGTCATTCCAGCGAATCGTCGATACGCGGCAGCGGATGTACATCCTTTTTCGTCACGTTGATAAGCTTTCGGTATTCGACGCAGAAGCGTAGCGACCCATCCTTCTTTTTGACAAGTATGACTGGAGATGACCACGGGCTGTTAAATGGTTCAATAACGCCATCGTCAAGGATCTCGCTGACTTGCGTACGTATCGCTTCACGTTCTTTAGCCGACACGCGGTAGGGGTTCTGGTGTATCGGGCGTGCGTCCTCGTACGTGATGATCCTGTGTTGAGTGATGGACGCCTGGCGGATCTTTGAGCAACTTGCGAAGCAAGACCTGAACTCGAACAAGAGCGCTCGTTGCGCAGTCTGGTTATCGGTGGACAGATCAGGATTGATGTCGATATTACTCATTGACGTGTCAGCGGTATCCACTAGTTCCGACGTGAGACAGTTGGTGACGTTTGCTACTTCGTGGGCAAACGCTATCGAAGTGCCACGGAAAAGATGTCGATGCTCGTTGCTAAAGTTGGTTACTAGCGATTGACATCGGCCATTACGAAGGTGTATTACACTTCTAGCTACACAAATGCCTTGCTAAAGGAGGTGTTCTAAACTTGTCTCAGCCACCACATCGTCATCACCCAAACCACACCATGTTACGTCGACTAGAACACTTGCTCTTGGAGGAAGCGTCCCGCTCTGTTCAGATATACGGAGTACGTCGACACGCTTTCCGTCATCCTGCACGTTGATTGCTCGCTGGGCTGAAAAGGTGACGCGGCGCTCTCGCAGATCGATGATAGCTCCATTTTCCTGTAGAAAGTCAACTCCCAGAATGACGTCACGGGAACATTCGCGTAGAACGAGGCAGCTTGCTACGAATTTATAGCCTTGAATCTGCACTCTGGTTGTGCAGGCACCCAGTGAAGTAACGACGTGGCCACTAGCTGTCCCAATCTGCGAGTTATGCCATGGCGTGATGACTTTATTCAGCTGTGTTGTCAGTTTCCCGCTCAGTATGGAAGAGTCTGCGCCGGTGTCCACTAACGCGTTAACTGCTCAACCATCAAATGTCACTGCTATGTCGAGTGAAAGTCGGCCATACTTTGCAGCAGTATGTGATGTCGGACCGGTTTCTGTACGGTTCTGCGTCAATAGGAGGTCTTCAGCGCTTCGACATTCAGCGACCCCGCCCCCAGAGGTCGCCTGGGCTAGTTTTCCCGGCGGGGGCGTGGAGACCGTGTGGTAGAATACCGCTGTGGCGTTGATGAAAATCGCCTCGGTGATGACGAGCTGCTGGGAGAGGTAGTTTTCGATTTCGCGCTGTCTCTGGCCGTAATGGGGTGGCGGTGAGTACGCAGAGAAGCCGCGAAGCCCAAGACGGTGATATGGGCACTGTCGGTACAAGGGATCAGCTTCTCCGCAGTGAAAGCACAGAGGCCGGCGATCAGGTGTGCGCCAAACATCAGACTTCCGAGGAGATGTGCGCCGATCGTCGATGTACTGAACTGGTTGCACTGAACGATGGGCGACAGAAGCACCAGGGACAAAGGCCAAGGGTGGTGGCGTGTACGTGCCTTCGTAGTGCGGTATGTGCTGCACTGACTGTAGTCAAACAGCAGGAACCGGATGAACGCATAATGGCGGCGATGCAGCAGGGCGTTTCAAGGCTTCCGCATAGGTCGTCTCACGACGGTATTCGGCAGGAGCTGGCACAGCTGTATCAGGAGGCAAGATGTCCCGGAGGGCCTGGTGCAGCTCATTTTTGATCACAGTTGCAATAGAACTAACCGTAGGATGAGGTGTTACACAAGCCTTTTGTAACTCTTCACGTACTATATCACGAATGAGTTCACGTAGACAGTCGTTGCTGGTTATAGTGGTGGTGAAAATGTCGGCAGTAGACATGCCACTGACTTGCCTGTCGTATTAGTTGGATCGCTGCTGCAGCAATTTTACCATTGTCACGGCCTCTGACAAGAAATTTGCGACCGTCTTCAGAGGGCTTCGCACGAGGCCGGCTAAAAGCTGGTTCTTGACACCGCGCATCAAGTGACGCAACTTCTTGTCCTCCGTCTTTCTCTAATCGGCCCGTCGGAAGAGGCGCGTCATGTTTTCGACGTACGTGGTCACAGTTTCGTTTGGCAACTGGACGTGGGCCAGAAAAGCTCGTTCAGCTCATTCTTGGCGATCAGCACTGGCATAGATCTGCAGAAGTCTACGAGAGAATTCGGGCCACGTCGTCAGCTGTTCCTCTCGGTTTTGATACCACGTACGTGCACCATCTTCGAGACAGAAATAGACACGACCCAGTTTCACCGCGTAGTCTCACTGATTCAAGTTGGCTACGCGCTCAAAGTCCGCCAACCAGTCCTCAACGTCCTCGTGCTCCATGTCATGGAACGTCGCCGGTGCGCGTGGGCTTTCCAACGTATAGCGGTTTGACGTTGTGCGTCCCGTGCCGGTTGCCGAGGTTTGCACCGAAGCGCTGATCATATTTGTCGACGTGGTAGGAGCATTATCGTCGGCTTCCGGAGGCAATCCCCCGATTCGGCGGCTGGTCTGATGCACGGGAGTATTGACTGGCACTGTACTCGTATCACGGCTTCCTGGGGGGGGGGGGGTCTGCAGCATTCGTGAGACAACCCAGTACTTCCACCAGTTTGTCACGATGAGTCACAAGTACTGGGGGATTTATTAAACCACCGAGTAGCTAGCATTAGGACGATGCCTTGTCTTGTTTTGTCGCCTAGGAGGTCTTGGCTCATACCCACATGGGGGATTGTCCACACTGTACCTTATAATAGATATTTTTTACGACGCTTGCTAAAAAGGAAAGAGAAATTAGATAAGAGAAATAATAATGTTCCTTTGAAAAAACGTGAAAAAAGTGTAGAAGAATTCAATAAACCCGAATATATTAACAAATTAACAAGAATGAGGAAGGGGGACGAAGAATTGGATTTATCTGGCAGTACCACTAGCATCGTATCCTCGCGGTTGCCTGAATGAATTTATGTAGCGCTGACAGGTTAGCACTGCGGCCCACACCCAACTGACTGGCTCCAAACGATAATAGGGTAGATGTATTGACTGGCAATCCGAGCGTACCAATCGGTCTTTCAAGAATTTTTCGGCGCAGTGAGCCGAAGCGGCGGCATGTGAAAAGAAAGTGATCTATTGTTTCCGGTTCATTGCAAACTGCACATAAGTTAGTTAACGAAAATCCTGATTTGTGGAGATAAACATTTAACCGAGGAACTCTACAGCGAAAGCTTGTGAGGGTCACCTCACAATGACGGGAAAGACATTTTGCGGTGTTCCATGTGAATTGCAAGTGCCGAAATTCTTCAGATTGTAGGAGCGACGTTTTGTTGATTTTTTAAGATTAACAGGCCGATGCGTCAGTCGTGGCTGCCTCTCGAGCAGAGAAGACACACGTGATCTTCTTTTTTCCTCCAGATTGAGAGCCGCTCTTGCTGTCAACCCACTACGTGCTGGTGGCAATATTTATTGCGAGGTTCTGGCCGCGGCTGCCAAGAACAAGCGTCAGCCACGATGATGATGATGTCATCTTGCTGATGATGCTCGATGGTGTGTCAGCGGTTGCTCAGTTTGAGCTGTTGTTGTTGTTGTTGTTTCCCTGTAGAAATGGCTCGTACCCAAAGAAGGGGATCGGCCGATTTTAAGGTGAATTTGCCCTAAACTTTCAGCATTGTGTCATTCCTACAATTTTTTTTGTAACTTAATTTTGATTTGAAATACCGATATCAAGTTTGCAGAAAAAAAAATAAGAAAAATTTTGAGACAGCAATTTAGCAAGAAAATCGTTTAGTCGCAGTGATGTATTCTTGAACGGCGAATAAAACATCCCTGTGGCTGAAACCCAGTGTAGAGGCTCCAAATGAAAGAAGATCAGGCTGTGATAGTTGCAAGCCCAGTCTTTGAAGAGGTGGTGCTAGTATGCTTTGCCTGAATAAATCGAAACGGCGACAATGTAATAAAAAATGACTGATCGTTTCCTCTTGATTACAGTAAATGCACATAGGGGAATTCAATATGCCTGATCTATGCAAGTAAAAATTGAGGGAGGTAACGCGGCAACGAAATTTCGTGATGACAACTTCCATCATCCTTGATTTAGTCAGTTCACTGCGCCAGGGAAATAACAAGTGTTTGTACTCTGGAGAAGCCGTCAGTGCAGGGTCAGATAAATTTTGCCTGATTTTAAGTGTGCGAAATCGCGCCACCGTAATGTATACTGTATGAGGGAAAATAGGAATAATTGGTGTCGAAAGGGATGCCTTCGCAAGAGCTGCTAGCATGCCATCGGTCATTGTTCTCTTCTTCTTTGGTCGGCGCACTTGGAGCCGCCGCTTATATACGTTCCTCTCAATAACTTACGATTTTTAAGACGTACATATTGAGTAGATGTGTTAAATGTGCGCTTGTTGGTGTCTTTGTGCACGATTATGATACGCTGTGTTCAGGTATATGTTAAATATTGAAGTTGCCACAACTGTCAAATTAAGGCCATGGGTGGTAGTCGCCGCAATAGACAAGTGCGATTAGACGTCAAAAGAGCTATGTTCACAGGAATATATCCGCGAAATGCCAAAAGAAACTGTACAAGCTCTCACAGAAGTAGTGCTTATTCTGTAGTGATACATTTCAATACACAATAAGCACTGCTTATACGATGAAACGTTTCACTTTTGTGTTATACCGACCGCTATGACGGAGGAAGCAGTCATGTTTTTTTTCCTAATTCGTGCGATGAATGCTGACGATATCAGCTTTTCCTTATTGCTCCTGCGTTAAAACTAGTAATGTTTGTTCTCACCGTTTCTAGCTAGACAAACTGTCAATTCCACGTGGCACATACCCGTGGGTGGGTGTGTGCCACAGGTCTGGCGGAGAGGGTTTGACAATTGGACTCGCCAATGTAGTACCTCAGACCGCGAGGATGAGCCTGCACACAAAAACATCTGCATATAGGCTTCTGGTGCTTCAAGGCCACAGCTTCGTGCATGACTACAACGTACAGCTTCGGTCACTTCTTAATCATGTGTTCGCGAAGTCTACAGTTGGCGATCGCGCAGTGTGCGGCCCTTGCATTTACGCGCAAATCGATGCAACGTTACCTGATTACAATTGGTAGCGCTTTGTTTCTTTATGTTATGCCTCACCGATTGTTAGAAGTCGGGATCGACCGAAAATTCTCCTTATCGAAGAAGATGTGGATACTTAGATCCAAACTAAGTAGCTTCTTACATATGCTTGGATATGTCGCAGGGACCAAATAGAGCCCATCAGAAAGGTCACTGCTGGAACTGTATGAGGCACTTTTCGCAAGCTACCTGTGGCATAGCTTACCTATTATGACCAGTATTCAAACGTTTTGCCTGCGCACATTGGAAAGCTTGCGAGCTCTGACATTGAGAACGTGCCTTCGATTGCGACGCTGTACTTCAACGTTGTTAGTTATTGCGGAAACACGAATAACTTCAATAGACAGCTATCTTTCTTACGAACCTTTCAGAGTGTATCTCCGACAGTTTACCCGTCATAACCCTCATCTATATCAATAATTCATACCCACTGACTGGACAGCACTTTCGCTGAAGCAATATCGCGCCATGAGAGCGCTGTTACCTTCGGCTTTGCTTCGGCGAGAGTTGCAGCGGTACCAGAATGAAGGCTAGGACCTGAGGTGGGCCTATAGCTTTAAGGAATAGGAAAAAATCGGGTATGCCTTCATGTGGCTTGAAAGAACTGACGTTATCGGTTATATCTACAAAATATGCCTCTTCCACACATGTCTTCACTGTCATGTCTGTGTTACCTGCTGCTTGAACAGTGGCGTACGTGATGCTAGATTCAGAACCAGTGAAAGCTTCAGTCTAGACAATCGAAGAGCATCAACTATTATAGTGCCTGTGGCCATCCGCGTGGCCATTCATTATATATTGACTCACTCTCCTGAGCTCCTTGCCGCTGTAATATATATTTTGGGATTCTAAATCAGCCCTTCAGGTCATACATACACGACAGGTACGTATTATGCGCTACACGTCACACGTTCCTGGGTGATCTACGAGAGATCGACACCTCCAAAAGTTGATATTTTAGATTTCTTTGAGTATTTTATATTTCGATCGCCTCTCACCAGGTAGCTCGACAGTCAACTTCGTTTTATGATTAACGGCATAACTTACAAGAAAAAAATATCAAACTTCACCAACACGGAGGCACCAATTTTGTCACCTGTCATTTTCGAAAATTGCAGATGCTATAAATATATATATATATATATATATATATATATATATATATATATATATATATATATATATATATATATATATATATATATATATATATATATATATAATGAGATATAACAGACAGTAATGCCAAGGAATGTACAGGGGAAGTTATTAACATTATTGGAATGTAAATAAGAAGAAAGAAAAGTGGATGAAAAAATTACCAACTGCTTACAGTTGGTAATTTTTTCATCCACTTTTCTTTCTTCTTATTTACATTCCATTAATGTTAATAACTTCCCCTGTACATTCCTTGGCATTACTGTCTGTTATATCTCATTAATATTGTGTTAAAAACACGGAAAAACGAGCCCTTAGGTATACACTTCTTTCCCTTATTTCATTGAACGAGGGTCTCGTACTGGCAGACTTGGTGTGTTTAGGTTGTATAAGAGGGACAATTAATCAGCTGCCCGCTCATAATAAGTTCACGTGCTACGTGACGCCAATCATGCGCATAAGAGTGTTTTCACACTCGTTGTTTGGCTTATAGATGGCGCTGACTGTCGCTCCTACTTCTAAATTCACAGATAAACCCAAAAAAGTGGATGGAGGGAGGGCCGCTGTAATAGCTCAGTGGTTAGAGCATCGAACGCGTAATTCGAAGGTCGTAGGTTCGTTTCCTGCTTACAGTTGGTAATTTTTTCATCCACTTTTCTTTCTTCTTATTTACATTCCATTAATGTTAATAACTTCCCCTGTACATTCCTTGGCATTACTGTCTGTTATATCTCATTATTATTGTGTTAAAAACACGGAAAAACGAGCCCTTAGGTATACACTTCTTTCCCTTATATATATATATATATATTTATATGTTTTGTTTCAAAGAAGATAGTTTTTACCTGAAATGCATGTCTAATGAAAAATGAATTCATACGGTTTTAAGTTTGTAGACCTTAAGAAAATAGCTTTTAAAAATGTCTAATTTTGCGACAGTTTAAAATAAGTCACGTATTCCCCATTTTTTTTGTCCGAAAGTGATGCAAGCAGCGTTTTCAAACTTGACACGTTTTAAGGATATAGTGTGTTCATTAGGTACCTAAATATTTGCTGACGTAGGGCAAATGTAAATTTTTATATATTGCCTCAACTTTCTCATATTGGCAAAAGTGTACTCCACTGAAGTTTGAATAAAAAAAAAACTCCTCTTCAATTTTTTCTTAAAATCTCGTAAAAAACAACCAAACGCCATCATACAGTAATATAGAAAAACATGTTGCATCATTTTGTTTTTAGCGACAATATTCGTGGTAGAAATCAGAGCTTTTCGAGAATACTTGCGGATACTGTGAGTACTGTGGATACTTGCACACAAGTATCCACAGTGCGAATGCAAAACTGAAGTATAGTACGTTAAAATGAATTTCACAATGTTTTTGTCGATAAAATTACGGGAGGTGTAATCTTTGTCCCTACTTTGAACCATATGATCTAAAACATTGCCTCCGAGATGCGGCGCACAGCAATTCATCTGTAGAGCAGACGACGGATGACAACTTGCCCTAAAGCGTGTTCTTTAGTCTAATGCGGCAATCTTTGTGCCCCAAATGATAAAAATTTGTTATAAATTGTTTATGAACTCATTCAACATTAAATTCTCTTACCTAACGTGTTGCAAACACATGGCCGTCACAGCAGCTCCATCTGCCTGTCAGTAATGGAGAGGCACTACATATTAGAAGTCTCAGTGCTCTACGTATAAGAGTGAATTCAGATACTGTGGAATACCGTATTCAATATAATTACTCCTATCTGCTAAAACAACCTTTCTTCGCCATATGCGGTCCTGCTTACTCGCGTTTCAAGCTTATTGCCGCTTTTCCGTTCCGATTTCTAAATTTCTCAACTTATCAGCGCATTCTCGAAAAGCTCTGATTCGTACCACGAATATTGTCGCTAAAACAAAATACTGCAACTTGTTTTTCTGTATTACTGTATGGTGGCCTTGGGTTGTCTATTTACGGGATTTAAAAAAAATCGAAGAAGGGGTTTTTTTACTATTCAAATTTCAGTGGAGTACACTTTTGCCAATACAAGAAATTTTAGGCAATATATAAAAATTTACATTTGTCCTACGGCAGCAATAATTTAGGTACCTAATGAAACACACTATATCCTTAAAACGTGTCAAGTTTGAAACCGCTGCTTGCATTACTTTCGGAGAAAAAAAATGGGAAATACGTAACTTATTTTAAACTGTCGCAAAATTAGACATTTTTAAAAGCTATTTTTTTAAAGTCTACAAACTTGAAACCGTATGAATTCATTCTTCATTAGACATGCATTTCAGGTAAAAATATTTTCTTTGAAACAAAAATATTTGCCCTTTTATAGCATCTGCAATTTTCGAAAATGACAGGTGACGAAATTGGTGCCTCCATGTTGGTGAAGTTTGATATTTTTTTTCTCGTAAGTTATGCCGTTAATCATAAAACGAAGTTGACTTTCGGGCTACCTGGTGAGAGGCGCACGAAATATAAAATACTCAATGAAATCTAAAATATCAACTTTTGGATCCGTGTCGATCTCTCGTGGAATCACCCTCCTTGTACTTTGCCTACATTCACAGTCGTATTACGTATTGTGTATCATCTTGGGCCAACACTTACATCACGCACAGTGAACGACTGCAACGACTGCAGCATCAAGCGGTTAGACTAAAGACTTATAAACCACTTTGTTCTTCCTGTAGCTCATTGCTTCTAATGCTTAACATACTATCATAAGTAGAATTATTTCACCACAGATTGTTCGTAGTAGCCTATAGGCTCTTCACGCATGATATTGTAATTGAATGCATTGAGCATCCTCATTTAACTAACAGCAATATTACCAGGTTTTCCCAGAGCAATAATCTTCTTCTACCAGCCGTAAGAACGAACTACGACAAGTTTACAACGTTGTTTTCAAGCATTGAAATTCGGAATTCATTGCCCTTCAAATTCAAATCGTCACACAACATCCATTTTTTTTTCACCTTGCGTAGCGAAAAACAATTTTTTTTCAGGAAATAATGGAATCAACTTATTTTTGTATTTAGCTGTTGGTAGCTTTCAACAGTTCAGTGTTAGTTTTATAATAGCATTTGCCTTTGTACAACTTACGCAACTGCCAAAAAAGTAGTTGCATTTGTCATGTACATTTTTTAAAATTGCTTTGTTCTAGTTTTATTCCCTGCTATTGATAATTTTTATATCTAATTTTATTGGTAGTATCGCCATCTTGTGATGTTATATATGTATTGTTACTGTAAATAGGTTCATTTATCTTTGCTCACAAATTCGCAACTTTTGCTGTACTTTTTTTTTGTAATTACCTTATTCATGTCACCATAGGAAGTCCCCCCGTGAGTTCCTATGAAACTTTAGGACCTCCTTTTGTACTATTTCAACCATGTAACCGAATGTGAAATATGTAATAAACTTGACTTGACTCAATTGACTTGGCATGTGGTGCTTAAATAAAGGCTATGCAGTGTTATAGCTCAAGAAGAGGCTGGATCACAGGATGTAGCCCTGAAAAATTGCCATCGTATGGGTATGAGTGGATTCCAGGACACTGGCCTACATGTATATGAGCAAGCCGATGCGGAGGCAAAGATGGCTCACTATAGCACCGCGACCTTGAATATTTCATTTTCACGACCGGATAATAACTCTTTTGTGTATGCACTCCTCCAAGAAACTACAGCAGCATATTGGTCATTAACAAGTCACCGTAACCGTCGTCTTCACGAAGTCAACCCGGATATACATGTTAGATTGCCACCTGCCATGAAAAGGTGACGTAGAAGCTTGTGGCACTGGTTACGAATGGGTATGGCGTTTACTTGTCGTTACCTATACAATATTGGCCATGCAGACAGCCTCAATTGTGAGGCCTGTGGCAGCCTTGAGACAACTGAACATATCTTGTGCGTCTGCCCACGATATATCACACAATGATATATAATGTCCACAATTTGATGAAATGTATCAACCCGCAAGTTTCCGAAGACGTTCTTTTGGGACCACCATCTCTTACATCTCTTATTCAGCGCGATATTCTGAAAGTGCAGACGAAGCTTTTAAGAAACACAGTACTCGACAGGGGATTAAAATCTTGCTTCGTTTGTTTGTTTGTTTGTATCCTCTAATCCATGGCTCGTGCCCGCTCTGGGGGATTGGCCAAGAGAACGTATAGTCTATAGACGATATCTGCATTGTTGCTTACAACGAAGAAAAAGGGGGGGAGTTGTATAGTGAAGACAGTATGTTACAAAAAAAAGAAAGAAACCAAAGATTTAGATAGTGAGAAAAAGAATCAACAACAAAGTAGACACTAATAGCTACAACTTGATTTTGGGAGCCGACCAGACAGCTGGTTTTGCCAAACCCGATTAACTTGCTTTATCGCCACATTCCTCCTCCTCCTCATCATCAACATCTTCTCTGTGTACTTTCTTTTCCACGCTCTCCGCTTTTCGAAATTTGGAAGAAATTTATGTAGTGCGAGGCGAAAAACCGAACACAGGAAGGAATAGACTGAGAGGACAGAGCACTACTAGCAGCATGTTTATTTTCGACCTCCAAGCCGCTTTTAAGCCATAATCGTTAGGCGAGCAAGCAGATAAGCACGTGTATTCAGATAAATGCACGACAATGTCATCTACCTACAAAAAAAAAACGATCAATAGGACAACAACAAAAACATCACAGATAAAATCACGTATCACTGCGTACGCAAGAATACCAGTTTCTTGGTTGACAAAGCAATTGAAGGCTTGCTGATACATACATCTCCAAGAGCATCAATAAGTTCGGCTTCAATGATCAACCGAGTCATCTCATCTTTATGCCGACCAACAGTGATTGTACTCAGGAACAAAGGCGTGCACCCACACGCGTGAATGTGAAGAGCAAGAAAACCTTCTGGCGGTAGTTTATCAGCCTTGTAATTGTGTTCTCTCAAGCGCTCACTCACACACCTACTGGTTTGGCCGACATATTTTTTTCCCACATGGGAACAGAATAAGATAAATGGCGAACAAAATGGACGCCACAAATTTGTGTGTATGCCTTTTTGGGCACAACACCCTTTCCCCACATGACGGATTCGTCAGCACACACAATTCCCAAGTTTATCACTTACTGAAAATAGCACCCTAAGATTGTCCTGAAGCCCACATCGCCACTCTTGTCGCTTTCCTAACGCTGAGTAGCAGGCCAAAACATAGCTAAAAGGGTATGTAGTTGGGCATGTTGGTAATTGATAACTAATATTATCGTAGCACGTAAGCCCTCCTTCAGGTTGAGCCATTAAGGCTCAGGAAGGTTGCCGTACTTCCTTATCTACATCGGATCTCCCACAACCTGAAAAAAAGTTGGGCAGCGTGCCGATGTAAAGGTGGTTTTCTCTGCCCCGAAGTTGTCTTACTTGTGTATGAAGGCTATGTCACATGAAATACCAGGTTTTTTCCACAAAGCACAAAGCCCTGTTTGTCACGTGTTCTGAAAATATAATCTATCAGATACCCCTTTCATGCGGAAAGCCCTAATAGGACAAGCTGGCCGCTGTAATAATGACCGGCTCCGTGAACACTTGCGCAACGTCAGGAATAATCTCGATGGCTTTTTGGTACAGCACTGCAGCACATGTGGTTGCAAACTACTTTTTCCTGATACCATGATTGCTTGTAGAAACAGAAATAAAATGACAAGGGAGATTTTAGACGCAGAGAACATTTGTAAATCAGGGCTGAACTGCGTTAGCACTCCCTCAATCAGGCCAAGTCACAAAGAATTGTCCTCCCTAGGAATGTACATTTTCGCGCATGGCATTTGTAAGTTTCAAAACTGTTTTGGCAGTATTTTTCGCATTTAGTGAGTATATATATGTACGCTCAACGAAATAAATTTTGTTAGAAGTTGGTGTTCCCCTTTTGCCCCCTCCCTTGTCTTGTGTCTCAGTTTTTAGGCGCTACGATAATGTTAGTTAGAACATGGATTCAGGCTGAGTTGTTGGCTTTTCTGTAACAATAAACGTTTATATTTATTACGTAAACGCCGAAAGTGCTTGCAGTACGCAAATAAATTCTTATTATTTAAAACTGTTGTGACGTCAGTCGCCGGGTTTGTATGCATGCTCTCAAGCTACTGCCAGTTGCGCATGCGCCGAGAGATAGCGTGTGTACATATACTGTCCACAGTATCTGGAGGGTGTTATTACTGTTTTGTACTGCTTGTGTTGAGGCTGGCAGTGTGTGCCTCAGTAATAAAGATGTGACACCATGTGCCCGGTGTCGGGATATAACAACTGGCGACGAGGATGGGATCCGCCGCCGGCTTCTAGGAATCCCACTCTAACCAGCTTGAACTGAGTATGGCGACCACTGTCGGTAAGTTACCCGAGTTCCAACAAGAGGACGGTAACTTCGAGGTATACCTGGAGCGGTTCGAAGTATTTGCCGCGGCCAATGACGTCGCGGAAGACAAGAAGCTTCCAATCTTTCTCACGGCTATAGGTGAGAAGGCCTACGTCACGCTTCGGAGCTTGCTGCTGGCTAAAACACCAGCTAAGACGTCATTCACGGAAGTTGTTGACGTTCTGAAGAAGCATTACGCTCCCAAGCGCTCCGTGGTCACCGAAAGGTATCGTTTTCACCAGCGAAAGCAAGAGCCGCATGAGACTGTCGCAGACTTTATAGTCGAATTGAAGAAACTCGCGGCAACATGCGAATTCGGTGCCTTTTTGACCGAAGCATTGCGTGACCGGCTCGTCGCTGGAATACGTACCGAGGGAGTACGGTGCAGGCTATTGGCAATGCCAGACGAGGAAGTAACGTGGGAACGCGCATGCAGCGTAGCCATGGCCATGGAAGCGGCAACACAAGACACGAAAGAAATGCTGCAAACCAGTTCTAAAGGAGCAGCTGTAGAAACGGAGGACATCTACTGGCAACGGAAAATCTCGCAACCGAATAAAGCACCTTCGAGGGAAGCGCCGACGCAGTCCAGCTGGGACAAGGAAAATGGGGCAGCGAAAGAACAAACGAAAAGATTGTGTCATCGTTGTGGAGGACAGCATTCACCCGTGAGTTGCCGATTTCTGAACAGTACCTGTTATAGGTGTACAAAAAGGGGTCATGTTGCTAAAATGTGCAAATCTAAGCTTGTAAATAGAGTAGAGAGCGAAGAATGCGAGAAAGAAAATACTAACGAACTGCTGACTTTGTATATTACGAACCACAAAGAAGGTATGCCCGCCATTGTAATCAAGGTTTGCATAAATGATAAAGTGATACCCATGGAACTTGACACGGGCGCAGCGGTGTCAATAATGTCAGAAACAGAGTGTGCTAAACACTTCCCAAACGCCTCTTGCAGGCAAGCAAATGTCAAACTAGCCACGTACAATGGCACGACGGTCTCTACTGTTGGTATTATGGATGTAAAGGTGCAATACCAAGACCAGTGTTTCGAACTGCCACTTGTCATAGCGAAAGAAACGCAGGGTGCTAGAATGCCCACGTTGTTTGGCCAAGATTGGCTTTCTAAAATCAAAATAAATTGGCAGGAAGTATTTTCTGTAAATGTGGTGGATAAGGAGGCATTGCTTGCTGAGAAATTTCCCGAAGTGTTTGGAGCGGGTTTTGGTACAATTAAGGGATTCAAATGCAGCATTGAATTGAAGGATGACGCGCGCCCTGTCTTTATGAAAGCGCGACCAGTGCCATACGCTTTGCGCGAGCGCGTTGAACGAGAATTGGTCAAGCTAGAAAAAGCTGGAGTCATATATAATGTCAGACATAGTCCATGGGCAACGCCTCTTGTGATTGTTTTAAAAAAGAACACTCAAGAACTGAGATTATGTGGCGACTATCGCGTCACAGTAAACCCAGCCATCAAGGTCTATCAGTATCCCTTGCCACTTCCTGAAGACATATTCGCAAATCTTCAGGGTGGAACTGTGTTTTCTATCATAGACCTCTCAAAAGCGTACTTGCAACTCGAACTAAACAAACAAGCGCAGGAACTGCTCACTATTAACACCCACCTAGGTCTGTTTAGATTCCGCCGCTTGCCGTATGGCGTAGCGTGCGCACCAGCTATTTTCCAGGCGGTCATGGACCAGATACTGCGTAATCTGCCTGGAACCGCGTGCTACATTGATGATGTAGTCATCGCTGGTGAGAACGACGGGCAGTGTTATGAAAGGGTGGAGCAAGTTCAACGCCTAAGTAAACATGGCGTAAAAGTGAACGCAAGGAAATGCAGCTTCTTTCAGCAACGCGTCACATACTTGGGACACGAGATCGACAAGCACGGCTTACACCCAACAGCGGAAAAAGTTGAAGCTATCAGCAAAGCGCCAAGGCCCACTAACGTGAGTCAGTTGAAGGCCTTTTTAGGTTTGATTAACGACTACGGAAAATTTTTGCCAAATTTAGCATCGATCTTGGAACCACTGCACAACTTGTTGCAAAAAGAAACTACATGGCACTGGTCACGCGAATGTAATGAAGCATTCGAAAGATGCAAAGAACTGTTGACTGATAAGACTGTGTTGCAGTTGTATGACGTAAAAAAAAAGAAATCTGGTTCACATGTGATGCTTCTGATTACGGGTTAGGGGCTGTGCTATCGCACTTGGTGAACGGGGAGGAAAAGCCGGTTTCTTTTGCTTCGCGGTCATTATCAGCGGCCGAACGTAACTATGGGCAGATTGAGAAAGAAGCACTTAGTATTGTATTTGCTGTAAAAAAAAATTCATAAGTACCTTTACGGACGGCCCTTTAACATAATAACAGATCCCCAACCTTTGACAATTTTGTTTGACCCTAAACGGCAGGGCAGTGCAGTAGCCACGGCACGAGTGCATCGTTGGCTGACATTTTTGGCCGACTACACCTATAGAATCAAACACAAACCAGGATCAGCTATCCAGCATGCAGACGCATTGTCCCGTTTACCGTTACCTGACACAGGTAGCAAGTGCGAAGAAATCTTCTACTTTTCAGCACTAAACGACTTGCCTTTAACGTCAAATGATGTCAGTCGAGAAACAGGATGCGATAAAGTGGTGAGGGCTGTACGCGACATGATCTGGCATGGATGGCCCAAGACCGTGTCGGAGCAGCTAAAGCCGTTTTGGGTACGCCGGCTCGAGCTCAGTGTAGACAACGGGTGCGTTATATGGACAAACAGAGTGGTAGTACCGGAATCATTGCACAAGAATGTTTTGCAGTTGCTGCACGAGCAGCACTTGGGTATAACCCGAATGAAAGCATTAGCGAGGTCAGTAGTATGGTGGCCGGGAATGGACAAAGCCCTCGAAAACACAGTGCGCAAATGTGCAATATGCCAAACGGTTCTCCCTGCAGCTCAACCCGTACCCTTGTCCTCGCGGCAAATATGCCAGAATCCGTGGGAGCGTGTGCATTTAGACTTCGCTGAAGAAAAGGGAAGGATGTTTCTCCTCGCTATCGACACCTATTCCAAATGGCTTGAAATTAAGATAATGAGTGTAACCACCACGGCGAAGACCGTTGAAGTAGTGCGTTCATGGTTCGCGGCGCATGGCCTTCCGCTGGAGGTAGTGACGGACAACGGGCCGCAGTTTCGGGCAGCTGAGTTCAAAGAATTTCTTCAAGCTAATGGTGTGAGGCACACACTAACGCCGCCGTACCATCCGCAGTCTAACGGTGCGGCGGAGCGCGCAGTTCAGACAACAAAAAAAGCACTGCTTAAACAAGTGCTAGAAGACTCGGAAAAGGGCACAAACAGAACACTGCAACACAGGATAGATAACTTCGTGTTTTGTTATCGAACCACACCTCACAGTTTCACGGGAAGAACCCCGGCTGAATTATTTGTGAGAAGGAAGCTGCGGACCCGATTGTCGCTGCTGCGTCCGGACGTAACAAATCAGATGAGAGCTAAGCCGCAGAAATAAAAAAGTCTGCTGACAGGCTCCGAGGTTCACCTCGAGTGTTTGCTGTTGGTGATCGTGTACTGGTGCGTTCTGTGCGTGGGCAACTTGTGAACTGGTGGCCTGGAGAAGTGACGTGTGTGAAATCTTCTTCGACGTATTTAGTGTATGTGCGAAACAAAGTGCGGTTTGTGCACGCGGACCACTTGCGACCATCGGACATCGAACCGACGGCACAACAGGACCCACCACCGGAAGTGGAACTACCACATGCATCGGACATCACAAATGCTACGTCGACGACCAACCAAAGCTCAGATTCGTCGTCACCCACGAGACTCTCACTTCCCGAAAATCGTGAGCAGCCGGTTCCCTTACGACGTAGCACAAGGCAACGGCGCCCACCTGAGCGCCTGGCTTATGATAGTTTCTAAAATTGTGCGTGAAGGAAGTGTTGTGACGTCAGTCCCGGGGTTTGTATGCATGCTCTCAAGCTACTGCCAGCTGCGCATGCGCCGAGAGATAGCGTGTGTACATATACTGTCCACAGTATCTGGAGGGTGTTATTTCTGTTTTGTACTGCTTGTGTTGAGGCTGGCAGTGTGCGCCTCAGTAATAAAGATGTGATACCATGTGCCCGGTGTCGGGATATAACAAAAACGTACACGTGTTTTGAGATCGGATGGTATCCTCGTCGCGCTGACATTCACGTATTTTCGGTAGGTGAAACAAGAGCTCTTCATAGAGAAGCATTAAAACGACACATCGACATTGGTTAATAGTTTTTAGGGCACAGTGAATGATGCACCGAAGTCGAAGCCGAAGGTGCTTACCGCGGTTGTCTCGAAATCGTTAAGCCTCGCGAATGACTTGCCGACCTAATATACGCTCAAGCTAGCGCATGAGGCTCGAAAGCAAAACTGCAACGTTGCACAGACAGTTTTCTAAACACATGGTACATATATAACACTGCAAGAAAAAAGAAAAGACCTTTCATGCGGTGGTGTTTTTGTGCAATGAGTAAGGGGCATGCTGTTCCGTGTTCAACTGCAGTGTTCTGTGTTATTTGTATGGTATTGTTGCAGATATGGACGATCCTGATGCTGTTCATCTTTCAATTACACGTATTGATAATTGGTAACAGGAAGCTGGCGAGAGTACGCTGTGACATCAGCTTGTTTTCCCCAACCACGGCAGTGCCCTAGAGACGGCTGTCTACCGGGACGTCATTTTTAACTGCAGGCCGTACGTAGTCAGAAAAAGTTTCACCTAAAAACCCGCTTTCGCGGCCTCACATCTCTTTCGAAGGCGACTTAGAATAGGGCTGCTTCCTCTGGCACACAGCTGTGGAGCCGCTAAACAACAATACTTGAAGCAGCCGTAATGTAATCAGATTTCCTGCTTTGCGGCGTCTATTTCAGCCAGAATTTGAATAAGTGCATACAAAACTAAAGCATTCTAAAGTGACAGCTCCAAAATTATCAAAAAATGAAGATAACTTTGTAAACTGGGTAAATTTCAGAGATTGACAATTTACTCTTGCACCTATTATCGCAATAGAAATGCTTAGCAAAGCTGGATACAGGTGGAGCAAAAGAAGAGCCAAAGAATAAGGTCATCTAAGTGCTTTGAGGACAGCATCGATGCACTAAAGGTTCCACCGTACTACAGAAAGCTAAAGCTCAATTTTATTTCAGGACTTTTCTTATTCGCTTCTTGAAAAGACAAATTGTTCAGCTTATGACGAGGGGACACTTCGGGACAAGAGCATCTCGACGAAAGCGACAGAGCCACAAAGCAGCATTGTTCGCCTGGAGGCGCAATACATTAGCCAGTGACGCAAACTTCGCACAATAAACAAAAACAACAGACTTTGCTCACGTCTAAACAAACTAACGGAACGGGCACCCGAGCAGAATGATGAATGTGACGTCTGCCGAAATGAGGCCAAAGCTGTAGCTTACGTTGAAGAACTTGCTGTATTCCCTTTTCTTTCTGCTAGTTTAGGCACTGCCTTGCAGATAATGCGCTTGTCTTCGGAGGAATTGTTGCTGGCAAATATAATGGCCTTGAGCTGTACTCGGGACACGCCTGTGCTATGGAGATTTCTTTCAAGCTCTAACAGTTACGGCGTGTGTATTCTAGGCATTACCATTTTACCAGGATACAGAGTCATAGCTTCTAGACATGGCCTGAGGTAGTGTTAACAGGTGTTTTAGCTTCTTCATACTTGAGGGTTAGAGAAGTGGACATATATAAACTATCTGTGTACCTATTTCTCACATGCTTCTCTTAATAGCTTACCCCGCATTGCAGCATTACGCAAGTGCGTATATTCTACCACTGCAAGCAGGTATGAACGATAAGACAATTTTATTTTGGGCGCCAAAGCGTATTCTGTGGTTGTTTAGAATACCTTATAGTGTTTAAGATATCCTAAGTTGTCGAGTTTTTATATGGACCACTCAGGCAGTGTTTTCATCATCAAAGTAAATATAACTTGTAGCGAAGGCTTTATAGAGGCTTACACGCTCAGAAAATGGCCGCTGATCACCTGTTCATGAGGCTTAGCGTCATCTCTGTGAGGAGGAAACACTTCTGGCGGAACAAAAATAAAGCGGAGTTGACGCAATAGCTCCCAAATGAGTGACGTCGTATTGTTTGCACTAGGGCAAAATTTCGATCCTAATTTACTTTTTCATATGCCCCTGATCGTTAAAAACTCGTGCTAAGGCGATTGCCGGCGAGTGCTAAACGAGTGCTCTTCATGCCAACGTAAGGTAATCTACTATCGACTTATGACTATATAGTGATGTTTAAGCGTACGACCGTTAAGTTTGCCATGGCTGTACAGCGATACCTATAAAAGGAACTTTCATTCAGAGTTCGTTGAATCTTCTTCAGGTATATTAGAGCATCCAATAGCGTATACATGTCATATCCACAGCGTTGATTATTTGCTTCACACATGCAGATTCTTTAGCGTACTCAATGCTTGTGTTCTTCAGTTTTAACAGGAAGAAACGACACCTAGTCACACCAAAATTATGACTTCAGTTTTACCGAATGGTCAGAAAACTCAAAATAATTACACTTCACACAGTGATGATAAGCAGAAAGACTGCGTGGTTTTTAATCTTATGCAATATGCTCTGAATTATTACCCTTATGTGTACGTATGCAGTAATGCGAGTTGTAGCGTGATAGATGAGTTGGCGATTAACTCATCGATACACAAATTCTAGTAGGCCGTGCGTGTTCAAGAAGGTAATTGGGCTGCAGGATCAATGATGCATGAAAGGCCAGCGAGCACAGCATTCCCAAAATTTGCCAACGTTACTTATCTAGAAAACATGGGTTATACGTAAAAATTTTGTTAAAGCGCACTAAAAACAGATGGAGAGAAGGAGCTTATAAGGATTGCGTATGCTTTCAGAACAGAATGTTTTTTAGTGAGAAAAGGAATAGTAAGCAGATACATGGTCTGTCGCACGTGTCCATCAAAACTGGGTGCAACAGAAACCACTCGTGTCGGCATTACAATAATTGTCCACACTATGTGCCATTTCTGAAATTTTGCAAGTAACAGGTGTGGAGATACGCATACTCTTTATCACGCAGCACAATTGTGGCTTGGCTGCCAGTCAGTGGAATCTTACCACATCCCAAAGAGGGGACATATGACTGTGTTAGCATTTATCAAACAATATTCATTAAACTCCACCGATGCCTTGGCGGAGTTTAATAAATGTTGAGATTTCTATCGTAGAGCCACCTCACTCTCCTATTTTCAAAATTGCGTTTAGATTCCTGCTTATTATCTCGTAAATTTCGCCGCTCAGAGTTACTGCCACTGTTTGTACTCATCCATTGGTAGTATTTTCAATTTCGTTTTAATACTACTACTTTCATCTTTACCTGGAAGACATTAATCAAATAATAAAAAAATTATTTCGAAAACTACCTGGTTGTTCTCCTATCCCTTTACGTCGCTGTGTGCCACTGTCCAAGGTTCTACTCTGGTTTTCTAAACAATAATCTACCAGGGTATACATGGCAAGCCCGCTTGCCAATTGGTCTGCAAAGTCCCACACTCTATCCCCACACGTGTTTCAGTGTTCTGCACTTGCTTGCGTTCTCTGTTGTGCGCGAAATTGTTAGGTGCGTTTTATCGTCTGTGAACGTCTTCAGTGCTGTGTCCAACAGGCAGCGACACGATGCAAATTATATTTAACGTTAAGTTTTTTCGTCGGTAGTTGTGCAAAGAATGTGCTGTGCAAGAATGCAGTAGCAACAAACGTATGCCTGGCGACCCATGTCTTCAGCATAAGAAACAAGAAAAATGCTTTGGAATGGACTGGTCGCCGGACTTTAATCTATCAGTATTCCTGCATTCCGGTTTCCTTCTAGAGCATGCAGTGCCTACTATTCGCGTTTTCAGTAAGAAGATTGTCAAGTTATCTATCGTGGTACAATTCACCTGTCTTCATTTGCATACGTAGCGGTAATTTGTCAGTGCATAATTAAAAAATACATAGCGCAGGGAGTGTCCGCGGGCGTTTTTGTTCTTATCATTTTGTGACACGTAGGGAATTTGAGTTATTGGGACCAATGAATAAAACAAAATTTTAATCATTTTGACATGACTAGGCGTAATTTTTTCCTGTCAATACATATCACAAACATTGTGTATGCTAAAGAAGCTGCGTATGTGTGAAACAAGTAATCCACGTTGCAGATATCACATGTATACGCTGCTACGCTGTTGTTTGCTTCAATCAATTGGCGGAAGATGCCACGAACAGCGAAGAAAAGTTTGAATAAGTTGTTTTATTTTAAAACCGAGGCAAAGGGAACGGTATAGTACACCTAAATACGATTTAGCCACGAGTGCGTATTAGTTTAGCTGGCGTTGACTTTAAAAGCACTCGTAGACGACTCGCCGGCGATCGCCTTAGGGTGTGTCCCTAGCAATCAGGGGCCCATAAAAAGTAATTTGAGATCAAATTTCCCGCTTGTGCACACAAAAGGGCATTCTTTGTTTTGCTGCTATTGCATCACATCTGCATTATTTTTTGTTCAGCCGGAAGTGTTCCCTCCTTACAGAGATGGCGCAAAGCCCCATGAGCAGCTGATCAGCTGCCATTTTCGGAACGTATGGGCTTCTATTAAGCCTTCGCTACCAGTCTATATATACCTTGACGCACTTCTGTCTCTGCTTATGTCGTCGTTATTTATCAGTGCACTATGTCTGGCATTTTCACACCATGTATGGACCTGCACTGGCACGACCATCCACGGTCAGCCCGAGGTCTCAAGTAGAATGGCGTAGCTTAATACAAACTTACTTGGTTTTATCGCTTGCCTAATTTACTTCTTCCACTCCTGGTGTGGTGGGTTTCGAGTACATTGGTGTTGATTGATATGTGGGGTTTAACGTCCCAAAACCACTAAATAATTATGAGAGACACCGTAGTGAAGGGCTCCGGAAATTTAGACCACCTGGGGTTCTTTAACGTGCACCCAAATCTGAGCACACGGGCCTACAACATTTTCGCCTCAATCGGAAATGCAGCCACCGCAGCCGGGATTCGAACCCGCGCCCTGCGGGTCAGCAGCCGAGTACCTTATCTACTAGACCACCGTGGCGGGGCAAGTACATTGGTGTGCTTCAAGTACACATGTGAGGCAATAAAGCTTTAGAAGCTCTGGCGCCCTCTGAGAAGAGCAGGAGTTAGTGCGTGAAAGTTAGATCTTCCACTCTTCTCTATAGAGCACTAAGGGTTTACGTATACAGAGGAGCAACAAATATTTGATGGAGACGTGCCATATACAGAGCTTTCTTTAGAGAACACCAAATCTTTATGCGAATGATACCACAGTAAGGTGCTTGCCATTTTCACACATCATTTCCTGGTCGAGTAACTTGGCCGATTCTGAAGTAAAGGTTTTGCAACTAATAAATAAAGTGTATATTTAAAATTAGTGACTTGAGGGCAGATGATTATATGGCAGAATTGTAGTGAGTGCAACTTTATGGCATAATAATTTTTTACAAATATCAAAAGTGGCGCGTCGTTCGTGGTATTCGTCATGAACTTTCAAGGGTGAAAACAAACGTGATCACGCCCAAAGTGCGACAATTTTGTTAAGTAAAACTGGTAGTACACGTGACAAGCTTGCGTCTAAATTTGATTGAAGACACGTCAAAGCAGAATCTTGTCAGAAATACTACCATGCATTCTGAAATACCCGAGTAGGCAGTTATACAGCTTATTATATCAGTGGGCACGGTGGGCCTGGCCGAAGCATGTCACTCACCAAGCCGTTCTTTTGCTTTTTGCAGTGCCTGCTTCTCGGGGTCACTGGGCCGTCAGTTCTTTGCCAACCCCATGGTGAAATACCGGCATCTCTTCATCAGCTGAAGGACCATTTTCAGGCGCCGACATGGAACAATGTTAATCCAACGGAAATCGCCACCCCTCTCATGGAAGCTACAATGCCCCCTGGATACAGGACGTCATCTAGCGTCACTCGCATAAAAGAATAAATTCATCAGTTTATCTTCAGTGGGCACGGTGGGCCTGGCCGAAGCATGTCACTCACCACGCCATTCTCGCGCTTTTTGCAGGTTTGTTCTAACTCTTCTACGTTTACTAGCGGCTGTCGTTTCTTGCTAGTTCTGCCGTGCCCACGACAGTGTTGTGAAATTTGTTATGAGTGTTTTTGTGCGCTAAAAGTTTTACTCAACGGGGATGTTGAAGAAAGTCCGAGACCCACTAACGCTGAATTATTGCACAAAATTCTCGATAATCAGAATCTGCTGCAAAATGAGTAAGCTGAGTTGAAAACTAAAACGGAAAATATGATAGCTGAGACTAGAGAGTTGTTTAAGCAGCTTCAGGTCCAGGTCTCAGATCTGAAATCTAATAAGGCTGGCTTAGGTTGTCTTGAAAACTCGGTAAAAATGTTTCAGGAGTCTGTGAAAAATCACGCTAGCAAACTTATCAATATTGAAGACAGAAGTAGGCGCTCGAACGTAGTAATTCATGGTATCCTTGAAGAGTCAAATGAGACAGAAACTGATCTGAAGCGTAAAGTTATTACTGAAACACTGAAAAATAGGCTACGTGTTAAGTGCATCTCTATTAGCCGTATTCACAGACTAGGAAGGACTGGATCCAAAAGACCTGTAATAATGTTTCTATAGGATTATAACGAGAAAGTAGCAATTTTTAAGAATGTTTCAAAGCTGAAGGGATCAAACATTTTTGTTCAGAGTGACTATTGATTGATTGATATGTGGGGCTTAACGTCCCAAAACCACTATATGATTATGAGAGACGCCGTAGTGGAGGGCTCCGGAAATTTTGACCACCTGGGGTTCTTAAACGTGCACCCAAATCTGAGCACACGGGCCTACATCAGAATCACTATTCCCAAGTCACTTTGAAAAAAAAAAACGTAAGCTATTATGGGAAAGTGCGAAGCATGAGAAGTCGCTCGGTAAGAAAGTTTCACACCAGCACGATACGCTACGGATTGATAATGATGTGTTCATCTGGAATGAAACAACAAACCAAGGTGAGATAACTTCTGGTTTTCGTGCCAATGTACATTCTACATGACAAGTCAAGGAAAGGCTTGTCAGATTACTGAACATTAACGCACGAAGTATAGTGAATAAAACTAATCAATTAGAATCGGTTCTTTTGTCGCACTCCACACATGTTATTGTTTTCACGGAAACCTGGCTACACGATGACGTTAGTAACAAGGACTTAATCCCACCTGGCTACAAAATAATTCGAAGAGATAGAACCTCTAGGGATGGTGGTGTGGCCATAGTTACTAAGCCACCTGTTCAGGTAATTTTGTTGATCCAATCGAAAGACACTGAACGTTTTGCATTAAACTAAACATTTATGGTCATGCCTTTGTTTTATGTGCCGTTTACAGGCCACCTGACTCAGCCCCTGATTACTTATTAAAAATTAGTGACTGCATTTCACGATTCAATAAAAATAAACTTCTGGTGGTTGGTGATTTTAACCTACCAGGCATTGACTAGGATCGTATCAAATCGGGTGCCAGTTCTGTACGTTACGCAAACGTTCTTTTTGATTTGATGCTTGTACACAATCTTGTACAAGTAGTTCGCGAGCCTACTAGACATGGAACCGGTATCGACTCGCTCCTTGATCTCGCTTTCTTGATCGTTCCTTTTCTAATTACCATGTATCGGTTGAGCCTGGCCTATCTGACCGTGATATTGTGTCTGTACACTTTTCGTTGAATGTTAAACATACGCCTGACACGCATGCACCGGTGTTTGTGAAGGATTTTGCACGAGTTGATGATATCAGTGTAATAGAATATGTTGAATCTTGCTTTTGCAAAGTTCGCGCAAGTGACGTCCTCGAGCTTTGGACCAAGTTCAAAGCCATGTGTTTATTCTGCATAGATCAGTTCATACCAAACAAACGTGTAAAACCAACTAAACACACACCTTGGATGAACAGGCGTACTATTCAGTTAAAACGTAAAGCCAAACGATTACAAAAAAAGGAGCTGCTGCCGTTAATTTAACCACTGTTCGTACAGCTCTGTCGGAATCTATTACAGAGGCAAAGAAGTTTTATTTCTGCAACACTTTACCTAACTTTATAAGGAGTGATCCACAGAAGTTTTGGAACTTTATTAAGGAGCAAAACAAATCAATAACGAGCATTACCCATGACGGTACTGCAATAACTGACCCCGAAAACATTGCTAACCCTTTAAATGCCCACTTTCACAGTGTCTTCTCCCCGCCTACTCTCCCTTCTTTTCAAATTTCACGGTCCTCCTTTTCGGATATCAATATTTCTCAACAAGGTGTGCTTAACATGCTTCTACGATTGAATTCGAAATCTTCCGTCGGTCCTGATGGCATTCCAACTCTTTCCTCCAGCGTTACGCTGAACCACTAAGCAAATTTCTCGTCGCGATCTTTCAGGTGTCTCTAGAATCCGCGATACTTCCATCAGACTGGAAAATTGCATGCATTGTACCAATTTTAAAAAAGGGTGACACATCTTCAGTTTTAAATTACCGTCCAATTCCTATTTCATCATCTTCTTGCAAAATGATTGAGCATATCTTTTCTGATTACAATAATAACTTCTTAAATGAGCATGACATTCTAACTCCTTTCGAACATAAATTTAGGAAGGGTCTTTCGACAATCACTCAATTAATTGCCGTCATACTATCTTTCGCTTTTGTTCTTGACAGACGTGGACAAATGGACGTCATCTTTCTAGATTTTCAAAAGGCTTTTGATGTAGTTCCTCATGACAAATTAATCTGCAAATTAGAGTTCCTTGGTTTTTCTGGCGTCTTCGTTTCATGGCTATCTGCTTAATTAATGCATCGGAAAAAGTGTGTTATCATTGACGGACAACAACCTGACTCTTTCCCTTTAACCTCAGGAGTCCCTCAGGGAAGTGTACTTGGCCCACTATTATTCCCTATTTATTGCAACGACATAACAGATGTCATACAAGCCCCAATAAATATTCATCTTTTCGCAGATGACTGCGTTTTTTTTAACGAAATTAGTAGTGTTGAAGACCAATGCTTTCTTAGTGCAGCCTTAAACTGTATTTTTAAGTGGAGCAATAAATGGCGCATGAAGCTAAATTCTTCTAAGTCTGTGCTCCTGCGTATAACTAAAAAAACAGTACCCCTGATGTTTTCATACTCCATTGGCCAAGACTCATTGATTGAAGTTAAGGAGTACAAACATCTTGGAGTTACCAATACTAACAACCTCAACTGGAGCGCCCATATTATAACACCGCCTCTTCTGCTTTCAGAAAATTATAGCTACTTCGACACAAGCTTAAACATGCATCCCATGACGTTAAATCTTTAGCCTATAGAACTTTTATCCGACTCAAATTAGAATACGCCTCTGTTATTTGGGATCCTTTCACCAAAACCAATAATAATTGTCTTGAAAGAATACAGAGAAAAGCCATGCGATTCATTTTTTCTACATACAGCCGTGAGGATCCTGTAACGGATGTTATACGTTCCAACGGGTTTCACACACTTCAAATGAGGCGCAAAATATCCCGACTGAAGTTCCTCCATTCTTTGTTAAATCGTAAATTTTTTATAGATCCCAGTCCTTACATAACCCTTTCTGAGACTAGGAAAACCCGTCATTCCCATCCCCTCACAGTCTACCCTTATGTTGCCAGATCTAAACTCTTTATATATTCTTTTTTTCCCCGCACCATGGAGGAATGGAACCTAATACCTATTGATCATCTAGACACAACTGAATCTATACAGAATTACTTCCTCACTATTTCCTAATTATATTTTATTTAGAGTTGTTTTTTATTCTTACCCGATTTGTTTATGATATTCAATTGTGCTTTGTAGATGTATTTATGTTGTACCCTGCCCCTCCTGCACGGGCCACATGGCCTGCAGTATTTTGTAAATAAAAAAATAAAAGTATGCGTGCAATGTGTATTGCTTGTCTTGTTCAGTGTAAAAGTATAAACAGGCACAAAAAACAATTTCGCTTGTCCGCGTGAAGCGCCTCAAAACCTGTGTTTTTATGCTTCCCAAACACAGATGATTCCCATTGTCTTGTGCACCGCTCACCCGTTCCTGTGGTCTAGGGGCTAGGGCACTCTGCTGCTGACCCGCAGGTCGACAATGCGCACGCACAAGTTAAATGACTTGCAGCTTTTTAACTAAAAAGTATGGCCAAGTCGCGCCGTGAATTCAGTGGTATTGACTTCATGGTTACGCTTAGATTGTAGGATTTCGCTATAAAATTAATTTGAGACATATCTTGCACATAGTGTCACTTTTGCGATAATTAAAAAATAATTATGACAAACACTAATGCTTTGTATAAAGCACCTGCCCTCAAGTCTATATTCAAAAAGCTAAATAACAAGTTTTGTTTGTCAGTCACACTTTTTTAGCTGCGGCATGTCGTTTCACTTGTACGCGTGACAAAGTGACATAAACCCTTCTGTCATACGATATTTATAAACAATCTGCATTGTCCAAAAAGATACGTTGTGCAGCTGCCCTGTGCATGTGAAATAAAAATTCTTTCTGTGTAGGTGGTCACGTGAATGAATTCAATAGACAATTTTGTGCTCCGATAGATCGACCTATTATATAATCTTATATATCATCTCTGCCGTGGCTGTTACATTACGATGGATGAGAAATGGTAGGGGGCCTTGCAGGGCGTCCGTTGCCGGTAGTTGAAAAGACGCCAGAACTGAAGATACATGTAGCCAAAGTAGCCTTGTCATTTACTGTTATTGCCCAATCGTTGGCGACTCTATCATTCGCGGTATTATGGGCAGGCTCTTTACCCTTGATGAATAAATAAAGTCATTCTGCTTGAATAAAATAGTAAAATTCCACTGGTAAGTATTAATAAATATTAATTATTGAATTATGTTAGCGTAATGGCACGTGCATATAGCTCTCATAAGACAGTTGAGGGTTCTTGCTGACGCAAACCTAAATTATTCCAAGCAAGCCAGTAGGAACGTTTAGCGTTGAAACTGCAGACCGAATTCATTACTAGACTGTATACGTTATACAAGTACCATTTCTTGTAATAAAGTCTGGTTGGAGATGAACAGGCCAGCTCCATTTTTGTTCGGCTCGAGTTCTGAAGTTGAGACGAGAGCACATCCCACGCACTGAAATCGCCCCTAAAAACTACCCCATAAAGCATCGTATAACCGGGCAGCACTGTTCTGGCCACACATTCGGCAACATGCATAAAACTTAGCTATTTTGTATTCGCATGAGTGTCAGGCGTGACTTAAAGTTGCATCGAGGCACACCAGCCTCGTGGTAAACGGAGTACGCGCGCCCACATCGGCATAAACTACATACTAGCCTAAAATATGTATTTTGTCTTCAAAATACATACGCGCGCCCATATCGGCTGAAACTACATAATAGCCTAAAATATGTATTTAAAATAATAAAAATTGCTATCAATATATTTCGACAAATTAGAAATTTAAAAGTAGCCAGAAAATATCCTTTGCACCAAGTGCGAATTTACGCCGCCAAACAGTGTTGGAAAGGAGCCAAGTTGGGTTAAATAGAGAGCAACGGCAGCCACGGGCCCTGTCCTGTGCGATCTCGGTGCACAAGCAATAACACCATATGGTTGAAATTTCCGAAGCACTCCCACTACGGCGTCTCTCATAAGGCAGTGACTATGGTGACGGGGCAGGTCAACTATGTACTAATGTTAGAGTGAGGAAGCCCGTCAGTGTAAGTGTAATCGTGACTGCAATGATGGGGTCCGTCAGCGCAGTACTATCGTTAGAGTTAGGGGGCTTATCAGTGTAGTGTAATCGTGAATAGGGTGACGGGGCTCGTCGCCGTAGTGAATTAGTAGGGAGTTTTAGAATACCGTTTGCAAGCGCTGCGGGCGTTGTGGGCGAAGCGGGCGCCATAAGAGTTTTAGAATAGCATTTGCCCTGCTGCCAACCGCAACGCATGATCGCAGCGACACCGCAGCCTCGAAGCCAGCGCTTGCGGGCCACATGCGGGCCGCCATCACCACACGCAATCTCAGATTTTCTGCGTGCGGTCCACGAACGCGAACGCCGACTCGCGTTACGACGCATGCGCAGTGACAGCGACCGCACCGAAGGGCTCGTGGTGCGCTATTCTAAAACTCTCTAGTAACAGTGACGGGGCCCTTCATAATAGCAATGTAGCAATAGCAACGGGCCCCGTTACCGCAAAGGCTACGGTGAGGGGGCCCGTCACCGTATCGTAATAGCAAAAGTGAGGGGGCCCATAGTCGTAAATTTTGTAGTCGTTTTAGACAACATCGACTCGCTGTTTTGGTGGCGCAGTGTGCTGGCGTGCAGTTGGAAGTGCGGTTGTGCCGAAGGTCGTCAGTTCCAATCCCGTTTTTTAATTTTTATATTATTGCGTCAACATTTACGTTGCAGCTTTCAAGGAGTCGTAATTTTGCTTTTTTGAGAAAAAATCACTGTGCTGTTTGTGCCGGTTGTTAGCCCTCCCGCGTTTATTTTTTGAGGCGCAGTGGGTACGTTGTTGCTGTGCAACAAGATGCGTTGTTGGGGTGGAGCTTCAATTCGAGTCACACTGACCAACTCAACTTTTTTCTTTAGTGGTGCGCCTCGACATAGTGCTGCTGTGTGTACTCTTATGAAGTGATTGGAGAAGTTTTTATTAGTTAGTTTTTCTTTACTTCTGCGCAAGGTGACTGCATTCATGCTCCATACGGCTACCCTCCCTCATCGTAGGATACATCGACGCTGCTAGATGCACGTTCATTCTTGCGTATTCGTTTCATCGACTAGGTCACACCTTGTGGTTTACCCAAGCCCGCAGCCGCACCAGCCAGCACTTGCAAATTAAAGAAACCAGACGACTGGGCACGCCCACGCGATCCTATTTGAGCGCTCTTCTTTAAATTGCCGAGAACGATACAGAACACCTGTTGCTCCAGCAGGAGAAGCGTCACCTCAGTATGGGAAGACAGATACAGAAAGCACACATCCATGCGAGTACCTACTTCATCGCAGAGAGCTCAAATGTCTATCTACATTTGCATAGCTATAGCACACATTCAAGGGACAAAAGCGGCGAGCATATCCCCTAGTTTGAAGGAGCTCCAATTCAATCACATGTATAGGTCAGTGTGCGTGATTTCAGGCGAAGCAGGCCCGAAGTCGTTGTTACATAAATTGTAGTCAAATGTATTGTGGTTTAGAAACCTACTTAAACATGCCGTCAAAATACACAGCCCTCAGAGTCCGAACATATTCTATGTTGACCCGCACAACGTTTGGAATCGGTCCAGATGTCACCTTTATACAGAGACACTAAAAGTACGCAGAACGAACTGATTTGAGAACATCACATTAGGTGAAAGAAAATATTAGTTGGCGCTACAGTAACAATGCAAAGGAACAGAAATATCGCCATGGGTTGTTGTTCAATGTAATTAAAAGTTGATTCGGACGCAAACAACAGAATCTGTACACCCAGCGCGGCATCAATCGGAAAAATTTGGGAAAGGTCTTCATTCTACATTGAACGTAAAGGAAAGTTGATAGTTATAACCCTAAGAATGAACACAATTGGCATTTTAAAACACGTAACAATAATTGGAACAATACTTAGAAAAGATAATAAAAAATAGCGCTGATTCGCACCGAAGTTGGACTCTAACGACGATGCGTCATGAAATCTACGGGGTATATAGGGCTGTCTCACAACCGCCGCTTACCGCGACATGATTTTCTGGCAGCTTTGCCTTGAAAAAACAAAGAAAAAGTGAAACATCGAGGACGGAAATTCGAACAGACGACTCGCGTCACAAAGCGGCCGCTTCCTCAACCGCGCGTTAAACCACTCCGCCACCAGAAAAGCTGGGCTGTAGCGTCTAAAACGGCTTCGTATCTACGGTGATGGGCCCCTTCCTTTTTACCATTACACTACGGTGACGCGCTCCCTCACCGTAATCACTGCTTTACGATGACGTGGCCGTCGCTATGGCTGCATAGCTATTATGACGGGTGCCGTCACTGTTACGCTTTCGCTACACTGACAGGCCCCCTCACTTTAACGACAGTACTGTGCTGACAGGCCCCGTCACTGTCATCACAATTAAACTACGCTGACGGGCCCCTCGCTCTAACGATAGTACTGAGTTGACGGGCCCCGTCCCCATAGCCACTGCCCTTTCATAGTCATATAGTGGCCATCTACGCATTCTAGCCCGTATTCCGCTTACAAAAGTCACTTCCGCCCAATGCAAAGCCGTTATCCTTCCCGCAATCAGTCTTCATCATTCCCCACTCCTGAGGACTACGGCTGCACGTTTCCGTCATCACCGTCTCCAAGCCGTGCGTCACACGTCACCATTTGTCCTCGCCTTCGTTTAACCACCGTATGTCCCCGGAAAACTAGGCTGTGCAGCCTCTCGAGCTGCACCTTTGACCTTACCTAAAAGTCCTCTTTTCATTTATATGGGGGTTGAATGGTCAAAAACCACAACCTAGTTATGAGAGATGCCGTAGTAGAGGGCTCCGGAAATTCGGACAACCTGGGGCACCTTAACGGCCACCCAAATCTGAGCACAAGGGCCTGCAGCATTTCTGCATCCATCGAAAATGCAGCCGCCGAAGCTGTGATTCGATGTGCGGCTGCAACCTGCAGGTAAGCAGCCTTAGCTACTATAGCTACTATAGCAGCCTTAGCTACTATAGACGACCGCGGTGGGGCTGAAAAGTCTCTTTTTTTTACGTTCACAATGGAACACCCTTGAAGTGCATGCTCATGGCACTCCTGTCCAAGTTTTCGTTGACACTGCCACTCACGTTTGTTATGAGCGCTGATTGTTCTTGTCGCAGGATGGAGATACTTACGTGACTTTTGACCAGTGTGGTACAAGTCAATGACGGAGGCACAGTTCCTATCGTGAGGATGTGTACTGCACAACTTAACGTTGCAGGTCATCAGGTGGTCGGCATGTTTTCTATTCTTGCCACATGACCCCACGACCTCATACTTTTACCGGATTTTATCGCTCAGGTCGCAGAATCGAATCTTAGCTGTGGCGGCTGCATTTTCGATCGGGGCGGAAATCCTGTAGGCTCGTGTGCTCATATTTGGGTGCACGTCAAACGACCCCTGGGGGTCGAACCTTTCAGGGCCCTCCACTCTCATAGTCATACAGTGTCTCTCATAATCATATTGGTTTTGGGACGTTACACCCCATATATCAACATCATAGATTTTGTTTCTGCCAAATCTGCACTTATGAATCGCTCCACCTGTGTCCCCGCCTTCAATTGCCACATTGCTGCGAACCCCGTGCCACACAGCGCTGAATAAATTGAAGCGACTTGATTCATCTCGCCCCCAAAACTGTTACGTATGTCGTAACAATATCATGATGAAAAGCGGCATTATTATTACCAATTAATTTTTTAGTGATGTATGCTAATGTAGAAGATGCAGAGTGGGGAAAATTGTGCCAGTTTGAAGTTAACGCTAATGGCAAACTTGGGTTTTTCCTTCTGTGTTTGTCTTATAATATGTGATATTTTTTGTATTACTCGTATCCGTGTTTTGCGAGTAATTTCAAGACCATAGCAAACTTGCACTAGGCAAGGTATCTCGAGCTTTACTGGAACTGCTGCTTGTTCGCAGTAAATTTTCTTCCATTTAAACAAATTGTTTTGCACAGCCTTAAAATGAGAAGCAATTGAAATAGCTGCTTACCTAAATATTGACGATGTCCTTAAGAGTAGAGTAATGCTCCTCCTTCCTGCCTTAAGCTATATTGCACAAGCCTGAAAGAAGCAAAGCATTGCTTTTCGCACAATCCAGATGGGAGTGAGCGAAAGCATGGAGCTATGCTCGGCTAGACATTTTTGAACCGCTCATTCGCTGCTTAGTGAACAACAGATTAAAAAGTGCAACAATGATATATTCATTACACCAAGTTACACAAACACAAGGACCCAATCGAGAGTCTTCTATGGAGGCGCACACTGTTGAGTAATTGTTGCGCTGTTTTCTTTACCGCCAGCAAAGGCTGTATTTAGCGCAGATAATTTTATTGCCGCCTATAGCCAATTAGTACAAGATGACTGTTCTCAAAAAAAGAAAAAAAGGAAAATTAACGCTAGTTTCGTTTGCAGTAAGTACCTGCGATGAGCCGTTACTCTTCTCCCAAGATCAATAAACGAAAAGGCCGAAGGTGGTTCCTTCTTCCAAGTTGGCAAACAGGATAGACAACAGCTCAAGCGCAACAAACGCATGTCATCTGCACCTCCATGCAGGACAACCGATGGAACGACGTAAAGCATGCATGAGTCTCACAGTCATTTTGAACAGGAAGCCAAAGTAATGAAATGAAGTCTCGCCAGGGCCGCGATGGTGAAAAAAAAATTAAATTTAGAAAGAGGGGATGGGTCCTGTATTTTAATTGTGAAGGGTTAGGTAAGTTTTCCTTCTTTTCACTTCAATGTATCGTGATTTAGGATGGACTGGCAGTTCGGTACTGCGCAAGAAGAGGCACCCAAACTCTAAGTATAGTCCTATCTCGTGGTGAATAACGTGGTCTTTGAGATCCTTGCGCTATTGAGAAATCATTGGTTGAACGGAAGATAATCTAAGGGAAAGCCTACCTCTGGCATTGCTCACCATGTTTATTTCTGATGCGCACAGCTATTCATTGTGAATTAAAGACTCACATATGCACTAAGAAAAAAATTGGCAGATCACACGTACGGTGGGAACTGATAATATGCGAAGCACTAAATAGAAATGTTAATATGTCACTTTATTATCAGCACAACGTTACGGGGTTCAAGTGAAAGATGCCGTACATGACTTCCGTGTCATGGTTATCATGTTTGGATGTGTTGTTTAACTTCATCATCTATTCATGTCTCGTGATACTAAATTTAGCATATGTGGAGCTAGCGAAACTACCGTGAGCGCGCTATCGGTGTAATATGTTGCATTGTTCTTACATGACACGCGCCTCAGGATTATCATGTTTGCACCAGTCATATACTTTCGTCATCCATTGACGTCCCGTAACGCCAAATTTAGTGTATGAGGAGCTAGCGAAACGGCCGCGAGCGCATCATGAAGGGCCCAATATACTCCAGTGTAGCGTTGACGTGCGCCCAAGCTGGGCAGAGTGGCGCTGCATTGGCAAAACGCGAGCACTATATAGTCTGATGCCAGGCGTGACCGGCGCGACCAGGTTTCGTCGGCACGGCGCGATGGCAACCAGCGCGAAATGTGACGTGCTGCATTTCGCACCGATGCATCACTCAGAGAAAACTGCGTCTCCCTCTTTTCGTAACAGAGGGACGCCGGATGCGCTGAAACGCGCATTTGTCAAAGGAAATCAGCGCGACGCGCGCCTGCGAGTATACGGCAGGACCGGCACCTGGCGTGGCAACGCCGGCATGACGTGACAAGATGAACGCTGGCGCACACGCGCACCGTGTCACGTCGAAGTGTATTGGCACCCTGACTGTGGCATGTAGTCATGTTGTCACATTACACGCATCTTATGATGAATATGTTTGCCCCAGTCAAATACCTTCGTCATCAATTGGCGTCACGTAATACCAAATTTGGCATATGTGAAGCTAGCGAAACAGCCTCGAGCGCATCATGAGTGTGGCATGTAGTCATGTTGTTACATAAAAAGCATGTCGTGATTCTCCTGTTTGTATGTTTCATTATCCTATGTCGTCCATTGGCGTCACCTAATAACGAGTTTGGTGGATGTAAAGCTATCAAAACGGCCGCGAGTGCATCATGAGCAAAGCATGTAGTCGTGATGTTACATGACACGCATCTCATGTTTATCGTGTTTGCACCAGTATTATACCTTTGTCATTCATTGACGTCCCATAATACAAAATTTGGTGTAAGTGTAGGTAGCGAAACGGCCGCCAGTGCATCATGAGCGTGGCATGTAGTCATGTTGTTACATGACACGCATCTTATGATTATCATGTTTGCACCAGTGACATACCTTCGTCATCCATTTACGCAACGTAATACAAAATTTGGTATATGTGACGCTAGCCAAACGCCCGCGAGCGCATCATGAGCTTGCCATGTAGTCATGTTGTTACATGCTATACATGCCATGATTTTCATGTTAGGGTTTGTCGCTTGTGTTCGCCATGCAATACTGTCATACCATACCAGTTTTGCAACATACCATGTGTACTAAACCACCGCAAGAGCTACAGGACCACGAAATGTAATTCAAGACATTTATGACATCCATGCCATCATTTTCATGTTATGTCTAGTCAAATATGTTCTTCGTACAGTAATGTTATGCCTTACAAAGTTTGGTATCGATACCGTTATCGAAACGCCCAGGAGAGCTAAAAGGGGTAAGCGGCTAGATGTATAGATACGCGCAAAGTTGCCGAAGTTCGCTATAAATGCTTCCCATTGAGACAGTTGTTTGCCAGCCAGGCAGCCATAGCGAGAGGTCTTCAGGCAACTTGCGACCAATGCAACGGATGTTTGAACACACCTGGTGGAAAGAAACGTCGTGAGAAGCAAAAAAACTGATAGATAATAGTTGGCAAAAAATGTTGTGCGCTAGAAGTGTACTATCAGATTGTTCTGCACGAACAAGCTCAAAAGTTTTGGCGTTTTTCGAAAATAGAGACAGATCCATACATATATGGCATCGACAACTTGTGATTCGTTCACAGCACTGTAGAAAAATTTACTGACGCTCAATAAATTCTGAGCTCTTCTCTTTTCTATTCTTAAGTTTGCTGTAAATTAGTATAGTTCTACCATCAGTTTTTTATTTTATTGCCTTCATTATTCACTATTGCGTTTTCCTGAGCTATTTATCGCATTTTTATGAAGGCATTATTTTTTATCATGCTGTACATCACAATCAACATATATTGGCATTTAAAAATCTTATCAATATTGCTCATAATTAAACAATGTTTGAATGTAATACATATCAGTGACAGTGCCATATATAAGGCAAATAATCTTAATAAACTTAAAACTCAGTTGTGCAACAACAAGCTATTAGCAGAATGACCAGCCAGTTTGACGCCGGGAATTTAGGTTTCATCCATCAAAACGCAGCTTCTTTCAAGCGCGGATGAAATTTTGCTTTAAACTTATTGCTTCCCCTAGTGGCGAGACATTCATTTTCTTGCAGAGACGGAGTCACGTCACGTAGATTCGCACCCAGTCGACGAACTCAGACACTCGTGTGTAGACCCCAGGTAGGAAAGGCATTGCGCACTTGACTCCCCACGAGACGACACCGATGAGGTAGATGCGGTCATTCCTCTTGAACGTCAGCGGGCCTCCCGAGTCACCCTGTTTGAAAGAATAGAGAAACGACGGAAAAATTCAGCGTCTGTATACACGACTTCAACGAGCAAGGTCATGATTTATGATGCGCGTTTTATTTCTTTATTGGTATTGAAGGCTACGACCGGACAAGAGAATTTCACAACAATGTACTTAGCAATAGAGAGTTTCCATCAAGGTAGACAACGTGGACAACACACACAGCCGCTTGACCGCTCATCTAATACAAAATAAGCAACAGCGTTGACCAGTAGGCGCGCATCGTCCGTATAGTTTGTCGCTTTAAACCTTTATTTTAAAAAACTCTGTCTCATAATATCATGCACAGGTTGCCTAGGCTGCATAGGTTGAGGAGGTTGTTCGCCAAAAAATGCAAAGCATCTCTTTGCGAACAATCAGCAACATTGATCCTGTCTACCTGTAGTGAGAGACAATAGACATGGTTGCGACTGACGTGCCCGCGCCGTTCTCTCGCCACTTTATTGAGAAGGCAGTAGCATCGGTGGCTGTAGCGTCCAGACTGCCGTGTGCGTGAGCTGTTCTGGCTAGCGCCTCGAGCTCCGCGTGATCTGCGCAAGAGGCATGGCGCGGTTGCTGAAAAATTTATAAATTATAACGAAGATGACGCTACATTATCTATCTATCTATCTATCTATCTATCTATCTATCTATCTATCTATCTATCTATCTATCTATCTATCTATCTATCTATCTATCTATCTATCTATCTATCTATCTATCTATCTATCTATCTATCTATCTATCTATCTATCTATCTCATGTTGTCATATTCTCTAAAAAACCTCCTTCATAATTCGCAACCACTCCTAACTGGTATTCCAAGTTACTATTCCAAAAGGCGCGAAGTAAGAGCGGAAATCAAGAAAAAGGTGTTACAGCCTGGACAGCAGTCACTTAATGGATCCGAGCCTTGGACTAATATCGCCTACTCGCGGCATCTTCAAGTATTGACCGCTAATGCCCGACTAGAGAAGAACGCAATTCGCCCCGTGTAGACGTAAAGCGCCTGAATTGCCGACGCGGTGGGCCGGCCGTGATTTTTCGCGAGGCGAGCATAAGTGGAGAACATGGTATTACAGCCAAGCATCACAGATATATTTTTGTATGATTGGGTGCTATGAGCGAGGCTCACGGTACGATAATAGGGCCATCTGTCGTTGTCTTAATGCATCGACCAAATTACACTTCTATTGAGAAAGCGTCAAATGGGAGGGACGCGAAAGAACGACCCGTTGAAAAACAGAAGTCTGATATCGCAATCGCAATCAAGGTTGCCACTGTTGGCTACTTTTCGCTAATTTTGTGAATTCGAGAGGTCCGGGGCGACGTAAAGTTATGATTGGCGGCGTGGCGAATTTTAGGCAATCATCTGCTTAGGTTTCGGTTGAGTTGTGCATTGTATACTCAGTGTATTTAAAACGGATGGGCGACAACACTCTTTCTAGTTTTTTTTTTAGTTTTAGACCCACTAGTAGAAGGCGCGCTTTTTGAGCAATTCAGTACGCCTGTTCAGTTTCTCGAGTATATCTCCTGAATTCACCTAGATCCTGGCAGCACTAGGACCCTGGTGCGTCCGCCAACAACCTCTTTGCAAAATTTGAGTCAGCAGACTGCTTTGCGTGCCACGAGGTGGTGGCGCCATGCTAAGTTTTTGAATTGCTTTTAAGATTCTTTAGAATTTTCGTTTCTGAAGGGGCTAGGTGACGGTCAAGCCGAGAGTTCCGACCACAGCTCCAACGGTCCTGAATAGCTTGCACACTTCTTCGTTGCTGCAGTACGCGCTCATTTTGTATTCAGTGTTTTAATTTGTTGACATATTTTTCGCACCGGTCAAAAAGTGGACTTTTTAGGCAGCCTTCAGAAAGGGCACTGAGGCGAATGTGTAGCGTAAGCATGACGGCACAGAAAGCGTGGCGCAGGCATTACGACGGTTACGCAGTACTTTCAAATTTATTTCAGTTGTTTTGTAATTAGGTTCCTCGCTTATCGGACAAATGATTCCACTGCAATGACATTCTCTTAATCTGCTGGAAAGCTACGCATGCCGTTTCGCTCTTGTTCTGGCGACTGGCTCGCCCAGTACTCGTGACAGCTGAAACCATCACAAACTTTATGAGATGGCAGCACTTAGGGACGCTGCTGGTGCGTGCATAGCGCACTGATTGTGAATCGGATGATGTGATTCGAAATCCACTAAGCCCTCTAATGGTTAAGTGGGTGATGCGACTGGCATTGGTGAACGTCAGTATAATTCATGATGTATGGAGGGTACCTTAGGTACTGTACTCTACGGGTCTTTACATAAATGGCAACTTTTAAAAACAGGCACGCCGCACATGTAGAGTGGCGACTTTTTTGGTGAAACTCGGAGAAAATGGTGACATTTGTTGACTTTCTACTCCTTGTTTGGGAAATTTTCCTCGAAAGTCAGTAACAACCCTGTTCACAATGCACCATTTCACTTGACCAAGAGCACTGAGAAAAGACCGCAATAGATAGAAAGAGCATGTTTGAAAGACTTTCAGAGTATGTGGCCGTGATGCAGTGGCTACAGCATGCCCTAGCTACCTACCGGTTGCAGTTCGACTCTCGTTGATGGAACTTTTTTTTTCTTTCTGATCGTGCTTACTTTTTACGGCTTCATCACTGTGACGGAAGTACGCCACTGAAGTATTGGTGGACCCTGGCATAAAACAATTTCAGAACACTTTCATGTTAAATATGAGATAGAAAGAAAGAGGAAGAGAGCAGATCATAGCCATCAGGTTGAATTGGCAAAAAGAAATTGCTGCACTCTTTCTGTATTTACGCATGCTTTATCTTCCTTCTGTTATGAGAACGTATCATTTGAAAGGCCTTAAATTTCATATCCTTAATTCTTAGCCAATACTCCGGAGTGGCCAAGAGCCATAGTGGAGGCATAATTATCATCGTAATCATCATCATCATCATCATCATCATCATCATTATCATTATAGAATTACACAGCAAATGAATATGCGGGCCAGTCAAGCTAACCACGACTGCGAGTCGGCTAACGCCTGAAAGCGGTACAAAACATCGTCCCGCAGGCAGGTTCGCTGGACAGTGGGACCCTTACCGCAAAACCGGGATATGTCACACCTAAAAGGGGACATCTGGTCACTTTAGACAAACTCTTCGGGCATTATCTAACACACCGCCATAATATGTTTAGGCAATGACACCACCTTACAAAGTGTTTTAAATAATAGTCAAGTATATGTACGTTACAGCACTGTTGATTGCGCATTGATTATCATCATAAAAAAGCGAAATGACTAATCAATACGCCAACTTTCTTTAATACGTCATTAGGCGTGGAACCTTGTGTTGGAACCAAGGTCGTGAAGAAGTTAAACTCATCTTTGATCAAAAAAGCTTTCGCTGTAAAAAAAATAACTAGTTTTCATAAGCTACATCTATGGCATTACTTGCGTTGAAACAATTTTTTGGGGATGAAAGGAAACCGCAATATGTTGCGTATATATAAGAATATCTGTAACTACTACTCCCACATGTAACGCCATAATGCCCATATAGTTAACATTTCAAGTACTATACCCACTTCATTTAAATATGAAATTGCTAATGTTGTCATTCGTAGCTTTCTTGCATGTACCTACTAAGGGAATTACATGGATTGCTCCAAAACTAAACTTTCAACTGGTAAGCAAGGTAAAGCACTTTTTTTTCTCTTTTGGCCCCGCAAGGACATTTTTATCATATTGGGGAGCTTCTGAAAAGTTCGTATGGAAGGTGGTCAATGAGCGCCCCCTGTAAGTTTGCGCAGCGTAATTCTACCACTTTTGAAAGCTTTGAAAACAGCATAATGCGCAAATATGTCTAGTGCGAACAAGTGGAAGAGAATGCATGAAAGCACTGTTTCTGTTGTAACCTATTTATTTATTACAGCGGAAACTGTTACAGGATCACAACTTGGGTCCCGCGCCGTTGTTCCGCGCAGGCCTGGCATTTTTCGTTTATTTATTCATTCAATAATTATTCTAAGTACTTCAATCGCCCAAAAAGATATTGTGTGAAGAAAGCATCAAAAGAATATACACATGGCTATGCCCAACTTAGAAAAAATAACGCAAGAAAGAGAATGTCGATGACAATACAATTGCTAAAAGCGTAAGTGTATAAAAAAATAAATACAATGCCAACAAAACTCAGATGATGACACATGTGATCTGTTGACGTGAAAAAAAGTAAAAAGTGCTGACGTGAAAAACTAAAAAAAGTAAACACAATTTCTTGGACGACGCTCAGTTATTCAAGTGAAAAGAAAACATTGCTCAAGATTGCACACAGAATTGGATGGCATGTTAGCATTCAAAGCTGCTGCAAATCGCCTAAATTAAGGAAAATAAATGAAGAGAAAAAAATTAGCCAAGGAACTAGCACTATATAAACGTGCCAGTACAGAACTTCACGTTAATAACTCGAGCAGTTAATCTAGGAAATGGGTGTTTAGAAGATGCCGGAATTTTCGTATACTGCGTTCAACTACAGTGTCATCTGGAAGGTTGTTCCATATGCGTATGACGTGGAAAAAGACAGATGTGAGAAAAATGTATGTTTTACTGCAGATGCGCGTGAACTAAAGATGTTTATTCAGAGTTTACGACGTGAATGCAGATGTTTGCTATGTTACATGTAATGACCTTGATTCGTGCACGTATTTGTGAAATAATAAATGGAGAATAATGTATGCTCAAAAGCAAAACAATGATGAAGCGCATCTTTCAATATACTCCAGTGACACACTATACAGCTAAATTTGTCAGTATGTGGGAGGTTTGTTGACAGCTAGGGCTGAACAAATGTACTGTGAAATTGTATTGCGATGCTGCACAACAAACTGAAGCAAAAGGTAGTGGAGATATATACCGATAACAGATTCAAGATACTACCACGAAAGTTCGGTACAATACTGGCCATTTGTACCTTGAGATACTTTTTTTACATTCGCGAATTTGTTGTTACATACCTCCGTAATCAAAAAGCGAAGGCCTATGCACAAAAGGTTTATTCGAAGATTTCATAACTGTGGCGACATTCATTTTAGTTATTTTTTGTACGAAAAAAAAAAAGCTTTGACCTTCTTTGTGAAAGTGAACTTGCTTAATTCCGAAGAACTAAATAGGGCTTTCTTGAGCACAGGACAGCTCTGTAGACACTTCGCAGACACTGATTCCTGCTTGTAATTTCTGTAATTGATGAGAATCGCTACTTAGCTTGCCGACCAGCTAGTGGTTTGCCATCGAACCTTACAGTCTTCAATGATAAGCCTTCACTCGCTGGTTCAAGTACAGGCGTACAGTTTTACTTTGTGCACAAACGACTTTTTAGCAATACCGAGCCACCAGTGAACAGCAGCAACAACGCAGGGAGCAACATTTTTGTGACAGATTGCGCCTAGTAGGATGCGAAAGCACAGAACACATAAAGCTGCTACTATGATTCATATTTATCTGGTGGCTGGTGTAAACAGTTTGTTATCTGTGTACTATATGAAGTGAAACTGAAGTTACTTCAGTGAGAGGAGTTGTGCGCCCGAGAAACACTTTTGTTATTTTATTTATTTATTTATTTATTTATTTACAGATACTGCTGTCTCGATACACGAGACATAGCAGGAGTGGGTACATTAGGAAAAGGAACAGACATACATTAAGCAATACCAAAGTAACATACAAAGGATTTAACACATAATACAAAATATGGTTAGGCAGTTCTTTCAAAAACAGTTCAATTGGTTTTTCGTGTAGGAAACCATCTAGGTTGTCCCAAATCTCAACAACGGCTGGAAAAAAAGAGTGCTTAAAGCAATTTACAAATGGCTGGAAGGGAACAATGTTGAGTGGGTGAGATCGGCGCGTGGTTCGTCGTGCTGAATCACAAAAAGTAATTGGTGGTGCTTCAATGCAACTGCGGCTGTGTATAATCTCATGTAGCAGAGTGATACGGTCAAGTGTGCGTCGGAAAGCAAGGGGTTCTAACGACAACGAGCATGCTTGAGATGAGGGAGAGAAATTGCGGTCATACCGGCCAAATATAAATCGTATTGCTTTTTTCTGTATGCCCTCGAGCATATTTATGTCAAGTGCAGTATAGGGTGACCATACCGCTGAGGCGTACTCTAGCAATGGTCGGACGAGCGATGTATACGCCGTTAATTTGCAGTCCTTGGTAAAGTGCTTGAGTGTTCGTTTTATCTATCCCAATTCTAGAAGTGCTCTTGCGCAAATTTTTTCAATGTGATGGTGCCACTTTAGGTTTTGAGTGTAGGTAACACCAAGATTATTGAATGTATTAACAGAGTTTAGGTAGTTCCCATTGTAACTATAACTAAACCTTAGCGGCTGTTTTTTGTTAGTAAATGTCATTTGAACAGTTTTTTGGTAATTATTGTTCATTTGCCACGTGGCGCTCCAACCACAAAAGGACGAAAATACTTTGTTCAGAACATCTTGGTCATGAGCATTATTTACGCTAGTATATAAAACGCAGTCGTCAGCGTACAATCGCAGCTTCACTGGTGTGTCCTCAATGACCTGTGTGACATCATTAATATAAATAATGAACAATATGGGCCCAAGCACCGAGTCCTGTGGTACCCCGGAAGTGACTGCACACGACGATGACTGCGCATGCTCAAACGTAACAAATTGTGACCTCAAACGTAGCCAATCAGCTATCCAGCCTATTATTTTGTCATCGTTAATAATACTTCTGAGTCTAGTGAGAAGTTTTTTGTGACAAACTACATCAAATGCTTTGCTATAATCTATGAATATGGCGTCAACCTGTCCTCGAGTATTAAGAGCCGAAGCGATGTCGTGAGTGAATTCAATGAGCTGTGTAGTTGTAGAAAAACCAGAGCGGAAACCATGCTGATTACGGGACAATAAGTTGTTATTAGTATAGTTGTTATAGTTATAGTTGTATAGTTGTTATAGTTGTTATAGTAAGTTGTTATATATTGTATTGTAGTGGCGGTGGTGACTAAAGCAACATTCACTTTGGTAGAGATGAAGCTATTTGTTGGGCTAACTCGTGAACAGAAAACTAAGAAACTCCAATCACTAGCACAGCCTGCTCCACTCTGAGTGCCGCAATGAGTTTTACTGGCCTTGGGCAATCTGGTTATCGGCTACTTTTATACATCAATGATCGCAGTTTGCAGCATTACCACTGCTGCTCACTCACGAATTAACAAGAATATGCGCCTACTCTGCGTACTATAAATAGTAATTCTTCAATTCGTCAGCCATAACACCAAAATTTGATATAGAGGGATGCAGACATGAAGAGCTCGGAAAGTTTTGACCACGTGGTGTTCTCTAACGTGCAATCAAATCTAAGTATAGATGGGTCTCTATCATTTCGGCTCCATGAACATGTGGCATCCACAGCAACGTGTGCGCGTAATTGTAGCACAGCAGTATGAGGTAATATCAGAGTTTACGGAACACTGACAGGCAGTTTGCGCTAAACGGTGATCATTTTTTGTGGTTGAGAGCCGATAACACAAAAAGTAAGAAACGTAAAAGCGCGTGGCAATATACTTGCACAAATTGTCGTAGGACAACACCGCTATTACGCTATTGCCGCACATTGATACGATTAGCTGAGAATTAGTGGCAGTAAAAGAATGGAGACTTAAAATAAATAATACGAAAATATTAGGTCTGTTTAGTGTCAAGCATTCATGAATAAGTTCAGACACATGATATAGGTGGCACTCCTAATAGATATGACAATTAGGCAGTAAGTATTGTCAACTTGTTAGGTTGACGGAAAAGAATTCAGTGCACCTAAATGGAAAAAATCCTGAAAGGGTTTGTTGGACTTTCATAAGAAAATAGTAAAATGGAATCATTTGTTATAACAATGATTCATGAATCACCTTCTGATGATTTCTAAAGGGGTACTGCTACACAAAGTTGGCCTCGCATTTTCCTGCTGCAATGTATAGCTGGGGGCCTGTCAGTCTTAACACGACATATTGTTGGCTTCAGTGCGCGACAGATAACTAATTACAGGCCCCTAATTATCTACCGCTCTCAGTTTCAATTTGAGAGAGCTCCAAAATGATGAACCCGCCGGGTGCAACTATCGCCACCTAATGTGTGCATATCTGGAGAACATGAAGGCACAGAACTGTGACACGCTTCCATGCGGTCCACATTAAAAATTGCTTTCGAATAAGAAACCGAACTGCATGGTTGCTAAAGACAAAACTTTCAAAGCGTGCGCCATGGCCACGCACTTGTGACCAGCTACCCAGCTATACGGGAAAAAACGCCGCAGAAGAAGAATGGCGGCTAACACGTCATCATACTTGTTTTATTGACTGCAGCGTGGTGACGTTTAGGAATTCGGGGGTGACCAAAAGGTCTCCTTCAAGAGTGTCAATGACACGATGGAGTCGAGCGCTAACTCAAACTTTAACATTACTTCAAAATACCTTCCATGCTTTGTTCGCAGCTGATATTTTGCCGAAGGTATATTCAAGTTCACAGGAATGACCCTGAAAGCTATATCGGCCGCGAAATTTCGTGTCAATACACGTTCAAGGTGGCTTTTGATCATTCTCATTGTTATATTGCACACCCTGTTTTCCCATTTCGCCAAGCAGCAAGCAGAATGTTTCGTGCTGTGTACTGAATGGACGACCCCACCACGACATCACTGTTTTCTGTATCGCCTTAGTGGAAGAGTTAGGTAGAGTGAATATAAAATAGAGAGTGAATTCAATTTATAAAACAAAAATTGCATTCACCAAATAAAAAAAAAACATAGTTCAGCACTCCAGGTAGTGTATGAAATGCAAGAGAAGGGGCAACTGAGAAAGCGCTTGTGCTAACTGTCATATCATATTTTGAAGATTTCTTTGGTTAGAAAGAGTGAAATCAAATTCGGAGAAAGCGACGTGGTACGCCAAGATAACATCTGGTAGGTTATCGCTTGTTTTACTACAAATAATATTGGTACCGGTGGTTCCATGCAGGTGAGTCACATCAGAATTGGTATGGCGAACGCCGCACGCGTTGTGGTACACACCGCTATCAAGTCGCTAAGTGAAAGCGCTATGGCTCCGACAAAAAAAACTACATTAAAAATGAAGAAAACAAAAACCACGTGGGCAAATATGCGAACGTACTTTCTGCCGAGACTGCGCGAGCTGTGTCATGTTGCTTTGCTGCGCCAAAGGGGACGCACACACCTCATCGACTGCCCTCACTGGTCGAGTAGGGTGTAAAGACAAGATTATGTCACCAGCCTTCGACTTTATCAGGTAACTAAGTGGCACCATTACCAGCCAGAGAAGCTCAGTTCAGTCAGCGAGTAATGTTCTGTACGGATGCGTTGTGGCCGCAGTAGCCTGTACCTAACATGCAAGATACATGATCGAATGTCACGAAAATACATTCAGATACTCGTCTTACGAAGCGTATCGCAACATAGATAAAAGATACACAAAATATCTGAAATAGTATTTGAGATTCATTATCTTCGATACTGCCCAGCCTTGCAGCCTTGTTGGCATCTGAATTGATCCTTGGGCGTGTTGTTACGACATAATCAAAACAAGACAGTGCGAAAGATGGAGCACAAGAAAGAGTAAACAAAAGCTTGGTTGTCTCTGTCCCCCTTTTTCTTTTGGCTCGTCTTTTGCGCTGTTTTGTTTCTAATATATTGACAGTACGCTTCAAATTATCTGATGAAAATAGCTACTTAATGGACAACATTGTTAAAGAGCTTATGCTTCGTACAATAAACTGCAGAACACCAAGAAAATCATTTTTTCTTGGAGAGCAGCGTAAATGATTTATACTGCGCATAAAGACCACAACAAAACTCCCTAATCTGCCTTTAAAAAGCCAACAAACAGGCTGATCTTTTTTTGTTTTTCTTCTTTTTTCTGACAAATCCCAAACAAGCTCGCTAATACGTTCAGAAGGCTTCGCATAAAACATTTTGCAAATAATACAGCCTCGCACTTGACGCAGTACATTAAATTCGAAAAATTTCTCCCGAGTTATTCTATAGCTCTTGACCAGTTCAGTTCGTCCAAGCCATGACTTAGGCCTTCCGCAACAATACCTAGCATAGATTTTTTCGATTGATGTTTGGTACTTCTAAATGATGCCTTTGACCTGCGGTCATGCAGTTTTAATCGCGTAGTCTACATAGTCGTTTTTCTGAACTGCCCTCTGCGTGAATCCCAGATTGCTCGAAATACGAGCGCTGGGAGTGAATCTCAGACTGCCAGGACAAGCTGTATCACGAAAACGAAAGCACCCGACAACAACACGTGTGAAGCTAGTTTAGCCCTAAGGCAAAGGAACATGCGCAATAGCACATTTCTTAACCGCGCCAGCCCCTAGTAACAGGTCTGATCAAGCACACTCACTTGAGCGATATATATAAGAAGCCTTGCTCAGTCTTTGCCTGCCCACCGATGATGTAATCGCTTCCCTGATGCTATGCTGCCAAAGTGGGCGTACTCAAGAGGAAGCGCTACGCGTACGCTTTTCGCTTTTAGCAAGAGTGAAAACGCCGAGCGGGAGGCCGAAACCGGCCGAAGGCGGCTTTCTTCCCCGCATAATATTGTTATTAAAACAATTACTTGCCAAAATTCTTGTGGTGGCATGATCACATCGTACAGTCGCGTTATATCTGCACTACGAACTTTTGACGACGAGTTAGTTTATTCAGTCTTTGAGTCAACCGCCGCCGAAGTGTCTGAACTTTTGCCGTATCATGCATAAGTGTAGTTCAGTTTGTGGACTTTGCGACAATTGCAGGCCAATAAAGTGTGCTCTTAGTCGAGCCATCGATGTACACGCTCTTACCTGACAGGAATCTTTGCCACCCATCTTGTATCCAGCACACAGCATTGTGTCGTAGATCCTTTCACTGCGTCCTGTTTCCCTGTACCACTTCCGGCACTCCTCATTCTCGATCACCATCACATCCACTGTTTGCAGGACGCTCGGAGAGTAGCTTGACGCTTGAAAAGGAGGAGCTGGATGAAGAGGGTTGGCTTATCTGTTGTGTATTGGTACAAGACCCTAGGCAAGTATATTTTAAAGTGACATACAATAACTATGTGCACACTTGATTCATCGGTGAAAAAAAATGTCGTGGACATTAAACTCTTTTGAAAATTGTGCCTAGGGTGTTTACTGGGTCGGAACCACTTAAGTATTGACAGCACACTCGTCTACGTAGTGCAAGTCCCTATGTGTGATTTCAAGAAATAGCTTAGACAATATTGCTGCACATAAGGTGTAATGCTGTTTAGCATGGCGCATGCTTCTAGCCACATGATATCACTTAACTCACCCGATAGTTTAGCATCGGCTCACAAATTATTAATCGCCAAAAAAAATCAAAACTCGGAAAGGCAGTAACCGTTCACGATAAAATATTTATGAAATAGAATATCGGAACATAAAAAATAGGTCTAATTAGTTGTCAGTATAATTATTAAAATTAATACAGTGAGCTCACCAAAAGACCGTATACGTGTTGTGTACAGTCGTCAGCAAGGTCAACTTGAACGCACTGCTGCGTGTCCTTAGGTACTTTGATCGACGCCAGCGAAGCATAGCTTCGGGTTCCGTGGCGTATAAATTATTTGTGTAGGGCCACATAGTGTCCTAGCATACTGATGTATTATCATTACAGCAGCACCCAGTGCATCACCACTGGCATGAGTTTAACCATTGAAGGCCACAGGGCGGAGTGTTCGAAGTAATCCTTCTGAAAACTCATCAAGGTCCTACATATTCACTACAAAACAGTCTTATTCTACTTATCAGGGGACTCGTTGAAGTGGACCAGAGTAAACAAGCCGGTCCCAGTGTAATGTGTCTGTATACTGTCTACGGCAGGGCATGACCACAAGCTCATCTAACCCGAGGGGCTTTGACACGTTCATGATTCTTGCGAAGCATTTTGCCAGTAATGCATGAAATAGGCACTTACAGTACTTCAGCCTTCCCCAGCCGGCGACGGTGGCAAGTCCTCCCGCGAAGTTGTCTCCCTTGTTGGGAAGACATACTGGGAGTATGTGCTCGCGGAAGATGACGGGGTGCGAGAGCTCCAGCAGTGCAATGTCATTCCTGAAGGTAAGCCTGTTGAAGCCCTCATTGACGATCTTTCGCCGAATGGTGTAATCCTCGTGCGGCAGGCGCTCCGAGGTGTCTCGTATACTGTGCTCTCCAAGCCGGACCCGTATGCTCGACGTAGCCGTTCTAGCGAAAGAGGCATAAGGGAAATTTGAAAAGCTCGCGAAATTTTACGCCCACATCACCATAACTTTGAGGCTATTCTACTAATCACTGCCTATATTTCCCCCATATGAATCCGAAGTTCAACAAAATATCATACGGCAAGGCCCTCGATAATATTTACGCAGCGGGTGATGTTTAAATTGAAATAAACATATTCTACTGGTATATTTTGTCACGTGATTACGAATAAAACACAATCTTCGTCCAGCGGAGCACGGGGCGTCGAGGTGAACTGATCACCAGAAACACGAGCTCATCGTCTAGTTTTCTTTTTTGCTCTGTCTTTTTTTCTCACAAAGGCATACATACATCGGCATAGCCCAATCTCGTTCCATGCCCATTGCATTACTTCTTTCAAAAACAATAATATACTATCTCGATGCTCAATCTTGAATAGAACAGAGAGTAATCGCAGACATGCACAAGCTCACTTTGAGAAACCAAGAATAGACCCGGACCCAAGCGTCTGGCTACCTCCATGGCCAACGAAACTAGTGGGCGAGCCAGCGCCCATGACTTTAGCTCGTGCCCGCGCCTCTTCCTTCTTTTTTTGAACACCATGTGTGTTTTATTCACACCATGTGTCTTGGGGCTTCAAATCTGATGTATGCGGAAGACGTTTGTGGGAATGGACGCTTGATAATAACTTTTCCTGCTTGAACTCACACGTTGCTACGTTTGTAAGAGGCAAGTCTAAATCAACTATGATTTAGCATTTTCCAGCTCCACTTTAAGCATATCCTCGAGGAAAATATTAGATTGTGCTACAAACAGCGACCACCTTCGCATTACTTTTGAAACTAAGTTCCCGGGGTTTAGTTTGGCAGGGAAAGTTGGCTCATTCGTAAATTATGCTAAATTACAAAAAGATTAGAAATTGTAAATTTTTCGCGAAGAAATGCAGGAAGACCTTAGGGCTATGAGTCTATGTGTGGTGTTGAAAGGATCATTAAACAATTCAACGTTTACTCTAAACTCGAACACAGCGAGATTTTTAGCCCGTGGTGGAATCTAAAATGTGTCAGGGGTATAAAAAGCAAAGAGCGGCTTGGAAAAAGTTGTTAATTAACCAATGCCCCGAAAATTGGAGTGATTTTATATTCATGGCCGCTGATGTTAAGCGTTTAGTGCGCAAAGCAAAAGAAGAGTATGATATAGATATATTTATATATCTGTCTAAGTCTAAAAATAAGAAAATGCTTTTCAGGTTTTTGCGTGCGAGAAAAATGATTCCACAGGCAGAAAGCATTCATTCCACCATTATGTCTCCTCGTGAACTCTCTGATTTCTTAGAAAATATTGCCAAGGGCTTGCAAACCAGGTTTACGACAATTACGCCAATGTCCATGGTGAACTTAAGGGTGGATTGTGATTTCCAGGAGGTATCTTTAGGTGAACTGGCGGATGTGTTGAAGAGCTTACCGCCCGCTGCTCCTAGACTTGATGGGGTGACCTCTACAATGATTAAAGTGCTATACTAAATATCCCCACATGAAATTCGTAAAACAGTTATTTATTCACTGAAAAATTCTTGGATTCCGGCAGATTGGAAGCTTTCCAAAATAATTCCGATACTTAAGAAACAGGCAATGGAGTTTACTCTGGATAAAATAAGGCCTATTTCATTGACATCTGACCTGGTCAAGCTTGTAGAGAGAGTCTTAAATGCCCGTATAATAAACTATATCAATGAACATACAATAGTAAACCCCACACGAATTGGCTTTAGTTTGGGATACTCCATTTGGTGTGCAAATATGGATTTGGAAATTCGCATACAGCTGGCTCGTCATCGCCGCGAATACTGTGCACTAGTCACTCTAGACTTAGCTAAAGCGTACGACAAAGTGGAGTATCCTATCCTAATCCAGCAGGTGCAAGACTATCGCTTTCCAGAATATATAACAGCATGGATTACAGTGTTTGTGAAAGACAGAGAATTTTATTGCTTCTTGGATGGATGCTCTCATAAAAGATATAAGCAGACACGAGGTGTACCCCAGGGCTCAGTATTATCTCCGGTGTTATTCAACATATTACTATTCATTCCAACCCATCAGGATATCCCAATTTACGTGTATGCAGATGATATTGCTTTTTTCGCAACAAACAGTGATCTGCACTCATTATATCAGGCATTACAGAATTACATTAACATGCTAGAAGAATGCCTTGACAATCATGTGTCATTGAACGTCAAAAAAGTGCGCTTCTGCCATTCTCTTTTAAGGATCGTGTTAACATTTCTCTGATGTATCGTACCGAGCTCATTCCCCAGGTCGATTTCCTGAAATACCTAGGCATTGTATATAATAGCACGCTAATTTGTGAAAACCATATAGAGGAGGTTGGTTGTAAAGTGTCACGTGCCTTGGGGTGGTTACGCAAATTGGGAAACAGTAAAATAGGATTGCGTATGAGTTCATTGATAATGATTTAAAAGATGTACGTGCGGCCTATTTTGAAATTCGGCTGCGTATTATTTTCAGGCAGCGTGGCTTACAAGATGAGACAATTATTATTATTAGAAAGAGAAGATTTGCGCTTGTGTCTCGGACTCCCCAAATTTGTGACAAATAATGTTTTGTATGTGGAAGCGCGTCTTCCACCTTTGTTAACTCGGTTTAGAATACTTACAGTTATAACTTTCAAAAAAATATACAATTCGCCTCTGCGACAAGTGTCTTACGTTTTCATGCAAGAACCAACCGCATACGTTAGAACACAATGGTCTAGACTACACTCCCCTCAGATTAGGTTCGTCCAAGCGCTGCTAGAGCCTCTCAATGTAAATATTTATCAGATTGTCATAACGAAGATGTCTAATTCAAAACTTGAAGTTAAATTTGATGACATTTTCCCCTCTATTGCGAACAACTGCCCCTTCGATATTTAAATAATCGATTACGAGATTACTTGACTCATCTGTCCATAAACAACATTATTGCAACGGATGCATCTGTATTGAACGAAAAGGCTGGAATAGGCATCTTCTCTACTTCTCTCGATTGGTCTTTCTCAGTTCGATTACCAGATTACATGCCTATATTCATCGCTGAATTATTTGGTATAATTCTAGCGCTTCGTAAACTTCCTGCAAGTATATCAGAAGCGGTTATACTTACCGATTCTCTCTCAGTATGCACTGCACTATCTACAGCAAAAACTTTGATATTATTGAGTATGATTAGCATTTCTTTACCCGTGAACCTGAAAAAATTTCACTTGCTATGGATGCCTGGCCACTGCGGGATTTATCCAAATGAGATGGCAGACTCCTTAGCCAAAGCATCTTTAAGCGGACCACTCTTACCTATTTTACCTGATTTCGCCTACGTAACAGCACTCAGGTATAGAAATGCTTGTTTGCACAAAGAAATAGAAAAATTATCATTGGATGAAGTCAGAGACTTCGTACATCTAAGATTTTGCTGGAACAAACATTGGAGTGTATCTCGGCAGTTAGAAATTACAATCACCTGATTACGATGCAGAATTCCGCATCTGAATTACTGCCTACATAAAGCTGGACTTACAGCATCTCGTTGTGCCTCTTTTGCAAGGAATCAGAATGAATGGATCATTTCTTTTTATTTGGTCAACGATATTCTTATCAAAGGAAAAAATACCTGGTCGAACCAATTGAGAAGCTAGGTTTAAAAATGAACGTGGAAGTAATTTTATCCTTCCGTGGAATTACACTAGGTTATAGCCAGAGGAAGGTTTTCTCTGCTGTGTGCGAGTACATAATGGCAACAAAAAGATTACCTTGTTAATCTATTGTTATCATTTACGGCTGCGAGACTACTTCATAGCCTGACTTAGCACACTTGATGATCCTGCCACCCGGTTCTTGGCCGATCCCCCATTGTGGACGAGTGCCAGCAAAGCTGAAGGTTCATCATCATCATCATTTGCAACACACTCCTGCAGCCGGCTAAATTGCCTGTGCTTTAAGTGAACCTACCAGGCGGTGTTATACGGCGATTAAGGACTTTGCCAATCATAATGAAGGTTGGAGAGGTGGCAACTTGTCTTGGGAGGAAATTCGTGCAATCGGACTGTGATGTCCAGAGGATGTCATGGTGATGTTGTTAGCCATCCTCAGGTCATAGTGGGGACTTTTGTACTTCTTGCGACGCTTGTAGTAGGAAGAGTAGAATTTTGGCCTGCTTTCGTACACTCGTGAGGTTTCCCGACTTTTCACAAATTTCTTGAGAGTAATGTTTATGAACTGCTTGCATCTGAAGCTTCAGTAGGAGCTTTAGATGTGCTGTTTGTCTACTTGGGGGTTCAGGTAGTCTTTCAAGTGTGCTTGGTTCGCAAGTTTATCTCAAATGCGTGAAGGCTGCCAGGTTGACGATATTTCTGCCTCGCACAACGATGGTAATGATGCTACAGATGAATCCTGGTTTTGTTGTGCAGTTATAAAGCCAAGCAGGGGCTTCTCGGCCGCTTTGAAAGGCGCCGCAGAATCGACAACGTGCACTGGTGTCAGCAGCGGAGAGGCGGAGTCTGGGCTTCACGATCTGATATGTCTTCGGTTGCAAGATTCTGAACTATGGTGGTGTATTTAGAACTATCACCGCCCAAGTGCATCCGATAGGAGCTCGCAGGATCTCCCAATCTGCAAGAACACTCCGAAGTCGATGACAGTTCTTCTTCTTCCTCGCTCGGCATAGATGACAACGTTGCCGAAACATCCTGGTTCTATTGGCCAGTCTCCTCAGCAAGGACGGGAATCTCGACTATGTTGGAAGGCACCGGAGATAAGTCTCCATGCTCTGAGGCCGGTAGCCGATTGTCGGCGTCTGTCCCAGCGTGAGGTTCAAGTTTGCCGCTGCTTGCCACAAATCCTCGCTTTTATGGGATAACTTGAACACCCTGGCCACGGACCCAGCATTTCCGACCATAATGGGTAACTCCTGCACGAGGAACACCACGCCGGATCTTACCTTTGTTAAAAATGTTGAATCTGCTACTTGGGACAACTTGCACGTGGATCTGGGTAGTGACCATGATATCTTAGCTACCCATATCAGTGTAAAGGGCTAACCCGTAAGAGAGTTTAGTTTCACAGATTGGGATTACTTCCGGCATATTAGAAAAGAACGCGCGCAAGCTCAATACTCAACCCCCAGCCCGGATCAATAGGCCAAACAGCTCAAGGAAGAAGTTGGTGAGGCGTCAAAAAAGATACAAACAGATTTGGAAATGGATAGGATGGACAGCTGCCTTGTGCACCTCCTAGAGGCCAAGAAATCGTTACTGAATAGGTGGAAGGGGCAGAGGCTCAATCGTTGGCTCCGCAAGAAAATTGCAGAACTTAACCGAATCATCGAGGACCACTGTCAGACCCTCTCTAGGCAGCAGTGGGATGAAGTGTGCAATTCTGTTGATGGCCAAATTAGAATAGGAGGGAAGTGAAATTTGCTAAAGCACCTTTTGCACAAGTCGAGTTCCAGGAGTAATCAAAGGCAAGCCATTGCTAAACTGATACTTGCTGCAAGACAGTCTGATTCTGAAGACGCTTTACTGAATGGTTTGGCTCACAGATATTTACCCTTCGGCTCCTCGAGCTGTTCAGACTATCTGTCTTACACTGGACACCCTTGCGATGAGCTCGGAGAGCCCTTTATCACCAGCGACGTTTGGGAAGTTCTTCAAAGCCCTAATGAACGATCAGCTCCGGGGCCGGATGGCATCCCGAACAAAGCCCTCAGAAACCTGAAAGACGTATCCATCAATTTCCTTACCGATGAAATAAATCGCATATGTAGAGAAGGTTCTGTCCCAGACTTTTCGAAAATGGCATCGGTTGTCTTCATTCCCAAGCCGGGTTGACCTCCAGGTTTAGGCAATCTAAGGCACATATCGTTAACGTCCTGCGTCGGCAAGGTGGCGGGGCACGTCATTTACAACCATGTCTCTAAGTACATCGAGAAGGAAGATCTTTTTTCTTACAACATGGTTTGGTTTCGTCCGTCTTTGTCCGCACAGGACACAATGAAGTTGCTCAAACATGAAATCATAGACGTGAACACGTAGGACTTAAGAGGCATCCTGGGTCTTGACTTGGAAAAAGCGTTTGACAAAATCTCTCACGCACACATCTTAAACTGTATTGCAGACCTTGGACTAAACGAAGCCTTCCACAGATATGTCAGCTCCATTCTCGAATCCAGGAAGGCCACACTCAATATCGGAGACCTCAAGTCCTCTCCCATAGCACTGGGCCCTAAAGGCACGCCGCAAGGAGCTGTGAAATCTCCGCTTCTCTTTAACATCGCTATATGCAAGTTGTCTACACTGCTATCTAACGTGAAGGGCATCAATCATACGCTTTACGCTGGTGATATTACCATCTGGTGTCCCGGAGGTAGAGAATGAGAACTCGAGACTGCACTCCAAGAAGCCATCGATCAGACAGAGCTCTTCCTTGCTGGCACAGGGCTGAGGTGCTCCTCGAGCAAATTGGAGCTGCTTCTATACAGGCCCAATAAAAAAGGAGCCAGGCGAAAAAACTGGAAGCCTTTATCAGAGGTAGGCATTGTACTTCACACCAGAAGTGGCACCCCCATTCCGAGAGTGGACGCTATTAGTGTGCTGGGCATGATTATATAGTCGCACGGGTACAATGAACAAACCATCGCTAAGATTTCAACCAAGACCGAGAACATGATCAGATTGATTAATACGGTTTTGAACAGAAAGGGGAGACTCAGAGAAGACAATCTACAGAGGCTCTTTCATGCATGCCTCCTGAGCCACATAACATACGTTGCTGCCACGCACTCTTGGTATAGATTCAAAAAGAAGAAGCTGGAAACTCTGATCAGAAAACGCGTAAAGAGAATGTTGGGCATCTCCGTGCGAACAAGCACTGAACGGCATTTGCAGCTAGGAGTTCATAACACCCTAGATGAGATCATTGAAGCCCAAGAGACTGGACAGCTAATGCGCCTGTCATCTACGCCGGCTGGTAGGAAGATTCTGTCCATCCTAGGCCTCGGTCCGGTGCTCGTAGAGGATCACCGTCTTCAACTACCAGATGAATAGCGTACTGCCATCCAGGTCTCTCCGTTTCCGCGAAACGTCCATCCTCAGCACAACGTAGGAAGGCGCCGGGCTAGGGGCATAACACTTCTGAAGAACATCAGGAACGATCCTCATTCAGTTTGTTTTGTCGATGCCGCTCAGTATGGTCGCTCAGCTAGGTTTTCTGTTATTTTCATCAATCATATGGGCTCTATTATCAATGCTGTGTCATTTAGGGACTCTACTCTCTCAAGAGACGAACAATTGGCTGTAGCCCTTGCACTTTTGAATGACAGAAGATCGCAAATCTTCACCGACTCAAGGTCAGCGGTCAAGGCTTTCGCCTGTGGCTCCGTCTGTACAGAAATATTTAAAATACTTGAAATTCGGACATTTCCTTCACTTACCATTACCTGGTTTCCTGCACATCTCGAACCCCTACTGGACTCTCAAGTAAACCTGAATGACACTGCCCACTTCCAGGCGCGCGCACTAACCCTCCGTGCTGGTGAGGCCGTAGGTCGGCAGGTTGGCAGTGAGATGTTCAGGGCCGCTTTACTTCCATTCAGTGAAGTGGCTCAACACTACCAGTTGAGTAGGCGGTCATTTGCTCCACCACACAACAAGTTGTCTAGACCTCAAGCCGTCATGTTTAGAATGCTCCAGACCAGCTCTTACCCAAGCCTATTTTTCCTCAGCAGTCTCCTCAGAGGCTTTTGACTCTACCTGTCCTGATTGTAGTGAGGTTAGTGACTTAGCACATATTCTCTGGCAGTGCCCCTTGTTACGGGCCCAAGTCGGCTCACAGAAGAAGATTAGGACTCTGCCTTACGAAGTTCAGAGTTGCTACCACAAATACGGGCTGTCCAAAGAGCCTACGACGCGGCGGTGAGGCTAGGCCTCCCCGTTCCTACGTGAGAGCGGCCCGCGACGTTGCCCTAAAGGAGCAGCGTTTCTCAGGACCCAATAAAGTTCTTTGTCTGTCTGTCTGTCTGTCTGTCTGTCTGTCTGTCCGTCCCAGCGTAGCGAATGATAAAGTACATCAAGCTGACGTTTTCGGGTGCATGAGTCTAGTGAATGGTGGTGTTTTGAAGGCATCACAATAGTCATCGATGCAGGAGTCTCCAGAAAATTTGGCTAACCTTCTTGTCCTTCTGCTTAAACTTTCCTCTTCCTCCAGACAAATGGCCGATCATGGTGTGTCCCGTTTGGCGAGAATCCTCGTTTCCGCCAGTTTCCTGTATGAGGCGCGTGGCATGGTTCTGGAGCTGTGTCATGTAGCAATTGTAAATCATGTGCAGGTTCCTGGTGTTAGGCACAATCTTGTATTCGGTGGCGTCGTAGATGATCATGTGGTCTATGTACCTGGTTGAGTCTGGCTCGTAGGAGCGCTGCTGGTCGCACTCCGGATTGTCGACTTGCTGGGACTTCAGGGGAGACTAACTGGAAACCCTACTGCCAGGGTGGGACTCGAGGAGCATGTAGAGCGAATAGTAGGGCTTCGCATGTCGCTCCTGAGGCAATTTCTGGAAGTATACGGTATAGGAGTGGCATATAGGACATGCGTTCATCTATCGGCCCTGGAAAGTAGGACTGTTGTGACAAGCTGCCACTCAGGCCATAGGACATGGTGACCTTGTAGTCGATGTGCATGATGCGCCAACGGTTTCTCTTGCTCACCGAGCTTTCCATGGCACACCTTGTAGACGAGTCCTTGCACCTAGGTGTGGTCGATCACACGAAAAGCGGCATATCTTTTGGTTTGTCACTGAAAGTCGTTCGAGATGGTATTGGAGTTGTGAGGCCTGTCGCAAGCGAAGTCGCAGCCTGGGGTGACGACGAAGTGATAGGAGTCGTGAGAGCAATCGACGGTGAAGCCAATGCCCGCGGCGACGTCGACACCAGAGAGGTCAGGATGCCGGTCGAAACAAAGAGGTTTAGTTTAGAAGCAGGTCGAAGGTGAAGTCACCCCATGCTGCCACGATGAGGTGAGAGAAGCTGATAGGCCGGACGAAGACGATAATGCTACCTGCTTCGGCGTAGAGATGAGAGAGCTGAAAAGGCCGATTGAAGATGACATCGCAGTGGCCTGCGATTTAGATGCGAGAAGTATACCGAGTGCAGTGGTATTGATGGCGCCTGATACAAGTCGCGTTAGCGGCAATGGCTTGGTAGCGTGGTGAACTCTTGCTTTAGCCAAGATGACTCTATCCTCGAACTGGCTTACTCTGGTTAGGTCCGCCAACAACTCTACGTGATAAAGAGCAGCTTAGATGTCCATGTTCAAGTCCATGAGTGTGGCACTCTTCGTGACGATTAGGGCGAGTACATATTCGAGCTTCTCAACAGGGGTTTACGAGTCTTCCAGCAGGATAGAGAGCAATAAGAGGTGCTGTGTAATGGCCCTTCATACGTGAGGGCCCTTGGTGAGGAGTTGATCCAAGGGCGAGAGTCGATTACCAGAGGACCGGGTGAGTTTTGGCACCAGAACTAAGAGTAATAAACGAAAAAGAGGCTCGGATCCTAGCGTCTCACTGCTTAAAAGGTTAGCGGAACAACTGCATGACCCAGAGCCCATGGCTTTTCCTCGCACCAGCACTCCTTCCTCTTTATTTATTTGCAACACCTGTATGGCGCAGCAGTATCGAGTTGTTTGGGTGTAGTAGGGCTTCATTATTGGTGCATTAACAATGTCCGCTGGCTGGGAACGACGGCATCACCTATGTGTGTATTCGGGAAGAACTTCGTAGTTGCTGCCGTTGGGGCGACTAGTATGCTATAAGGACCACACCTGCGGTGAAGTAACTTTTCCGAGCGGCCTCCTTGACGAATGGGAATCCACAGCCCCACTAAGTCACTGAGTTCGCAAATAGCATGGTGATGACGAGCATTGTACCTCTGTGAGTTGATGCACTTTTGTTTTCGGATCCACTTGAGTGCAAGCTTGCGAGCTGCGTCTGCGAGCCGGGTAAAGTCGTTCGCACCAGTAGTAATGTCATTCATGTCAGGTAAGAGCATGACATCAAGCATTGTAATTTCTTCTCGGCCGTGAAGCAGCCGGAAAGGAGTGGACACTGTAGCTTCTTGAACCGCAGTGTTAGACGAACGTAACGTACGGCAAATGTCATCCCAGTTCTCGTGATAGCGGTAAATGTACATGAATAGCGCGTAACCAAGTGCCGTCTTTAACCTCTCCGTCAGGCCTTTGTTTGTGACAGGTATGCGGTAGGGTTGTGATGAGCGGTGTCGCTAAGCCTCATGATGTCTCGCATCAGTTGGGCTATGAAGCTGTTCCGCGGTCACTCATGACAGCTGTTGGCACTTGATTGCGCAGAATGATGTTCATAAAAAAGTAAACAATACTCATTGGCGGTGCCTCGATGTAGAGCTTTCATTTCACAGTGCCCTGTGAAATAGTCAGTAGCGACTACAATCCAGCAATTAACATCTTGGAACTTCGGAAAGGGCCCACGGAAGCCTATGCCGATTTGTTATAATGGTTGTGACGGTATTGCGACAGGCCTCAATAAACCAGTGGGGCACACAGATGGGGCTTCACCACGCTGGCAACTGTAACACGTCTTAACGGAATGCTCCACATCTTGGGTGAGCTTTGGCCAGTAGTAGTGGGTGTGACTCCGGGTAACAGTACACGCGAATCCCAAGTGGCCGGATGTAGGCTCGTCGGGGCATGCAGATAAAATGTCAGTGCGTGGCGGTTAAAGAATGACGAGCAGGTGTTCTGTCGCATAAAGTTCGATAATCTCTTTGTATAGAATGCCATTACGGAGACAAGATGACCCTGAATGCGCTAATTCCCTTAGTGGACTCTATTTGCGGCCTTCAAGGTACTTTATAAGTTGCCGAAGCCCTGAATTATTCCGCTGTCGTTGGGACAAGTCAGATTCACCAGCCACGGAAAGAAAACTGCGATCGGTGTTACCATCGCTCGATGTCGTTGCAAGAAGGGCGCGCGACAAGCGGTCGACATCACTGTGCCCACAGCCAGACTTGTGAACGACTGCTACGTCAAACAATTGAAGGCGCAAGCTTCATCTCACGAGGTGCCCTGAAGGGTCCTTGAGAATGGACAGCCTACAGACGGCATGGTGTTCTGTAACGACTCTGAACAGAAAACTGCACATATATTGTCGTAACTTTGATATCGCCGACATAACAGCAAGGTATATTTTCTCCGTGGGTGAATGGTTAATAGATTGAATATTATGTGGAGTCTAGCATCCCAAAACCACCGTAATAATATGAGAGACGCCGTAGTGAAGGGTTCTAAAAATTCTCACCACCTGGGGTTCGTTCACGTGCAACTGAACCTGAGCACACAGGTTTCCAGCATTTTCGCCTGCATCAAAAATGCAGCCGTCACCGCCGGGAGTCAATACTGCGACTGACCTGTGGGTCCAGCAGCCGAGTGCCTTAGCCAATGGACCACCGCGGTGGAGCTGGTCGAGTAGTTAGCTTCTGCAGATGACAGAATTCGACTACTGTAAACGATGTGTGGCTCAACGCCGTCTTGCCCTTGTACGAGCACTGCACCAAGACCTATGTTGCTTGCGTCAGTGGGTAGTTCAGTGGCGGCTTACTCATCAACGTGCCATAGTAAGGGCTCAGTCTTAAGGTGTGCTGATGCTCAGAAAAAGCGTGTTTTAAATGCCAGGCAATTCTTACGAACTTCGGCTGCTACTTTGAGCGTATCTATCTATCTATCTATCTATCTATCTATCTATCTATCTATCTATCTATCTATCTATCTATCTATCTATCTATCTATCTATCTATCTATCTATCTATCTATCTATCTATCTATCTATCTATCTATCTATCTATCTATCTATCTTTCTATCTATCTTTCTATCTATCTATCTATCTATCTATCTTTCTATCTACCTAGCCGCCTTCGACATTTAGCTCTCCTGGCCGTTTTGATATTGGTATCGATACCAATAATGGTATGTAACAACGTGACGCTATGAGAAGCATAGGTGACTAGTCGTAACGTGAAAATCCCGACACATATGTCAGGGATGTCGTGATTCACATCTCATGGTCTTGCTGCTCTTGCAGTAATTTGGTTCGCATGACAGATCGAAAAACTGGTATTGCACGACAGGATTGTATGGTGAACATAAGGGGCAGGCCTTATCATTGAAATCATGACATGCAAGTCATGTAATTCATGACTACACGCAACGCTTATGGTGCGCTCGCTGTCGTTTCGCTAGCTTCACATATATCACATTTGGTGTTACGTGACATGAATGGATGACGGAGGTATATCACTAATTCAAACATGGTAATCATAACATGCGTGTCATGCAAGAACACGAGAACATACCACGCTCTTGATGCGCTCACGGTCGTTTCGCTAGCTTCACCTATACGAAATTTGGTATAATGGGACGAGAATGGACGTCGTCCAAACAAGATAATTTTGACATGCCTGTCATGTAAAACATGACACGCAATGCTCATAGTGTGCTCGTGGCCGTTTCGCTAGCTCTACATATACCGAATATGGTATCACGGGACGTGAATGAATGACGAATGTTAATGACGCGCCCAAGCATGATAATCATAAGATGCGTACCATGTAAGATAACAGCATCTCTACATGTCGTGCTCAATACGAGCTCGTGGCCGTCTGGTTAGCTTCACATATAAAACAATTTAGCATTACGGGACGTGAATATATAGAAGACGAAGGTGGATGACACTTCCAAACATGATAATAATGACATGGAAGTCATGTACGGCTCAAGTTATGTTCGTCTTATAAAGTTGTGCTGATTTTAAAGTGACTTATCAACCTTCCTCATTCGTACTTCACGCTTAATCAGTTACCACTGTACGTGTGATCCGCAATTTTTTCCTCCGGACGCCAGACAAGAGAAGTATCCTCCTTCGTTAAGCGGGTAAGGGGTTCGGTGATGTTCGAGAAGTTCTGCACGAAGCACCTGTAATATGCGCAGAGACCCATTAATCGGCACACATCCCGTTTATTGGAAGGCAGGGGAAACGCAGCCATAGCCAGTGTCGTTTTTTGGGTCTGGAGGAATGCCACCGTGAGTGCCAAGGTGGCGGAAAAACTTTAGTTGACCTGGCCGAAATGACACTTCTTTGGTTTTAGTTATAATACTGCGCATGAAATAGTGACGAAAACTGAACTGAAGTCGCTGTAAATGTTCGTCAAATGTTTGCGCAAAAGCACCAATGTCATCGAAATAGACAAGGCACATTTCCCACTTCATATCTGACAGCACGGTGTCCATCATCCTTTGAAACGCCGCTGGTGCGGAAAAAAATTGGAACGGTAGCACTTTAAATTCGTTGAGGCCATGGCACTCCCTAAATTCGTGGAGTTATGAGCTCTGTTTTTTTTTCTGTCGTGTTCATTAACCGCAATCTACCAGTAGTCGCTTCTTAAATCAATTGATGAGAAATGTCGGGCATGTCGAAGTCTTTCAATAGAGTCGTCAATGAAGGAAAGAGGGTAGATACCTTTGTTCGTCACTTCGCGAAGTTTTCGGTAATCCACGCAAATTATGAAAGTGCCGTCCTTCATTTTAACAAATATGACGGTTGACGCCCATGGACTGTTCAAGGGCTGAATTACGTCATCGTTGGGCATCTGTTTCATCTGAGAACGTATCACCCCTTGTTTTTGTTTTTTTTTGGCGACACTCGGTAGGCGTGCTTTTGTATTTGCCTTTTGGTAGGGTACACTTCAAGGCGGTGCTTTATGGTTGGGATCTGCTTGATTTTTGAAGTGACGCGAAACAATCGCTAAACATACGCAAAGTGCTGCGTATCTGCTCGTTCTTCGCAGAGGATAGCTGGCGACTCACATCAACTCTGTTGGCCAATGCAGTGTCCCGTTCGGCGGAAGTGGCAGTCAAAGCGATAGCAGAACAACCTTCGTCCCCAGTGGCTTCGAAGTGCGCGTTCAGTGTTCTCTCGGCCAAGTGTTGGTACTCGCCATTGAAACTCTGGACCAGAAACTGAGTCCTCAGGTCGATGATACTACGTGCGACGCATTTTTGCTCAGCTAAGAGTACCAATAGAAAAGTTTTAGCGATACCGCTAGTGCTGTTATCACAGTTGCTCTTTACAGTTACCAATGTACTGGATCGCTGAAGTGCTATGGTGTAGTCAGCACTTGGAAGTGCTGTGGTCTGCGCAGCAGTATCTATTTGCCTGAGCGTGTGGTCGTCAGAAAACGTTAAGAGCAGGTCGTGAAGGTTAATCATGGCTGCATGCTCGTGGAGGATACACAATCTGAGAATAACTTTTTGGGAGCATTCGGCACAACGCGATTGATTGATTTGTGGGGTTTAACGTCCCAAAACCACCATATGATTATGAGAGACACCGTAGTGGAGGGCTCCGGAAATTTAGACCACCTGGGGTTCTTTAACGTGCACCCAGATCTAAGTACACGGGCCTACAACGTTTCCGCCTCCATCAGAAATGCAGCTGCCACCGCCGGGATTTGATCCCGTGACCTTAGGGTCAGCAGCCGAGTACCTTAACCACTAGACCACCGTAGCGGGGCTCGGCACAACACGATAAATGAAGCAGTGTATGTTCACATGAATTTGATACCGCACGATGCATTTGCCCAGCGGGGTCAATAAGTGACCCCCTGCCGTCCGGAGGTCAAGTCCATGTCCCCATGGTGTCCATCCTTCGCAGCTGCGCAACGAGGTGAGCGCTTATTGTGGAATAATCAGCACCTGCGTCCATCACAGCGGTGGTTGTCTACAAGAACGGATATGCGAGCGAGTACACGTTTTTCGTCAATGCTATACGTTAGCGAAAGAAAGTCGGGCGATATCGGCCGGCAGTTCGAGGGAGGGTATTTGAACTGTCGAACAAGAGTGGTCTCACCTCCAAAGATCGTTGTTATTAGTTACCCCGGCGCATGCTCGGGAAGCTAGACGATTGTCTCGCAACGACGTCTGTAAAGGTCGTGTACTGGCTAGGTGACGTGGAACACCAATGACACGCTAAGCGGGATTGGCGTCGCTGAAGGGTTGGGGACAGCTGGAACACCAAGTACTTGGCGATAGCAAGGGGCCCCTCACAATTTCGGGGTCGACGAGCGTCTAGACGAAAGCCAAGAATGCCCATACAAACGTGACCTGGTTTACCTCATTAATATTAGAGGGGCGGTTGTCGCGAGCTTATTACACACTGCATTTCCCCACAATAAGTGGTGGGCTTGCCTACTGATGTGGGCCTGAGTTGAACGACGTCGCCTCCTGAGTGGGTGGACGGGTCGGATAGCCAACAGCTGGTGTAGCAGTACGTAACGCTTCCGCGTACGGTAAAAGTGAAGCATTGAATTGACGCGGAACCATCCTGGGTTGAACCACGTTCCAGACCTCTTTGCGGACGACATCTAATAAAACGGTCACACAAGGTGGAGGACCCACTGCGTGCATCTTTGCAGCTGCTCGCACACAATACTGTGCACAAGCTTTGTAATGTCCCTGATGGTGGTAACATCAGGTGTTGGCAGGGTACCTGACCCACATGAAAGGCTGCCGGAGTGCCCATACTGAGAAGATAGCTGCCTCAGCATTCGCTCTATCATGGCGTCATCGTGAAAGAAAGCTGCCACAGAGCTGTGCTGGTTGCGCACTGTCTGGTTAACAACTGCTCTTTTACGCCCCGCATCAGTAGGCGCATTTTCTTCTCTTCCGTCATTCGCCATAATAGCCAGGACCGCTAGCCTGAATAGCCAAGACATGTCCTCAACGAACATGACAATGCTTTCGTTTGGAAGCTGATTTCGAGAATTCAGGAGACGTTCTGCTTGCTGCTTTTGGTCAGAGTTTCCGAAGGTATTCTGCCGCGGGGGGCAAAGCTCTGGCTAGTTTGCAATAGTGGCTTCTTGGTTTTGAGACAGTGCGCGCAGAGTCCTGGAAATACAAGTAGACATACAGAATCTTTCGGAGCTCGTTCAATTCGTTGATGCTGACATAATAGTTGTATTCGTCAAGCCAGTCATTGAAACCCTCGTAAGCATCACCGTAAAGTGGCCGCGGGGTTTGCGGGACGTTTAAAAACTACAGAGGAGGCATAGTCGATGTTTCTTGAACATGTGTCCCCGTACTTGCCATATTTCTGTCGTGTTGTGGATGGCGGTCAAATACAGATGGCAAGCCTAGTTTTGGCCGGCCACGCCACGTAAGTCGCCTTGTTCTTCTAAGGGCTATTGCTTGAATCCCCTTGATTATTGCAGTGCATGCAACACCCCCAGCATCTCCACCACAAATTGTCACATGAGTACGAGTAAAACACAATCTCTATCTACCAGATACTGGACGTAGTGGTCAACCAATAACCAGAATTGTTGGTTGGTTGGACCCAAAAAGAATGGCTCAAGCCATCTCGGGGGATTGGTTATGAATCCCCAGAAACACGAGTTCATCGTCTGACCATTTCATTTTTCCCGTCCTATTTCTAACAAAGGCACATAGACATGGTAGCTGTAGCCTAATCCCGTACCCTGTCTGTGGCAATAATGATGCGTAAGAGTCCGTAAGGGTTTAGAGATTGTGACGTTGTTGTGACGTAAACGAATGCAGAGACGGCTTGCCCAAAATGAAACTCAACATTTGTTCTGAATGTGGCCGAAAAGAGAAACTCGAACTACAGCAAGCACTGTGCGCGCTACGCTGAAAGCGGCAAACAGAGCGTCGACAATCGACAGTCTGATGCGTGGCACCACACGTTGGTATTTATACGCCCGGCATAAAACACTCGAGCTTTATCAGTGATGGCCGAGTTTATTTTAGAATAGAATCTTTTGTTCGCGCTTGTGCACTCAAGCTGAACAGATGGTTCGAAAACTATTTAGAATGCTCTGAAATATTGTGGCACGGATTGCGCAAGAAAGTATGTCTTCACGAGCAATGTGACGGGAACAAAAACGTACAAAGGAGGGTGTGGGGCAATATATTGTATGCAAATTAGGCAAACAGTGATCTGGTATTCTAGCGAAACGTTCCCTTGAGTCGTTAAGTTTACAAAAAAAAGGACAGGTGGTGGGCATAACGGGCAGAAACGACCAGAGTCTATTCAATCAGGCATGCGTAGGAAAGTTGAGTCACTCTGTACCTGCTCGAAACAATTCTCGCAAACACGTTCTAATTGTTTTGGTATGCTTAGGCTCCTTATGGTGACCCCCTTCAGTCAATTTATGGCTGAGGAGGGAAATCCAAAGTGGAAACTGATCATAGGCGTAGCCTACACATGCCACGTGTTCATAGCGTGAACAGTCGTCATAACGAACCGACATCGATGAGCTCCCACCATGGGTGGTGTAGTGACTCGGACACTCGGCTGCTGAGCCGCAGGACCTGGGATCGAATCCCGGCCACGGCGGCCTGTTTTTTCGGTGAAGACAAAACTGCTTGAGGCCCGTGCGCTTTAAGTTAGGTGCACGTTAAAGAATCCCAGGTAGTAGAAATTTTCCGAGCCCTCCACTACGGCGTCTCTCGTAACATGGTAGTTTTGAGACGTTAAATACCGTCAAATAGTATTAGTATAGTTAAGACAACGCAATGCTATCGCGTGGCCACAGCGCCAGACATTCCTCAGGTGGGCTGATTGAAACGTGCAAAGGCGAACAGCGGCCCCACCGCGGTGGTCCAAAGTGGCTAAACTACTTTGCTGCTGACCTGCAGCTCGCGGGATTGATTCCCGGCTGCAGTGGCTGAGTTTTGGATGGAGGCGAAAATGCTGTAGGCCCGTGTGCTCAGATTTAGGTGCACGGTACAGAACCTTAGGCGGTTGAAATTGCTGGAGTCCTTCACTATGGCGTCTCTCATATGGTGCTTTTGGGACGTTAACCCTACATATCGATAAAAGGTGATCGGCGCTCTTGTCGGAACAACAGCACACTGCCATGCGCTCACTGTCGCCAGGGCGCGCCCTACTCCAGTTATGTCATTTTTGCTTCGACAAGCCTGTCATATTGCCATCATATTTCTGCAAGCTTTGTAGACGCCATGAATACGTATTGCAGCGCTGCAGCGGGATCGAAAGCGCGAAACAAATCAATGAGGCTTTAAAGAGGCATACTCTACTAAAATTCGCAGGAAACATAACCACCTAGGTGTCCACCGAGGCAAAACATGATCTTTCTGGCAGCCTATTTTTATCAATGCCGCTTTGTAGAATAAGTTACCCCTAAATACGTATCAAGAGGCCTTTTTGGCTCCTTACACTAATTAGCTCTCGTCCAAAACTTTCAGGAAGAAGCGTAGACCAGCTGGCGTTAATGATTGCTGCGGATAAATCACGCTGCGCAATATTCAGAACAATCGCGACTTCATGTATTGCAGCCTGACGTGTGGTAAAAGAAGCCGGGTGACACTTACGTATGGCGCGGCGACTGCTGTGTCCGCAAATGAGAAATAAATCATGTACCATTATGGACTCTGTTTACTGTTACGGGCTTTTGGAAGTCATTTCTGGAATTATTGTTCGCAGCCATTGTGGCAACACAGATAATTTCACACCATTGTATATATGTCCTCCACATAGTAAGTGATGGATGGATAGCAAAAATTTGTTAATCTCTTCTCTAGTTCCAGCGTTCAGTAGCGCTAGTCTTTTCGGCCAAAACGGGCAACTTTCGCGCAGCAGAGCAAGTCAGCGACACTATACTGGTGATCAAATTTCTTCATCTATTTTTTATATTAAACACGCCACAAAGCTGTATCTTTAGTATACACCCTTGATTTAGGTGAACAGCCAGCCACACTCAAAGTTCTAGAATAGGACGGCACGTATCAAAGTAGGGTGCCTCGATGTGCGCCTGCCTCCGCTCTCAGGGCGTGTTCACGCTCAGTATTCCAGCCGCCGAAAATATGCTGAATCCGATTCGGCGGTGGCCAGATCCACTGAAAGGGTCCTTTGAGCGCTGATCGCTCTCGGACCAACTTTTGCGGCGTCTGCCGCTGAATCAGTTGCTGCGTGCTAGTCGCGTCTCTCAGTACTCTAATGTTGTTCCATCCATCCAGCTACGACGAGCGAATTTCCACACTTTGAGCAGTGACCTTTCCGCGACCCCTTTCTTTGTAAATCTGTGGCTTTAAAACACAGTAATGGGAAAATTTATGCCCAAGGAATGCAGACACGCAGCTCTGCTATGCAAAAATATGCCGCCGGCGGAACTTTCTTGCCAACTACAACCTGCTCTGAGAGAGGGTATGGTGGGCAGGGTGCCCTCAGTGACGTCACACTGTTTACAAACAGGGAGATGTCTATTAGGTGGTGTTGGTCCTCCACCTACTCGCAACGAACTTCTTTCTCTCTCTTAACCTCTGCACAGCCCGCAATGGTCGACCACTGGTCAAGTGGAAATACTCTTTTGACTCGTTTATTTGCGATGAAACTTACACGAACTCAAGCCGCCACCCGCATGTTCGCGTTTCAAAAAAACGTTTAATCGTATAAAGGCTACACCGAGTTTCGCTTTATACCGTTCTACAGCAACCCGCGTCGACGCCCGTTTAAGCCAGGTCAACAGCGTGCAAAGCACTGCTGCTTAGTATGTCATCATAGTTCTTTCAGTTTGTTTACACGGTTGGAACAAGAAACAATTTTCTAAACAGCATCACTGTTCAAAATTGCCGAAGATAAAAATCCTACAGTCACTGGGGCAGCACTGAGTGATGATATTGAGTCGACAATACGTAAATTGCGCTTGATGTGCTCGGAGTGCGAGTATCTCTGGATCTTTTTTCAGACCCTCGTTGGCGCAGAAAGCATGCGTCAGGTCATTCTTTTTCAAATCGCAATTATTATTTAGCAGCTTTCAAAAGTAATGAATACGGCAATATCTGTCTGAAACGCACACAATCATTTTGCATTTTGAGCCCATTCACACACGAACCGAAATAAGAAACTCTGCATCCACTGGTGTATAGCAATAAGCTACAAAGAAATGACATACGCACTGGCCTAGAAGAATTAGGGATGTGATGAAAAGTTTGTTCTCTTCCGAGAACGATAAGTTATTCTTGAGTTTGCATGCTTTAAAAAATTGTTTTGCCTTTCTTGGCAAAACGATTGCTCGTTGTCTGGAATGCATACTAATTTCCTTTCTGGGGCGTTCCACTTGTTAGAATGCTCGCACAATCAATATATGCGGACATGCACAGCGAAGTTGATGCTGAGCTATGTGACTTAACAAAAGTGCTTGGCTTTGCGGGTGTCTGACATTTTTCATGTAAAGCACTTGCGCTGAACGTTAAATGGCAATATTTTAAGAGAAACAAGCAGCATTAACATATGCATATATATATATACCCCGCCATAAATCGCGAATAGGCAGTCAGCGATTGTATCTTGTGTTTCCGCTATGTATCGCCTGTTTTAGTTTTGTAAATATTATTTGTAAGAGTTGTATCACCAACTACCCTGACTATCAGTCTTGATTTAGCACATAGAGGGGACAATGCTTGAAGCCTGTGTATTTACATTTAGGAGCACATTGGAGAACCACAGGTGGTCGAAATTTCCGGAGGCCTCCACCACAGCAGCACTCATCATTACGTGGTGGTTTCGGGATGTTAAGATTGATATTTTTAATTATTCTGCTTTAAGAAATAGTACGTCCAGAGTGAGGGTCACCTCAATCTACAACTGAAAGCACATGTACTGGATGATGACATATATTTCATGTACGCAACGAAAAAAAGGGTTCATTACACGACAAATTTGTACGTTAACGATATTTATTGCGCGAGAACAAAACGACGACACAGAGACAAGAAGGAGTCGAAGGACACGAGCGCTTTGTCTCTGTGTCGTCGTTTTGTTCTCACGCTATAACTATCGTCATGCCATACCAACTAGCCCAAACTGCCACACTTGCACACTAAGCTATATTCACGACAGCATTTGGTCAATGTACAGCGTGTTTCGGCAAAACCGATGTGGCGTCGTTAGTATGCAGTTGCTTCTAGGCATGTTCAATAATTATTCTTGACGCTGCGGTGCTTTACTCTCTTGTTTTGCTCCCCTGTAGAAAATGCTAGAAAGAACTCAGAGCCTAGTAATTACGGGGGCTGCCAAACAGACGCATTTCCCCAGGATGCAAATGATCTAGTACGTTACTTGGCCATACCTTCTTTCTTCTGGATCGATAAGACTTTTTTCAGCCAAAAGCGCTGGTCATGTTGAACAGATCATTACGTTACAAATGACAAAATTCGAGATCAATATGCAGTGAAAGAGGTGCGTATGGCCTTGAAGTAAGCACAAAAACTTACATAATTTGAAAGGCTATTGATAGCTTAATTTATCAAGATCATGGTATTAAAAACTCTGCCTTTCATTCATACTTGAAGTTTTGTAATTGGCAGTGATGCATTGGCGTTTTAACTACGTAGAAAGGGAAATAGGCTATAATAACTTGTTCAATTTATGCACCCGGTACTTTCCTTGCGAACAGACGAGCTGCACTGCGTTCTTACGAGCTACATGGGTCATTGTGTTGCTTGGGCAAAAAGGCTGTCTTGCTCAGCTTTTCGCAGCTACTGCAGTTGGCCTTGCTTAGAAGCGTTGTTCAAAACCGTCTATCCGTGCTCTATTATGATGTGGGGTAAAGTTGCTTCCCTGCTAGTTTTCGCACCGTCCAGCGTAACGTCACCAACGTGACACTTGGTATTTCACGGTGCCTAGAACTTTGTGAAGTCCGCCTATAGCACAGAGGTAAAGAAAGCTGGAAGAGAACTGGAGCCAGAAGGAAGAACCGGAAATTATTTGGCAAATTGGAAGTGAGATATAACACAAGCTGTGTGTACACGATTCCGTTGGGTCTATTGATGTTTAATTTAAATGAAATCTATTTGTTAACGGAGCCATAGATACCATGGCCAGGAAAATACAGTGATGTTATGATCACGGTCATAGCTAAAAAGGGTACTCCGCAACCCTGACGAATGCACACCAGAATTCAGAAGGAAGGGGGTGCTTTACCGAAAATACGTAATGCGACTAGATGTTTTGGAGAAGTAGTCAAGGCTTTCAGCACGTAAGTCCTCCTCGAAAAAAAATTCTGGCTACTGCTCTGCTTAAGGCAGAAAAACTGCGCGTTATTATATATTTCCTGGAGACCATTTGTCACTCACTGTACTGTATCAACCATTGTACACACAGCGGCACCTGCGATACAGCAGTGGTGAAGGTAGAGACCATTCCTCACATTCTCCTTTCTCAAATCTGTCAGCTTTCGCGTATGCGGAGGTCAAAGCTAACATAGCTCGTTAGAGCTTGTCATGCAGAATGACAGGAAAGGAGTCTTCCTGATGTTTCAGCATTGTCGCAATGATATGCCATTTCACACTTACCTGTCTACGCAGTGAGCTGCCGTGATGACCCAGCTTTCATGCACCAAGGCCCCTCCACAGGAGATCTTTTCTGAAAACAGGCGCCTCACCACCACCGCCGCCTGAAAAAAAAAGAATATAATGTCACAGCTTTGCCGCGAAGGCAAAGCAATGAATGCGATAGCAATGAATTGGAAAATCACGCGCAGAATGGCAAGCACATCGAAATGGGCTCCACATTTCTCGTGCACAAATGACGCATGAAACGTACTCACAGGTACAGATGAACACAAATTAGCACTTCAGTTGCTATTTCGCTGTGTCTGAAATGCGCGCCCTTTTTGTAAGCGGAGACTGTACAACGATTGCACTGACCTTTGTGTGCCCGGTAACTACAACAGACTTGTTTCGGTGAAAGCCGAAAGGCAGCCAAAACGTACGATCTTCCCCATCACGAGTAGAGACGCGTGTGTAAGCGCCCACCCCCCTCATGAGACTTGAAATTGGTTCAGACACTTAACTGATTCGACTCAGTCAAAGACTACCGAAAGACAAAACTGCACCAAACTCCTGCATACTTGCGATAAATCTCTACCAGAACTCCTCTAGGAAATTCGAAATGAGTATTTCTCAACATATCCCGCTGTATTGCATCCCGACTATACAGGACAGGTCCTCCTAATGAGCTCCTCGACCATCCCATTACTGTAGATGAAGTTCAAGCCGAATACAGAAACTAAGCATTTCCTCGGCCCCCAGTCCAGGTAGTATTCACAACAAAGCACTTCATAATCTCGAGGGCCAATCAGTTACCTTCCTTACTAAATACTATGATGAGTGCTGAATAAGGGGCATCCTCTCACCACAATGGAAACATGCCAAAGTAGTCTTTATAGCCAAATTTGGGAAACCTCTCCTTCGTCTAACCTCAGGCTCATATCCCTCACTTCTGAAGCATATACTCCGAACCAGGCTCTGCCAGTACCTAGAAAGGAAGAATCTCTGGCCTACTTGCATGTTTGAATTTCGTCCTGGGAATTCCACGCAAGACGTTTTCCTACAACTGAAGCATCACATTCTCGACTCTGTAGCCTCCGATAGCAGAGCTATTTTAGGAGTAGATCTAACAAAGCCATTCGACAACGTAGCGGACTCAGCTATTCTAAAGAACATTATTACCCTAGGAGTCGGTGCAAAGACGTACAACTATGTCGGAACCTCTCTGAACCACCACACAGCAACAGTAACATTTGGCGATCACAGCCTGCCAGGCATCACGCTTGGTGCACGTGGTATGCCCCAGGGCGCAGTTCTCTCACTATTCTGTTTAATATAGCGATTCTTCATATGCTCCAAAATCTGAGTCCGATCCAAAACATTCACTTGAGCTTCTACACCGATAAAATCACCATCTGCGCAAACCGGGGTAGCGACGCTGAATGGGAAGAATATTTTGTGATTGCGAAGACCGAAACTGGCACTCTGGCACAGACGCGCATGCTAGGCGAGTGAGGTGGAGGAGAAAGAAAGGGCAGAATAGTAACAGCTGACCCAGAATCAGGTGTCGTCTCTTGTTCTTTGTCTAGTACATTACAATTCTCTGTTCGACAGCTGAACCTTGCGGCTGAAGTCACCTGTACCTCGCGGGTCGTCGGCAGCGCGGGTCTCTCAATCCGAAAACGCCGTCCACGCTTCATGAGTCATGAACATCTCGACCCCACCACTGCTGCAGCTACCCAACGAATCATTCGCAGACGGCGTCAATGCCTCTTCGGTGGTTCCAGACACCATCTGACGGGAACGTTATCAGAGAAGGAGCATGGGCTCCTGTCGTTCTCAAACGTCACGCACACTACCCGTGATATGAATCCCGTGCTAAACACTCTTCTAATAGTTGATCATTCAAGAGACACCTGTCAGGCTTCCTTGGAGCACCCCAGCGTCGCCAAGACAGCCCGCAGTCTCCCGCTGCCCGAGAACGCTGTTCATGTTTTTCATCACGACATCCTCTCCTTCAATGCTCTTTCGACCCGTCAGCAGCTTTCGGATGCTGTAAAAGCACCCTCAGAGAAACAACCCGCTATCGTGACCGCAAACATCACCTCCGACTTCCCCATTATTGCCACTATATTCGCGTGCGGGTCATCGGATAGCACCCCACAGCTGAGGCATACTATTACGTGACTCCACCTCATATTCAACGCCACGACAGCGATGATCTCCACGGTGTTCCCTGCAAACCTGCCGACTCTGAGCGCAACCAACGCCATGTTAGATGCAGTCACCTCGCAAGAACTTCAAGCCTGCTCATATGAGCAACGCAGAGAGCTCAGGGGCGCTTTCCTGAAGCTCTCAGACCATCTCGACGGCTTTGCTTCAGTGATATCTGCATTCTCATTAGCCACCCCACCATCGCCGTCCACTTACGAACTGCCGGAATTCGACGGGTTCCGGAATGACGCCTACAGCTGGGTGGCAACCGTCAACGCGCTAGCCATGCGTGCGGCCTAGACAGAGCATCAGAAATGATGCGTGGCCATAGACCGTCTTCGGGAAAGGGCAGCGGCGTGGCACTGGTATGAAGGCTGGAAGCAACAGTCATGGGCGAACTAGAGCTCCAAGCTCATCATCCGCTTTCGGTCCGATTTCCTGTGCTACCTGTCCTTGGAACTCGACCTTCTCTGAGAACGGAGCTCAAGAAAAGCCCGACCTAGAGGATGCCACTGGAGCCCCCACCTTCCTCCAAGGTGAAGGAAACAAATACGAACATGTAACTCTGCCTTCCACAGGCATTTCTGCTGTCGTATTTGAAGCTCCTGAGGAGCACCGGCCATACGGCGCTGCTGTGTCCGGCGGGTTCCTTAAGGCAAGCTTCGTGCTACGCTCCGCAATAGGCCCCGACGCAGGCCGTCTGGTCTAATTAGAGGCACTGGCCCTATTCCTACTGGATATTTTACCATCTAATGAGACAGGTCTTTGCACTGAGTTTAATAACATCCCGTCTCGCCAGATGGAACCAGATATGCGTTCGACGCATGCATTGCCCGAACCAGTAGTCTCCCATTTTCGGAACGGCTGCCATCGAGAATCTCCGGCCAGTACGCAGCGTGGCTTCAAGAATCGCTGAATTGATAGCGTCCGGGAGCTCCATAGTGACAACGCTGTACAAGTTAAGGACTAGCCACATCTCGGCGCAGAAGCCATGCTGCAGGTCAGCACGAGCACTTCTCCTCACGTCAGTTCAGGTGTCTGATCGCACTGAAAAACATCCCTCGATTCGCCGAAAAATGCGCAGACGGTCGCGTATGATGCTACTTGTTTCGTTGCCGAATCCACCATTTCCCACCCTGTTCTCCAAAATGTGGCGGAACAAAGGAAAGCATTCTGTGATTAACTTGCGACCAAGTCGATCCAGTCTTGTCCACCCGCCAGAGTAATCTCCAAGAAAACCACATCACCGCCGGACACTTCAACTTCCACGAGAATGCCTGCTCGGCCCACCAAAGGAAAATAAATGTGGAACTGCTTTCTTTGAAAAGTCGCAGCGAAGCCGAGGTTGTAGGTTGCCGCATGACAGTCAATGTCCTCTCGTGGAGTTATCATCAACAAAGGGACCAACCAAGACCCAGTTCCCACTACGACATTGCGAATGACCCAGGCGAGATAGCCAGTGTTGGCCGCCGGAGCCAATTTAGACAAACTTCCAGTGCGGTCGGCGCCGACCACAACGATGCGGCCAACCCCGCTCACCTGAAGCACTGTCAACTGCTGCAGCTAGCCTCACTCACCGGTACATTGTCCTGTGGCCCATCGACAATGCTTGCAGTCATGGTGAAGTGTGATCGAAACTGATACTCTGGCACAGACGCACATGCTAGGCGAGTGAGGTGGAGGAGAAAAAAGGGGCAGAATAAGAACAGCAGGCTCAGGATCAAGTATTGTATCTTGTTCTATGTCTAGTACATTACAATTCAAAATTCTCACTAACCACCATCGGCACATATGTTCAAGAACGTGGCCTTACTTGCTCCCCTTCAAAATCGGAGCTATACCTTTACCGACCGGAGCCATATACTTCAGCCATTCCTCTATCTCTACCAGGCTAGGTGCCCATTCCATCCCACTTATCTCAGAAATTGGGGTGCTAGGGCTCGTTCTCTACTCACATGGCGCTCATGGCGAGGTAATCAGGTATCTCCAAATACACGGTCTGCAGACAACTCGGCTTATTCGTCGCATTGCGAACCATAGGGCTGGCTTACGCGAGCGAAACACGCTTCAACTTAGCCAGGCTTACTTCTAAAGCCGCACCACGTATGCCCTCCCTTACCTACCTCTCCGACAGAAGGAGAGACACCGGGTTAAGGTGCTTGTACGGAGTTGCACAAAAATGGCTCTACGCCTTCATCCAACCAAATTCAATGACAGACTCTTGAAACTTAGTGCACATAATACGTTCAAAAATTTTGCTGAATCCACCTTTACAGCACAGAAATGTCGTCTGTATAATTTCGTGGCTGGCCGCGCTCATTTGTTCCAATTAAACTTAGCCCCAAATACACACTCACCCGAGGGTTCCCTCTTTCTTCTAACTTCCGCACTCACCTGAACGTACCTCCATCCCGAAGAACATGCATCCTCTGCGAGACGAGAAACGCAGAAAGACAAGGGCTCGAGCCCTCCAGAAACAATATGGCGAGGACCAGGATGTGGCCTACGTGGATGCAGAGGAATGTGCTTAAGGATCCCGCGTGGCCCTTGCGGTGGCTGACAATTAGGCAAATTTTCTAACTTCGCGCACAATGGTCACAAATTCATCTACAGAGGCACAAGAAGCAGCTGTGGCGCTCGCTCTCATCTCTGCACCCGCCAGCATGATTAATTGATATGTGTGGTTTAACGTCACTGAACCACCATATGATCCTGAGAGACGCCATAGTGGAGAGCTCCGGAAATTTCGATCATCTAGAGATCTTTAACATGCACCAAATCTCAGCACACGGGCCACAACATTTCCGCCTCCATCGGAAATGCAGATGCTGCAGCCGGGATTTCATCCCTTGGCCTGCGGGCCAGCAGCCGTGTACCTTAGGCACTAGACCACCTCGACCCGCCACCACAATCATTAGCAACTCGAAATCCGCTATTCTGAACTATGCCAATGGCTTGAAATCCCGTTGCACTGCTCGCTTGCTAGGGATCTCTCAGCCTCAGCGTTCCACAACCCTCCTCGGGGCGCCAGCACACGCCGGCCTCCTTGGCAACGGGAAGGCTCATCCTCTAGCTGAGGTCTCAAATTACGGGCAGGAGAAATGAAGCCCCCTCCACAGGTCGACGAGTGCTTGCTTTGTTTTGTGATATTCTATCCTATTACCGGGATCAACGAAGAATATGAGACCCCCACGCCCCATCCCTAAACATAGCGCAGGCCGCACATTGGCGATGTCTACAAACTCTAACTGCTTCATGACCAGTATTATAAACGCGCGGTACCGACACCGATTCCCCTCCTGATGCAAACTTTGCGTCAAACAAGGACATTTCCTTCCCACATCCTCCTCACATGCCCCACCTTCCCACATCCCCTACCTCCGGTTGTGGCAGTGTCATACTGGGAGACTATCATGACCAGCACTCCTGCTTTCGACAAGCGCCGGATCTTTTCGAGTGCTATGAGAAGGATCGCACTGTAAAGCCATTTTTGTAAGGTTGCCTTCTCACCATGAGGGAGCACCATCGTGCCTTGAGGGGGCTCTGCCATCACGCTCCAAAGTGGCAATAAATGTTTCTACTCCCACCACCCCTCCTCTCCACGGGGAAAGTACGCGTGAAAGATGAGAGTGCGTGCCACTGCGTCCTGACAATGAGGCGACGTGCCATCTTGCTGTTAATTCTGAAAACATGACAGTTTATCCCAAGATGCCCGTCACCAGTTGTAAATGGTAGAGATAATTAGCTTTCTATTTGAACGTGGAATGATCTGTTATTTCGTTGCTCAGTGGTCAACTCCCCACATTCGCACTTCAGAGCTTTCACGTTCTATTCCGCGCGCCTTAGTCTTTTTCTGGACACTGCTTCTCTCTTAAATTTTTATATATATGTATATAGGTACGCATACATATTTGGTTACTGACGTCGACACTAACACTGGCGGCGAAATTCAGCTGAAAGTGTCCGTATATTTGCTATCGCACAAAAAAAGAAAGAGAAAGACAAAAGAAACCGTGCTTGGCGAAATTTTGGGCTATGATTGTCTCTTGCACGTGAGGAAAGTGAACAAAGTAGATAGAGGTCAGCATTACAAACACACCCAAAAGATAACAGTAGTATCTGGGATTTTGATGTTCCAGAAGCTTGATATCTTTCTGAGGCAGGGCAAAATGATGAGCTCCCCAAATTCAGATCATCTGATGCTCATTGACGTGAACTGGCATGACATAGCACACAGGTCCTTTGTAATTTCACCTCCATAGATATTTGGCAGCCTTGTCCTGTGACAGCTTCACTGTCAGTAGATAGAACACACCTAAAAATAATCCGCTGTCACACGCCTACATTTTGAGGTCGTTGTTGATTAATGACAGACTCCAAGGGTCATTTTGTAAGCACCTGTCGAGGTGAATCCACGCCAGTGCACTTATCTGATCATTGATGTGTGCCTGGTCGTGTTTGATTGATATGTCTTAGACAAGTGAACGTGACAACGCTTGCACACACCATCCATATTAAGCGGATACGAAAAAGATACAGTGCAGAGTCCTGCCAAGCAAAAGCCTGACATGTCTCAACCGCCACAGATCACATAAAGCTTCTTCAAAGAGCATCTCACCAAGCTTGACAATTTAAGCTGACAAGCGCAATGCGTAGACGAGGCGTTCATGATCACGTCTGCCAAAATGTGCAATATTACGCGCCGCAAAAACGGGTGAAATATCAAGATGAACGCTGCTCCTCTCCCTTCTGCCTTTGCGCGCCCAGAGAATGAGGGCGTGACGTGCGCGTAGGAATGTACACGGCTGCGTACACGGCAGCGCAGTGACGTTGGTCCTCTACGTAGACAACTCTGATCTGACGTTGCAAACAGTGGCACGTGACATGGCAAAAATTATTTAACACGGCATACGTAGTTCATGTAGTTTGTTGCTTGAAGATGATAATAAAACTATAGATAAATAATAAGACGCAATAAGAGAATGTGGGCGTCTTTTTCCAATTTTCTTCCGTGAATTGAAACGAGATGCGGGGCTAATGTGTGGGCGTTTCACAAGTGTTCGTGTCCCCGCGGTGAGCGCATCGAGCAGATAACCGCCGTGGAACGCTCCTACGGGTTCGCGGACTCGTTGTGCTACCGCGTTTGAGCCAACGTTCCCAAACCATCCCGCAGAAACAAGCAGAAGACCCCAATATAACGCTGGTCAACAAAGCAACGCTCGCGTACTCGGGGGTTGGACTTGTTTGGGCACGCATGCGCACGTGACCTCTTGGTTGGATGCCAGAGAGGGCGGGGAAGAGGTTTGGCTTGCGAAGGCTACGCGGACAAGCGACAAGGGTTTCCAGCTCGCCTCCTCCCATTCTCGTTTCGCGCCGCTTCAAAAGACCCGTTTTATCTGCTCGTGGTGAACCGATTCGAAAAATTGGCAGCATATCCACGGAGTGAATGATGGAGAGTGGGGTGAAGCATTCGCCCGTCCATTCGTTCTTGCTCCGTCAGTCCATGTGTCCGTCTGTGTGACCGTCCATGTGTCCATCCGCCCATCCGTGCGTGCGTCTGTTCGTGCGTCCGTCCCTGCGTTCGTCCATGCATCCGCCCCTGCGTCCGTTCATGCATCCATCCATGCATCTGTTTGTGTGCCCGTTCGTCCATCTATTCAACCCTCCAAGTAACACCATCTCTTATCTTCTCATCATATATTCCCCAAATAGAAGCACCGTCATCCAGCGGACATTTCAAGGACTAAACGAAAGGTGGCACACACACACGTTCTTACGGCTTGCGCTTCGGGTATACTTCCCTCCTTTAACCACCTCGAGTTCATGGTATATACTAGTTTAATGTAATCACGGAACTGCGGCCCAACGCTCGCTAAAACTTTCCAAAACCAAGGAGGTTACAACCAGCGAGTATAACGTAGCCAACCTTTCTTGTCAGATAGTGCTCCATGTACATGCCAATGGCTGCTAATGGGCATGGCAGCGTGCGCGTTAACTAAAAGCCGAATGCTTTTGTCTCTCATTCCCTATTAGCAGACATTGGCATGTACATTGAGCACTATTTTTCATTGTGTAACAACGCACAGAACAAATCTCACTCTGGCACCACCTTTGAGGTCAAACTGTTATACTTGTTACATTTACAACAGCTACGAGGGACGAACGGGTGCCGCTATAAGGAGCTTCGCTCCTAAACATTTTTGTGGCAAAATGTTCCTCATCGGCCACCCAACTTCCACTGTCTAACTAAAATTTGGTATGGGGCCTGGTTAGTGGCTCTTTAATAGACTGTTCGGCAGTGAAGAAAGAATGGAGTGTAATGAAACAGACCGTAAGGGATGTCTTCACACAAAAAGAAGCCCCTGATGTCAGAAACTCAAAACTACGTTGCCGGCACCAACTGCGGTCTAGGAACATTTATGAATAATCTGGACCATCCCATAATATAGAGGACTACCTGACTTCATTTTCCCGGCTGCTACTACCACTGCTTCTACCACCAGCATCACCAACCAACGCCGTACATTCGGAGGGCCCAAAATACACAGAAGCCAGGAAGACTGATGTCGTGTGGCCTTCCCGACCACCGCGACACTCCACATAGGGACGACACAAGATTTGACTCAGGATCTTCTCGACGAAGAACTACGTGTCATCGCTCTGCGTGTCGTCGTTGTGCCCCCCTCTTTCTTCATTTGCCTTCGCTGTCTCGGCCTTCAGTGTAACAGAGTTTCGTGAATGTGGCCCGCTGATTGTGGGCAGCTGATAATAGGCCTCCTGATTAGGCCTCCTGCTCTGATAAAAGTAATCATTCATGCGTTGACTCTTTTGCTTTACATACGCGGAAAAACCTCATTGAAGTTGGGACAAATGAAGTACTAATCTCCGTGCTCTAAAAATACTGAATAACTCAATTGCTGTTCAATAAATATTGCTGTTGTAGTGAATAGCGCAAGAGGACGAGGAAGCAGCCAGAAAAACAAGAGCTCTGTCGATTCCGCCTATTAACGGTACAAACATTTCTAAAATTTTATAGCTTGCGATTAAGAAGAGATGAATAAATTTCATCAGTGATCCACACTTCTTTATCAGCCATTGGCTAAGTTTTCATACGACTCAGGTAATCTACGTAAAAAAACAAGCTTGAATGTACAAGTGTTACCATCATATATCTAAGGGTAAGTTATGACCCACATCAGTGTCTCAAGAGCGATTATAAAAAGATTTTTCCTCCAAATTGTAAACTTCAATTTCACAAATTTTTAGAGATTAGGTTAGATATTTGCCTTTTACATGAACACACATGTAACATAATAGCTACAGATGCTTCAACGAATGAGGAAACAGCAGGTTTGGGAATCATTTGCGAGTCGCTTGGCTGGGCGTTCGCCGTGAGGCTACCCAATTTCACTCTGGTTTTGAAGCTGAGCTCATGGCGGTCATCATGCACTGGGAGAACTCCCGACGCATGCAGCTGGGTGATAATAATAACAAATTGGCTTTCGGTGAGCACAGCCCACTCAGCTCCGCATAACTCGCGAGTCTTGAAGACGCTACGTCCTTAGTTGCACCTCAGCTGAAGCACCTAAAATTAATGTGGGTCTCAGGTTACTGTGTGTTCAAATTATTTGAAATGACCGATGCTTTAGCCCGCGGATCACTGTAGCTACCAATACTTCAGGTTTTTCCGGTGGTAGATTACGTCACTGCAATCGGATATAGATAATTGGCACTTCACACTAATATAATAGAAGCAGTAACAACATGGGTGAAGTACAAGCACCTAAACTTCCCATGGAAGGCTCCATGAAGCCAATCTCAACCAACAGAAGTGACGATAACCAGCTTTCCGTGCCGCGTCCGCTCATTTAACTCATACGTATACAGGGTGGGTCTGACGATATCACCCCTCTGCCGATTCTGTGGGGAATTAATATATTTTTCAAACTACTTTCTGTCATGTCGCCGAGATGTAGGATTTCTGATTAGTTGCTTTTCAAAAATATGATTAGCCTTAACTGAAGAAACTGTATAAAGCTTCGGCACCTCCGGTTCGGGATACTGCTACAGGGATGTATTTAATGTCGTGTATAATTTTATTCAAATTACCCAACACGTACCACTTTAGTGTTGCCTTTGTATATTCTCGTTATTAAAATGCTGTAAACATAACTAATCTGTTGAAAAATGTTCTGATCAGGTCTTTACGGCAGTCTGATGTATTAGGTTTCGTAGTAATAATTCATTGTAATACGTATCATTATCATCTTATTTTTTATATCTCCCAACGTTTCAAATAACCTGTACAATTTTCAACTACTCATTCCTAGCCAATACCCCAGGCTGGGGAAGGACAAACAAACCACAAATTTGGTTAGAGAGACGCGGCCCGATAATGCGCAGATTTAGGCCTCCTGTCATTTTTTGCCCTTCCAGTACCTTTATACATGAATAAATCATGTGACATTGTTTACAAGAGCTTCTACCCTAATGAATTTTCTGAATTATCATCACACTGCAGAACTATAAAATTAAAGCTTTGCTACAATAACTACGAGACATTTAATTGCTAGTGCGCATTACCAGTCGGTATGTTCCTTGAAGGTAGTAATAGCGTAATTAGGAGGTCAATATTGTGATCTTAGGAGGAATGTCAAGCCATCTATATATGGGACAGCAAAGTAGGCGTCGACGGAGAACGATTGACTTAAACAAGCCCTGAAAAAGTAGCCAGCGTTTAGACATGCAGGCTAATGAGCTCGTGCAATGAATTTTTCTGCAGTAATGTAAATATGCATCATAAAACAAGTAATTCTGGGGCTATCCATGCTTGCTGAACAGGGCCATTCTCGCGCTCACATCTACTACTCAAACAAGGGAAATTGTTGTGTTGACAGGTGGCGCCACAACACCACAGAAGAACAGCTCGCCAGGGGGCACGCTGATCTTAGTGAGAATGAAGTTCGTGAAGTTAATACAGATTCTACCGAAAAAAATGGTAGATCCCACGTGCAGTGGGAATCGCTGATATACACAGCACGAATGAGGAAGCTGGATATGTAACTTTAAAATCAGCACAACAATACGAGGCGGAAGTTATTTATGCCACACGTGACTTTCATTTCTTGATTATCACGTTTGTACGTGATTTACCTTCGTCAACCATTCACGTCAACTGATATGTGGGCACGGCGGCGTCGTAAAGATGCAGCCTTCAAACCCGTTCCTGTTTATCCCGCAGATTGGAACCCTGCTGCTTCTTCTAGGCCTTTCTGCAGCATGTGCGGAGCGACAACCAATGCTTCGACCTACTTTCAACGGCGATATGGATCTGCTGATAAACCCAGCCTCAACTGACGAACGCTACCGGTCCTTCAACGATGGCGCTGGTGTTACATCGTCAGAGCCTCTGGGATCACCGATGACGTCACCATGTAACGATCCTTTAAAAGACAGCGCTTACGGCACAATCGGCAGTGGGCACGGCGGCGTCGTAAAGATGCAGCCTTCAAACCCGTTCCTGTTTATCCCGCAGATTGGAACCCTGCTGCTTCTTCTAGGCCTTTCTGCAGCATGTGCGGAGCGACAACCAATGCTTCGACCTACTTTCAACGGCGATATGGATCTGCTGATAAACCCAGCCTCAACTGACGAACGCTACCGGTCCTTCAACGATGGCGCTGGTGTTACATCGTCAGAGCCTCTGGGATCACCGATGACGTCACCATGTAACGATCCTTTAAAAGACAGCGCTTACGGCACAATCGGCAGTGGGCACGGCGGCGTCGTAAAGATGCAGCCTTCAAACCCGTTCCTGTTTATCCCGCAGGTGAGCAGACGCTATGACAAGTCTTTTCGCAGTAACGATGTCTGCCTAATTCTGCTGCCGTGCCCACGGTCGCTTCGTGAAGCCTTTTGTAAACTGATTGTTTCCTTGCGCTGGTTGCTACTGTTGAGCGGAGATGTTGAGTTGAACCCAGGCCCTGCACTAGACGCCATAGCCGAACAGCTAAAGCAAATTGCAGGAGACATTCAAGATATTAAGAAAGAAAAATCCGCAACAAACACCAGACTTGACGCGATTGACAAAAAACTTGAAAAGATAACTGGCCTTGAAAAACAGGTCACTGAGTGCAATAAACGAATATCTAACTTAGAAAAAAACCTAAAGGCTATGCAAATGAAAGTGGATGATCTAGAAAACCGGAGCCGTCGGTCCAACCTTGTCATTTACGGTGCTGAAGAACAACAAAATGAATCGCCAGACATGCTTGTCGAGTTGGTCGAAAAGAAGATTTTAGATGGTGTGCTACAGATAAAAACCAAGGGAATCGAAATAATCCACCGTCTAGGAAAAAAGAAGCCAGTTGGTATATCTAGACCCAGACCCATTATTCTAAGACTACTCGATCATCGAGACAAAGTTTCAATCCTCAGACAGTGTTCAAAGCTGAAGGGCTCAGGTTTCTCTATCAGTGAAGACTTTTCTCGTAATACTCGGGACATTAGAAAGAAACTGTGGGATCGAACGAAAGAACACCGGGACAGGCAAGAAAGGGTGTCACTGGTGCGCGATAAAGTGCGAATCAACGGTCAACTTTTTGCTTGGGATAGTGAACGAGAAGATATATATGCAGTGAAAAAAAACGAAGTTGGCATAGAAAAAAGAGTCACTCGAAGTCGACAGAAGTAACCCTGTTGAATGTGAACGCACGTAGTCTTGTAAATAAAGTAGATCAATTCGAAGCTCTCCTTCTAGAAATTAAACCTGACATAGTTGCTGTCACGGAAACATGGCTGTACTCGGACATCCTAGACCATGAGGTCACGCCGCCAGGTTATGTGATTGTGCGCAAAGATAGAGAGACTAGAGGAGGGGGCGTGGCACTTTTTTTTCAAGAAGGAATTGCGCTACTCTGTCTTACCGGGCAACTCTAGCATTGAAGCGGTATGGTGCAAAGTGCAGCTGCAAAGGGGCTGTGTATTTGTTGGAGTTATTTACCGACCACCTAATGCTGAGACAAGTTATCTGGAACTTCTTCTGGATTATATGCACGATCACGTGACGGGTGGTATGATCATCATGGCTGGAGATCTCAATCTGCCTGAAATAGAATGGTCATCAAAAAAAGTGCGAAGTGCTGCAAATGACGTCATATTAGATATGTTGTTCAATTTTAACCTCGAACAACTGGTGCGCGTCCCCACACGTGTACAGGGCGTATCCAGCTCTATTCTAGATGTTGTGCTCGTTAGTGATCATTTTCCAGAAGACCAGGCGCGCATCGAAATCTTAGACGGAATATCTGATCACAACTCAGTCCTATGCACACTGCCTCTATCTGGTCTTTCTAGAATCCATAGCCCCGATAGACACGTTCTTGCCTTTAACAGAGCAGACGACGCAGCAATAATAACATATCTTAATCACGAATTCCTTGCCTTCTATGATCTTTGCATGGACAAAAATTTATCAATGGATCACATATGGTTACAATTCAAGGCACGTGTCATTCATTGCATTGAGAACTTTGTCCCCACACAGCGAAAAATTACAAGAAAGCATAATGCCTGGATCACACGTGACATAATTCATATAAAACGTAAAATCAGTAGGCTGAGGAAAGCTAGGAGGTCTAGCTCACGAGCTGGCTACACCGCTCAGATCGCCACTTTATCAAGAACACTGAAAAGCAAAGTACGCTCTTCAAAAATTCACTATTTTGGTACCACGCTAGCAAAATTCATCAAAACCTCGCCAGGAAAATTTTGGCGCTATGTAAGTGGCAAACACAGTGGCCAAAACGCCTCCCCCTCGATAGACACAAAAGATAAGGCAGACAATTTCAACCGCTACTTTCAGTCCGTCTTTACGATCGATAATGGGCTAGTGCATCATCCCGAGATTAGGCCTCCCACTGACAAGAAGTTATCTAAAACTCCGGAAATAACTGAAAGCGGTATACTAAATCTGCTGTTAAACCTCGATGATAAAAAGAGTTGTGGTCCAGATGGGATACCGAACGCTTTTCTCAAACGGTATGCGGAACCGGTTAGTAAGTACCTGCGCTTACTATTTACAAAATCTATTCAAGATTCGCAGATTCCCTCTGAATGGAAACTTGCAAAAATAATCCCTGTGCATAAATCTGGGGACAAATCGACTCCATCAAACTACAGGCCCATTTCCTTAACTTGCACTAGCTGTAAGCTACTCGAGCACATTATCCTTAAATTCAGTACAAAGTTTGTCGAAGAAAATAACCTATTACACCCCAACCAACACGGTTTTCGGAGAGGCCTATCGACCGTAACGCAACTAGCTGAAACAATTCACGATCTGGCCGAAGCCATTAATCAACACTCCCAAATTGATATAATCTTTATGGATTTTTCAAAAGCGTTCGACCGGGTTTCCCATGAAAAGCTAGTTTTCCAGCTGGTTTGCAAACTCGGGGATGGGCCAGTGACCCGTTGGATATCCAACTATTTGTCCGGTCGCCAACAATTTGTACACTGCAGTGATCACGTCTCTGACACATTAAACGTTACGTCCGGTGTTCCTCAGGGATCCGTCTTGGCACCGATATTATTTCTTCTATTCATAAACGATCTAACAGTCAACATTAACGCAAACATAAGGCTTTTTGCAGACGACTGCATATTGTACAAACAGGTTAAAAGCTCCAGAGACCAAACTGAACTGAACGATGCCCTGAACGACGTTGTACGATGGTGTTCTAACTGGCAAATGGTGATTAATTCTGACAAAACAGTCGCCATGCAAGTAACAAAAAAGAAATCACGTCTACCTTTCCATTACGGTTACAACAGCATCGTGCTACGAAATGTAAGCCAGTATAAATATCTTGGTGTGACTATAACTTCCGATCTCAGTTGGACAGTACACCTAGAAGACATAGCCGAGAAAGCCTTAAAAAAATTATTCTTCCTTAAGCGGACGCTGCGCCACGCTGACCGCGACACTAAGCTTCTAGCATACGTCACACTTGTCAGACCAATCTTGGAGTATGCGAGCATAATCTGGTTTCCATTCACGGATAGTGGTATCAGCACGCTTGAAAGAGTGCAGCGCAAAGCGATTAGATTTATTTTTAACCGGTATCGTCGCCTCGACTCCCCAACACAATTACTACGCCACGCAGATTTGCCGACACTCGAAAGTCGAGCAAAAATTCATCGCCTAAAGTTCTTATACCTGTTATTGCACAACTGTCTTAAAATAGACCACGCTAAATACGTGAAAACCAAGACAACAAGGCAAACACGTCACACACATGATCACACACTCCAAGAGTACTCTTGCAACAATAACACATTCTATTATTCTTTTTTTCCTAGATGCATTCGAGAATGGAATGCTCTTGACCGACTTATAGCCGAACAGCGTACAGTTGATGACTTTCTAGCAATGTTGCAAAATACACATAGCACTTAATCATAACGCTGATTACATAGTATGTATTGTATTTTCATTTCCTTGTGTACTTCCTTGAATTGACTTGCTTGCCAACATTTGTATTTGCACCAACTTTTACAGCTATGATTTATTATCCTTCTTTTCTTTTCTACGGGTGTAAAATATGTTTAATGCGCCCACTACCACTTTAACTCGTACATGCAGCCTCCTTAATTTGAACTTGTTGAGAAAGGCTGCTCGGTCCAAAATTGATTGTTACTATTGATGTGAATGTTTTCTGTTTTTCTTTTGTTCCCCTTCGCTCCCACTCCTGTAATAACCCTGCAAAGGGTTAACAGTATGTGAAAATAAATAAATAAAATAAATAAATATCCAATTAGATATATGTGCACCTAGCGAAACGGCTGCGAGCACGCTATGAGGGAAGCATGTAGTAATATTTTACATTACACGAATATCATCATTATCATGTTTGGACGTGTCACATACCTTCGTCGTCCATTCACTTCCCGTAATACCAAACTCGGTTCATGGAAGCTAGCGAAACGTTGGCAAGCACACGTAACGTAGACGAGCGCCCACGCTGGGCGCAGCGACGCTACGCTAGCAAAACGCGAGCACGCTATTGTCTGATACTAGGCGCGACCAGCGTCTGTCGGCGTGGCTCGGTGGCAACCGGCTCGAAATGCGACTTGCTGCATTTCGCGCCGACGACATTAGCTAGAAAGCACCGCGTCTGCTCAGCTCCGTGACGGAATGACGCCGGGCGCGCTCAAACGTGCATGCGGCATAGCAACGCACCCCGGCGTGCGCCTGCGAGTATATGCCAGGCCAACGCCTCCTAGAAGAACTATGCCTAGAGCATTGCTCTCTCTTCAATTGAGAGCTTGCTGCCAGCACAAAATCTTAGAGGTCATGCCTCCTACCATGTGTTGCGGCCATCCGCCGGTGGGACCACTCGCCTCCATACCGCTCAGTCACGTGACATTACCGTACCGCTCTGTCACGTTACATCACAGCTGCTTGGAGGCAACTGTGAAAGCATTGCTGTGATTCCAGGTGCGATCGCCACAGTCATTCGCCTCCGTACCGGAAAGGGAGAGTAAAATCCGAGGGTAGCATGGCGCGTTCGCGGCTCACGTTCCAGGCATAATTTTTCTAGGAGGCGCTGGCCAGGTGGATCGGCGCTTGGCGGGGCATCGCCAGCGTGACGAACACGGGCGCGCACGCGCGCCTGGTCACGTCGAAGTGCTTTGGCGCATTGAGTGCGGCACGTAGCATTGTTCTTATATGACACGCATCTCATGATTACCATGTTTGCGCCGGTCACCTACCTTCGTCATTCATTCACGTCACGCAATACCAGATTGATTGATTCATTGATATGTGGGGTTTAACGTCCCAAAACCACCATATGATTATGAGAGGCGCCGTAGTGGAGGGCTCCGGAAATTTCGACCACCTGGGGTTCTTTAACGTGCACCCAAATCTGAGCACACGGGCCTACAACATTTCCGCCTCCATCGGAAACGCAGCCGCCGCAGCCGGGATTCAAGCCCGCGACCTGCGGGTCAGCAGCCGAGTACCTTAGCCACTAGACCACCACGGCGGGGCTCACGCAATACCAAATTTGTTGTGTGTGAAGCTAGCGAAACGACCGCGAGCGCATCATGAAATTGAGATGTATTCATATTGTTACATGACACGCGTCTGACAATTATGATGTTTGAACCAGTCATATACATTCGTCATTCATTGACGTCCCGTAATACCAAATTTGGTGCATGTGAAGCTAGTGAAACGGCTGCGAGCGCATCATGAGTGTGGCATGTGGTCATGTTGTTAGATGACACACATCTGATGATTATCATGTTTGCACCAGTCACATACCTTCGTCATTAATTCATGTTCCGTAACACCAAATTTGGTATATGTGAAGCTACCGAAATGACTTTGAGCGTACCATGAGCGTGGCGCGTAGTTATGAATCGATACTTACATGAATTGCATGTCATGATTTCTACATTATGGTCTGTGACTTGAGTTCGTCATGCAGTGATGAAATCACCGCAAGAGCAACAAGCGCTTGAAATATAAATTATGACATACATGTCATGATAGTCATGCTATGACTAGTCAAGTATGCTCGTCGTACAGTAATGTTATGCCATACCAAATTTGGTACGGATACCATTGACGAAACGGCCAGGGGAGCTAAAAGTCGTAGGCGGCTATATAGATAGATAGATAGATAGATAGATAGATAGATAGATAGATAGATAGATAGATAGATAGATAGATAGATAGATAGATAGATAGATAGATAGATAGATAGATAGATAGATAGATAGATAGATAGATACGCCCAAAGTAGCCGAAGCTCGCAAAGAAATGCTTCGCATTGAAAAAAAAAAAAGTGGTCCATTTCCCGCTAAAGTAACCATGTGTAGATGCGAAGCTGCGCGCGCTAACGCTTACACTGGCGGCCACATTGACGGTAGCGTACATCAAGCGAAAGTCAAGGCAAGGTCACACGCACCCGTTGCAGCGCGTCAGCACGTGGAATTTTGACGTGGCGCTGCACCCAACGTTACTAGATTCTTCTTTCAGTTTGCAAACTGCGCCGCCGCAGGTGTCACCCTTCTATGTACAACCACGAAGGGGCGTGCTCGTCGTTTTTTGACCGGTCTGACGAGATTCACGGTGGTTAGGCGCACGCCACCGACCACGCCAGCGAAGCAAAACAGCAGGTGCTTCTTCGTGCCTGCAAGTATAGTGCAAGTGTGTTCCGCGGCAATCGCTATAATTGTGTGTCTCAGCGAGATCGACGACACTCGCGCAGTTTGTGCTCCCACTGCTGCTTACTGCGATATCATGGTGACAATTGACGTTCTGTCTCACTCGCTGTGAGCTCTGTTGTGTTATTGTGCCGGTTGTTAGCTGCATAGCTCTCATGCGACGTGTGACGATTATTTGATGTTATGAAGCATGCCTCGCTGCTTTGTCACTGGCTACCGAAGCGGCTTGGACTCAACGTAATCTGCGACCGAAACAAGGCACTTTGTCAAGTAACGCGTTTATGAGGTGGGTCTTCAACAGTGGCAACGAGCCATACCGAGATTGGATAAGGAACTATCAAGATCTTGCGCTGTGTGCGACCTCCACTTCCAGGAGGACGATATCTTGACTACGTGCACAGTGTTCACGGTGAAGTTGTTTTGATACCGCGTGAACAAAAGTGACTTCCAGTTTGTTTGTTGTAACGTTCAATAAAGTGTTCATTCAATAAAACTTTGCTAAACTCATTGTATTTTGCATTTTATAGCCTTATAAGGCACATGCATTTATTGAATTCGTGTGCGCTCTTTCCTTGAAAAAAAAAAGAACTCGTTCAGATCGTAAATTTGAGTTATCGGGAATGAACCAATTGTTCTAGGCTTTACACTTCCAATATCTCCGGCGGCATTAGGTGAATGTGGTGTGCGCCTGATCATATAACAATAACTAAGCTTATACGATTACGAGGCACGTCGTGATGAAGAGATTTGAAAAATTTGGCCATATGTGGTTTCTCTAACATGCGCCTGAATTCAAGTGCATAGTCCTACAGTGTTTACCCTTAAGCCCACTGCAACGTTTTTTCAATATATATGCTTGAATTTTAAAGAACAAGAACGCAATACGGCTAGATTAACACAAAGCCCGCAAGATTCAGGCATCGCACTCGCATCTCCGCCTTGTGGCACCGCATTAGCCGCAGAACTGGTGCTTTAATTTGCCCACTCGTAATAACCTTGGTGCACTATCACGAAAAATAACTCCCGCAACACCAAATTAACCGCAAGAACTACGTTTACGTCGCGGCGACCGGTCAAATGGTATCGGAAGCGCCACCTAGGCAGCGGGAAACGAAATGGCCCGCGTTTCGACGCCTCGTCCCAGCGGAGTTTGCAAAGTGAAGAAGAATCTAGTAACATTGGCTGCGCCCTATTCCTATAAAGAGAGTTGGCACGCAGCTTTACGTAACGACGCATTCTCTCTTTATATATGGGAGATGGTGCAGCGCCGTGTCGAAAACCACTACGCTGACGCGCTATAACAGGCACATAGGCACTGTGCCGTGGTCCCTACTCGGCTGCAGAAATTAGGTGCCTTCTTCCTCGTCTAACCACTACCACCACTAACAACAGGCACGTGGGGTATCGTGGCAATGCGTAAGCGCGAAGCTTTCTGACGCAGCGCCACGCTTTTTTTCTATAGAGGATGTGGGCACGTGGCAAGCCGAAGCCGCGCGCTCTCTCTTTCTGTATAAGACAGGGCTCGACGCCTCGTGAAATGAACACGCGCCGACGCGCTGCGATGGATACGTGGGATAAGCATATGAGAGGCCCTTGACTAATTTCCGAATGCCCGATCCAGTGCCTACATATGCGGGGTGGCCAGTGAATGGTTGCGCAGCGCGAGCAGTCTTTTACCAGCAGACGCTGCCTGCCTCGGCCTTACGAGGCGAGAGAGAGGGAGGGTAGCGACAGTTTTGTGGGTGTCTTATTGGGTCCGCACGAGACGTGAGCACGTGGATTTAGGCAAGAGACGTGAACATGGCACTAAGTCATGTACAGCGGCTGAAAACCACAAGGCAGGGTCAGCTCCTTGTGAACAGGCTATACGCTCTACCTCACTCGTCCATGAGGCAGCGGGCGAGTGAGCTCTTGACGGTTGTGCTAGACATGCAGTACCCCTGCTCGCCGGCTATCCCACTCTACCGCCACATCCCTATGGTGATCACCAAGACCATTGGCGGTAGGGCGCCCTGTGATTTTGGTAGACGATCTTTGAATCCCCCCTTCCTTTTCGGCTTCTTCGCTCGCTCTCTTCTTTCTCTTTCCTCTCTTCGCTCAAGTCTATTACTCCCCCATTCCCCTTTCCCTGTGAACCACTGCGGAGGTGTCACACTTAGCGGCAGTTGCGGGGTTTCCTTTTCTTTTCCAATTCTAAGAACCACTCCCTCCCCCCCCCCCGACGTGCGACGCTAGCATGCAGAAGGGGGGGGGGGTATGGAGGGACAGCGTAACAAAGGCTAGTCAAAGAGCCGCTTCGCATCTAAAAAATGCCCCCACCTCACCGAAGGTAATCGTGAGGAAATGGAAATGCAGTGCATAGCGTCCATAACAGCGTTTCGCGCGTGAGAACCCAGCGTCAGAATATTAACGTTTTCTTTTTTTTTTCAAAGGCGAAGCGTTTCTTAGGAAACTTTGGCGACTTTGAGTGTATCTATCTATCTATCTATCTATCTATCTATCTATCTATCTATCTATCTATCTATCTATCTATCTATCTATCTATCTATCTATCTATCTATCTATCTATCTATCTATCTATCTATCTATCTATCTATATATCTATCTATCTATCTATCTATCTATCTATCTATCTATCTATCTATCTATCTATCTATCTATCTATCTAGCCGCTTACGTTTGGGTGTTCTCGTAGTCATCCCCTTACCATGGCGATAACCAAAATCAACATAGAAGGGTTAGATAGTTTTACGAATGTGTCGCACTGGCCAAGACTTGATTATTGTCATAATATCATCGCGTACGTCGTCAAAAACTATCCGCCGGACAGTGGCACATACCCACGGGCGGGTATATGCCACAGATGATCTACCCAGGAACGACGACAGCACACATGGGCCATTTTAACGCGCAAGCGTTCAGAAATACCCGACATCGGTGGCATCCACCCGACGAATACAAATAATGAATGTCGGGGTTTCGCATGCCAATGAACCATTTGACCACAGAGCTACGCCAGGTCTCCGAATTACTTTTCAAATAAACGCTAATCTTCGTGAAACGTCAACAGGGGTTGCAGTGCAGTCTGTCCAATTTTATAAACATTACATATGTACAATTTCGATACAGCCGTCACATCGGGTTAACGTCAATTGCGGTTAGTTGTCATGGGCTAGCTGAGGTTGATTTATGTAGCAGTGTCCAGGGCCAGCATCCTCGCGAGCATCAACGCTTCATATCAGCAGCTGGTGTTGCTAATGCTCATGTTACAGTTGGCATCGTTGTGCAAGTGCAAACAACTGGTCATAAAACATCTGCAACTCTTCAACGTGTGTCTGTGCGTGCAACATTAGTACATATATTTAGCGTCATTTCATGGCGTGTCGCTCAATAAAAAAATTGCAACACGGTCACCTTCCCTCCGCATGCTTCGCATGACGTCGATTCCCAGGAGCGTGGGATCAGTCGATTTTTTTTTCTTACACCATGCAGCCAATTACGCCGTTCACCGCGCGTGGCTTCTTTCTATCGCATTTTTCAGATGCCTGCGCCCTCCCTTACTTCTTGTGTGGCGCTTGAATAATCAGCAGTACCACCAGCGCCCTTTGGTTTTCTGAGAGCGATGCGCACCCGCACTGTCTCTACTCTCCACCACTTCCATATGCGGGAGCGGCTCAGAAGTGCGGGCTTTGACTGTCCCGGTGGCGCTGCCCGCGGCTTGTAAACTGCAGCACTGGTTCCTCATGTAGCCGAACCTTTTTTTAGGGGCGAAGGTCCTTAAAACCTCACGATGTCCGCCATCTCCCGTCTGTCCGTAACACCATGTAACCTTCAAAATTTAAGCAATAGAGGGCGTTGGTAGTTACCGTTTTGCATGTAACCTTCAACCTATAAGCAACAGAGGGCGCTGTGGTTAATTGTAGATGTTATGGCGCTGTTGTCAACGCTATATATATATATATATATATATATATATATATATGTATATATATATATATATATATATATATATGTATATATATATATATATATATACATATATATACATATAACCACGTTCCATATCACACATTCTTTTCTCTCATATGGACGAAGACGAACGCAGGAAAGCTCGACGTGCTGAGTATCAGCGTCGCCGTCGACGGGAAGCTAAGGTGGAGACAAAAGAGAAGGAAGCGGATGCAAAGCGGCGACGGCGACAACAAAGTTCTACACCACAGACTAGGGCTAAGGAAGCAAAAGCTAAACGGGTAAAACGCCAAGCTGACGCGCAGTTGAAACAGCTTGAAGCGGATGCAAGGTGGCAATACTGACAAGAAAATTCTTCACCAGAGACGATAGCTAATGAAGCTGTGATTATGAAGTCAAAATGTAACCCAGAACTCGGAACCTCATATCAGCTATAAAGAAGAATCACCGCTATATCACGATCGGTCTAAGCACTATCTCTTTGAATAAAAAATATATAAGTATCACAACCACAATCAATCTCAGTACTATCTCAAATTTAATCACAATAATCACGTCCAAAAGCTCGCCCCATAATTATCTACAAGATGCTTGAAATGTAGCGATCTCTTTTTTGAATGCATATGCAATGGCCGTGTAAACGGCTGGAACGTTTAACACAGCATGAACAAAAGGAAACAGAAGATAAGGGAGGTGACACGCGATGACTAATGTTGTGTTCGCGCTGTTTTTTCCACTTAGCAGAATCACCCTATTGATTGCGATAACTGACACAGAATGACCCATTTGTGCAATCTGAAAGAAAGATAACACTCACAAATGCATGCTTAGGAAAGCTCCATCTAAAATTGGATATCTCAAAGATAACATCATCTTTTAGTCCGCGCATTTGGGTTTCTCGGTCGTGAAACAAATCCCGGAAAATTCCCGATAATGTGAGCAGTACGTAAAATAAGATCTAGTGGTCACAAACCAAGCATATTCAACTAAGTTGTCCCACTTTGTGATTTTCTTCTCTCGTGCTTTCATTGACTGCAAATTGTTTTCCTACATGACAATATCTTTATTACTAAAATGCTCATTATGGTCTTCGATTAAAAGTAATTTTTAAGAACAGCCTATTGTGACCTGCTGTCCTTACAGCTTAATACAGGGTGCTTTAGTTTTTACAAAATGCCTATTTTTATGAAAGATACAATTACTGTCAAGCCACTGTAATTTTCAAAAACAAACTCTACGCCAAGGCAGGAAAGCTCTGCTGCATCTTAAGCCACAGTTAAATGAGCAGTTAAGAAAACCTTATCATTGAAGTGTCAGAGTATAATTTGGGTACACTTGTTGGTACCGAAAAACTGCAGGATGTTACAATGTGTGGCATACCCTTTTCAAACTTTAGTGAGCACACGTAGTTTGCAACCGTAATAGTCGAAACTGAGGGCAACAATCTATGGGATACCATAACTGAGCGGTCCGGGCTCGCCATCTCGGTTACGTCAGGCCGAAAGCTGACGAGCCGAAATTTGAAAAAAAAAAAAAGGTGCGTCGCAGCAAAACGCGCGAAGAAACGTAAAATGTCGATTGAAATACCGAACTGTGCCCCTTATATTTAGGGTTTATTTGTAGGCCCGCGTGCTCAGGTTTGGGTGCACGTTAAAAAAACCCATTTGGTCGAAATTTCCGGAGACCTCCACCATGGCGTCCCTTATATACATATGGTGGTTTTGGGACGTTAAACCCAACGTGTAAAATTATTCCTAGGGTTTGATGCGTAGCGCTTACCTGTTTGTTTTTTTAAACTACAATGAAGAGCGAAAAAATTTTCCGCTTGTTTGCGAGAAGAGCTGGTCTGGCTGTCGCCTAGCTTTACACTGCGCCGTATAGGAACAAGGAGGAAATTTCTGTTTTCTGGTGTAAAGCGAGAAAAAAAAAAAGAACAACACCCAAGAACTTGACATTAAACGCTGAAAATAAGGCAACAGATGGATATTTGGAGCGCCTTTTCGGCATCTTTGCCTCAGAATTGGTATATTGTATGAACTTGGGCCCTAACTTCCGATCATTAATATGTCTATGTCACACCGTAACAATATCTTATGTAACGTTACAGTGTCTTTTGGATTTTTTTAATGGGTATACCTCATTGTACCATAAATTGTCACGTCGTACTGCTCTGCAAGATAAAGAACCCTGAAAATGGTCATTATAAAGGTAATTGCTGAGTTTTTCTTTATTGCTCATTTTATTATAACTTTGGGCGCAGCAAATTTTTACCGAGTCTGCTAAGAGTTAGTTCGTGAAAACGATGGAGGCCTGAAAGGCATAGCATTTTTAGTAAAAAAAAAACAGAATCGTGCATTATCTAAAAAAACACCCTCCATACTGCACATGGCTTTAACACGTAATTTCGCATTTTAGAGAAACAGGGGCCTCACGCTCACCGCAGTTGGCGGGCTGGGATCGCTAAATTAAGTCTCCCGAAGTGGTTGGCAGTTTAAAATTGTCAGAGCTCCGACAATTTTAAAAATGCCAACTAGTATAGAGCGGGGAAGAGGGGGAGGAGAGGGAGGGTGCAGGAACTCGAACAAAATGTTAGGTAACGTGGCGATTTGAAAGAAGCACGCGTCATATATATAGGCCACTTCTAAATGGGTCATTGAGGACGTAGAATCTCCAGAAGTATATTAATACCGATCTCCAAAACAACTGAAATCTGGATGCAGACTCTGAAGTGCAGTTTTTGTTCCACAGATGCGTTTGAAGACATGGTGACCAAATGGGGTGCCTCACAGACCAGTTGCGTCTATGTAGCACATGAAAATATTTATTCATATAAAAAATATATGAGAAAAAGTACCGTCATGTCCTGTCCCAGTCACCAGTGAGAGGCCCGCGGAACACGTCTTGGAGACCCCTGGTACAGGTAGCTTTTTTATATAGGCCTCTAAACCAGTCCGAGTTGGAAGGCCAAAGAGAGCGTTCTTTCTCGCCTTAACTGCCATTCCCTCAGACGCCATCTTTCTCCACAAAGAAGGTGGACAGTGTGAGCACTAAGGCTTCAGCCTATCAGTATTTTTTCGCTCTCTGGTTAGTGCTGCTTTCTCCGCTTACCTGATATAACTCGCGCAACACGAAGGGAAATCAGTTGAACCCGTACGATAGTCCTTGAGACATGGCAGAATGTGCGTGCGACTGCACAACAAATCGAATGAATGGCCAGTTCACAACCAACATCTCTTGTACCAACCGAGGACGTGTTTTTTTGTGACGTCACGACAAGTCACTGTATACGTGACAATGTGTACCGAAAAGACGGGAAACAATATTATATGTGCTTGTGCGTCCCAGAACTCAGCGGCGTATCTTATTATCCCAAAATACGGGGCAGGAGAGAGCTCTGGAACTTTCTACCAACTGAGTTTTTTTAACTTGTATTGCCATGGCACAGTAAGCAGGCCTCTACCTTTCTGCCTGCAACGAAATGTGACAGCCGCGCCTGAAAAGATGGGAAACGCCAGGGGATAAAAACGCACTTGTTATTTATATTGTCAAAGGATTTTTAGCGGCCTCCTAAAGCTTAGCAATGTGAAGAGCGGTCTCCTATCTTGTAGAAAAGTATAATAAGAACTTTAAATGTCCCGTAAAAATATGACCGCGAAGAAAAGTCTGGCGTGAGAGTAATGAATTGCCTCAAATAGGAGATCACAGGAGCTGTGCGCTTTTTGGTGACAAAAAAAGCTGCGTTCATGTGGCACAGGTGACTCTGATGGCATGATGTGAACTTCACGCTACACTCATGATGCATCTCAGCGGAATGCAAAAGTGGCCATGCATATTGCTTCTTGCAGTATGCCTCGTTATCAGCGAACTTCTTGTAGGTCACTGTGGTTCGTCTGCTGTTGCAAAAAACTATCACCATCATCGGTGGCCTTGCACGTGCATTATACAGCAACACGGCCGACTCGCGCTCTTTTCTTCATTTCACATTGACTATAAATAAAGACAGTTTGCTGTCGGTGACGTATTCGATCTAGGAAGAAAAAACAGCAGATCCCACGTACAGTGGGAATTGATCATATAGAAAGGTTGATATGTCACTTTAAAATTAGCATAGCGTTACGAGGCGGACGGAAATTATGCCGTACATGACTTTCATTTCATGATTATCATATTTGGACGTGATATTAAACTTGGTGTAAAATGAACTAGCGCAACGGCCGCGAGTGCGCAATGAGCGTAGCATGTGTTCATGTTTTGCAATACAAATATATTATAAGTATCATGTTTGGACGTGTCATTTACCTTCGTTGTAATTCAAGTAATATACTACCGAATTTGGTATATGTGGAAATTGCGAAATGGTTGCGAGCATGCTATGAGCGTAGCATGTAGTCATATTTTCCATGACACGCATCTCATGATTATTACGTATGCACCAGTGACGTACCTTTGTCATCTATTCACGTCAGCTGATACCGAATTTGATATATGTGAAGCTAGTAAGACGGCCGCGAGCACATCTCGAATATGGCATGCAGCCATGCTGGGACATGACACGCATGTCATGATTATCGTGTTTGGTAGTGTCATGAACCTTCATTCAGAGGTGGAGCCAGGAGATGGCATACCAAGCACGTGCCCCTGCTCCCCCGCCCATCAACTTTTCTTTCGCCATGGCATAGAGAGCGAAAAATGGCCAATATAAGGGGGCGCCCCTCCCGTAATCAAGGGGGTCTCCTTCACCCGAAAAAGAAAAAGCTTTCTGGCTACGCGTTTGCCTTTGTCATCCGTTTACGTCACGTAGTACCAACTTTGGTATACGTGAAGCTAGTGAAACTGCCGCCAGTGCATCATGAGCACATGTTGTAATGTTGTTACAAGAATTACATCTCATGATTGTCATGTTTACATCAGTCACATACATTTGTCATTAATTAACGTCCCGTAATATCAAGATTTGTATAAGTGAAGTTAACCAAATGGCCAAGGGCACATCTTGAGCGTAGCATGTAGTCATGTTGTTACATCACAGGTATTTGATGAATATCATATCTGCAACAGTCACATAACTTCGTCATACATTCATGAGACGTAATACCAAATTTAGCATATGTGAAGCTAGCAAAACGGCCGCGAGCACATTGTGAGCGCATGCAGTAATGTTGTTACACAAAATACATCACATAATTGACATGTTTGCACCAGTCACATACTTTCGTCATTGATTAACGTCCAGCAATATGAAATTTTGTGTATGTGAAGCTAATGAAATTGCCGTGAGCGCATCATGAGCGTGGCTTGTCATGTTTTACATCACACGCATCTGATGATTATCATGTTTGCAACAGTCACATATGTTCGTCATGCATTCATGTCACTTAATACCAAAATTGGTATATGTCTAGTGAGCGAAACTGCCACAAAACTAGTCACGTAACGTCAATAGCGTGCTGCTAGTAGTCTCTAGCCATCTCGGGACATGGAATTGACACGCGTATGTTTATGCGACTAACGTGACATGGCTGTATTGGAACAGCGAAAAAGACTAAGCCCAAGAAAGACTTGACAGGACGGGTGCTCGTGCTATCAAATGTTTATTTGTGCCTCGTCTTTTGAGGTGTTTCAATATAAACGCAAAGATACTAGCCCAACTTTGTGTTTTGTAACATGAGTAGCACCACGTGACCAATGTGTCACGACTGACCATACATGCCATTACCTCGCACTATTTTGTACAACCTGGAGAAAAGAAGTGAAACTTTAAGGGCTCTATAACTTTGTTAGACACAGCAATAAAGAGAACTAACAGACATTGACGCGTAGGAAAGTATAGCGGATGTTATTGGAAGTTATTGCAAGATGAATGTGAAGAAACAAAACAGGAAGAGAAGATAATTTTTCATCAGAAGGTACCGAGCCTGCGACCTTCTAATAAGGAATGTAATGCTCGACTAACTGAACTATTGCGGCGGTCATCTCTATACTTCCACTTTATGAGGTATATATATGCATTTTACGTATAAAGTGGACTGAGGTATGACCCCCTCTGTAGCTCAGTTTGTAAAGCATTGCAGGCATCAATTGAAGGTCGCAGGTTCGGTCCCTGCCGATGGCAATTCATCTTTTCCTTCTCAGTCATTTCTTCACGTTTACACCACAGTCACTATCAATAACATATATACCCTGTACTTTGCTGTTGGTTCCCATTATTATTTGACCAACCTCGCAATATTTGGCTTCAGGTCGCACAACCTCGTAAACAGCAAGACCAATTATGTTCGGATTAGCTCGGCTGTGTTTCTAGCATCACGCCACTAGTGCATGCTAGAGCAATTTTTATTGTAAATGTTCAGTTACAAAATACTGCAGGCCAGGAAAATGGTCCAAGAAGGAGAGCCGCACTTATTTTTTGAAAGAAAGAGTGAAGATGTTAGCATGTGATAAGATCATATGGCTAGAAAAATAGTTCATCGGTAAGTCTAAAAAAATCTAAAAGGTATGCAAAGTGATATCATTCACAAAAAGCAACATGAAGCGCTTGGCAATAAAGCGTGGAAATTCAATGAATTACATTGTAGTTGAATTTTTGCGCTTTATTGCCTGCATTTGATGTTAATTTTTGCAATAATGACTCATAGAGCAGTTGCTTTACCGCGGTGGTCTAGTGGTTATGGCATTCGAATGCTATCCTGGAGGTCACAACATCGAATCCGGGCTGCGGTGGCACCATTTCTGATAGTGGCTAAAATATTTCAGGTCTGTGTACTCAGATTTAGGTGCACGTTAAAGAACCACAGGTGGCCGAAATTGCCGGAACTCTCCACTACGTCGTCTCTCACACTCATGTCATGGTTTTGTGACGTTCAGCCCCAGATTTTATCAGTAACTTCATCAATATTTTAACATATAATATCATTATTTGTCTTCCTCAGCTTCAGTATGCATCTGTGGCCTGGAATTGCATCGCTAACTCTAGTGAATGAGCGAGTGCAGAAAACGTCATGAACATTTACAATTATAGTTTAACTAGAGTTGACTCTTGATCTCGTTTTATCACTGCCATATTATTATCAATGCAATCAATTCACTGCCGGTGGAGTCGCCCAGACCTCTTATTTTTTCACAAACTAGTTTACCGTATGATATCCTGCCCATTGATTATAAGTTGTGTGTGCTTTCGAATTCCGCCTAAGTTGATCAGAGAGAATGATTCATTTCATGTACTTGCCAACTTCTTTCAACGCTAAACGGCTCACAGAATACCGTCTATATAATGACGTTCATGATCATGATGTTTTTTACTTCTCACTGACATTGCTTTTATGTCAGCTTTGCACTGTCCTAAGACATGATGTTTCGCAATATACAGATTCTTCCCTTTTCCGCTTTTATGAAAGCCTTTAACATAGTTGTGTATATTTTACTTTTTTTTCACTGCCAATAACTGATCCTCGTCTTGTATGTTATCTTTCCCATTTTGTGCTGACTTCTTTTTGGCTGTGTGTATACGCTCTTTTTATCGGCTTTTTTTTTTTGCGGAAGACTGTATTGTATTGCTCATTTTTATTGTTTCATTTTAACGTACACTTGAAAAAAGACCCCATGCTTGTTCCTTTGCACGTTAAACGAAACATTGATTGACTACCTAAATGATTGATTGATTTTTAATTTTTATAATAAGTTGCTGACATATTTGAAAGCCAACCAAAATGAAAAATCCTGTGAAAAAATTGCGATACCGCATGCACTCGGAAAACATTTATTTATTATTGTATAAGAAGTTTCGTTTGTTTAGCGTAGCATTTTAACATAAATTGGAACAACAAGCATTATTTTACGACCTAATAAACACTTATCACACCGGGCATTCACACTGCACCTCTTCCTACCTTTCCTGAGATCTGGAGTGCCTTCCTTCCCTGAGAAATTCATCACGTGCGAAGAAAGCTCTCTGACAAACTGAAGGTAAACTCGGCATAATGTATAAATTACAAAAATGGCTCGGGAGGATTAGCGGGACATGGGCGTCAATTCAAAGGTGGTTACAGAACGGAAGGGGCACGCGGATTATCAGCTTTGTTCCTAGTCTCCTTTCCGAGCAGTGTTTTATGTAGCACGTAACATGTTATGAATTACCTGTAACCAATTCTATTTTCTTGCACTTTTGTAATTCAATGAAGTGCATTTGTAAAACTATATACAATTCTAATTTAATTCCATTTTTTTGCTGTTCTTTGCCGACAATATATTATTTTTTATTCAAAATCAACTTGTAAGCAGGTTTCTGCGCCTCTCGAAAAATATGTGACTACTTTGAAGAAAGCCCCCTTCTTATCATGTCAGAGGTGGGCAGCCAGTTTTTTCACTTTCTCCTTACCCTTACCGAACGCCCTATATGAATGCCAGCAACTGCGTAACACGTCCCTTCATAGAGGCCATGTTTACAAGGACATCGAAGCAGTGAGCAACTGCGAGCTCGTGCCCATGATGTCCTTATGTTTTATACCACCCTTTGCTCGAGCGCATGCATTCAGAGAGTGTCCAGTGTAGCAGCTAGCCTCTAACGAGGAAATATAGAAGAATTAGCGACTAGAACAATGAAAAACAACTGTACGTGAAAGTGCTTGTAAAAATATCTCACAGGAGTCACAGTAAGCATTGCGACCTTCATGTAAGCCCCTAGCATTATTTCTAACATGAACGTCACAACAGTTTGTAGTAGTTCGAGTAAAGTTGTGCTATTGTGTTACTGCAAATATATTTATCAAAAATAACGAAAAAGTATTCGATCAGATTTATATCATTTCTTTGCTACTTTTGTGGAGCTTTGACTGATAACTGCTAATAAATACATATTAAAGCATTTATTTGAAGCTTTACTACCTTACTTGTCTTCTGTAACGTGTACAAGCTTGTTTCCGGGAAATGACTTTGGCCCCGATGCTTCATCAGCTTTGAAGCAGCGCCCATTTCCGTGATTCGTTATTCTCATATATATCTGTGCGCAAAACTTTCACACTGCTGATATTCAAACTCTGACACGACATTTTCTTCTGACAACATGATCAAAAAAGTGGTGATAAGAGAGCGTGGTGGGATTCATTGAGAGGGATGATCGCCACGGCTGTGATCAAACCCGTGTTTTCGGGTGAGCTGCCTAGCACCGAAATCACTATACCACCACGTTGCGTATATTGATAGAGTCGAAAGGCAACAAATATTTGTCCTTAAGTTTATGAGGACATTGAAGAGCACAATGAGGCTAAAATTATGATGAGTTTTGCAATACGGTGTGCCTCAGAATGATATCATAGTTTTCGCACGTCAAACGCCGTAAATCACCAGGTATAAACTGAGGGCCAAAGTAGGCATAATGTTATTCGTCTGAAAGACTTGCTAGGTCATTTTCTGGACAACATGCTAAACATCTCACCTGCCATGGCTGCTGCCCAAACTTGGCGTTTTCACCACCAACCACCTTGGAATGCCGTAGATAGGTTCTGCCGCATGCTGGAGCAAAATTGGCCATCAGTCAGCGTAAATGAGTGAGAAAATGAAAGAGGTGGACAAAACAGGCCTCTGTCCTAGTTCTATCTTATGAAATTGAAGTTTTCAGCGAACTGGGAGCGCGGGGGTAAACACAAACACAAAGCAAAGAAGAGGAACACAGCACGAGCGCTCATGCTGTGTGCCTCTTCTTTGCTTTGTGTTTGTGTTTACCCCCGCGCTCCCAGTTGAACCATCATGAATTACCAACTCCTCCTATCCTATCGAAATATTCCCACTATATTGTTAGATACAAGCAAAAGTTACGGCTCTTTGTTACAGCTTGTCTAATGCGAGATTTTCAAGTAAGTTTTAAAATGATTGGGTCTAGGTGCAAGCAGGTAACATTTAACGGCCTTCAGCTTTCATTGTATATCATTATTACCTATTAGGTGTATATACCCAGAAAACGATGCAGATACCCAGAGACAAATAAAACATGAAACATTAGGCTGAAAAATGTCAAGTAAGCTGATACAATGCCTGTGTTTTCCTTCGGATAAGTGAAACATAGGCTTGAACATGGGACGAAAATGAGTAAGCAGCAGCTCTAAAGCTGCCTTGAAGCAGACCAAGAAATTGACTTATAAATGAATTACTCCGCCATCCGTATTATGCCAGAAAGGATAATGCAAACGTGCGATTCTTAAAAAGCTGGAGGTCTCCGAAATAGCTACGAAAATTCAGTGACTTCTTAATTTAAATATCTTGTGTGTTAAAATTATGATAGTTCGTGTGATGCATAGGGAAGGCAGATGCTCCTAAAGCTATCATCATCCAGATAGCCGACCTGGAAAAATGTCTTATTCAAATAGCATCTAACAAATATTAATCTCCGGTACTAATTCATCATCCTCATTATCATCATCATCATCATCATCATCATCAGCCTGACTACTGCCACTGCAGGACAAAGGCCTCTCCCATGTTCCGCCAGTTAACTCAGTTCTGTGCTTGCTGCTGCCAATTTATACCCGCAAACTTCTTAATCTCATCTGCCCACATAATCTTCCGTCTATCCCTAACCCTCTCGCCTTCTCTGGGAAACAAGTTAGTTACCCTTAATGACCAACAGTTGTCCTGTCTACACGCTACACACCCGGCCCATGTCTATTTCCTCTTCTTGATTTCAGCTTTTATATCCTTAGCCCCCGTTTGTTCCCTAATCCACTCCGCTTCCTTCTTGTCTCTTAAGGTTACACCTACCATTTTTCTTTCCATTGCTCGCCACGTCGTCCTCAGTTTAAGCTAAACTCTCTTCGTAAGTCTCCATGTTTCTGCTTAATAGCTAAGTACCGGCAGGATACAGCTGTTATATACCTTCCTATTGAGGGATAGTGGCCATCTACCTGTCAAAAGTTGAGAGTGCTTGTCAAATGTGCTCCACCCCATTCTTATTCTTCTAGTTACTTCAATCTCGTGGTTTGCCTCCGCGATTATTACCTGCCCTATGTAGACATAGTCTTTTCAAACTTCAAGTAGACTATTACCTATCCTTCTATCTTTGATCAAACTATGTAACAATATCTTAAAACAACTGTGCATATTCTATTCATGTCCGCATAATTTTAGTCCTAGTAATTGAGCTTTCTTCTCGTATAAATAGATAGCATGCTTCTTGATGTCCTTGCGTTGCACCGTGTGCAACATGCACTGTAAAATCGCAAATACAGTAAACACATCTCGTACACCCCCACCGATCTCCATACGCAGAGTGCAGCGAACAATATAGGCGGCCTCATGTATTGAGAAAGGCTTCCATTAAAGTTGTCAATTGAACCCTTATAGCAAGATGTTGCGTGATATAAGCACTTTTTTGTAGCATTTTAGGGACCCAGTGATAATTACCGCAAGGGAAAATTCAGGATACAGGATATTTTCAACAGAAGTATGCTTATACATAATATATTGAGATTTTGATCTGAGTAAACTTACAAATATTCTGCACCAGCCCAACCTTGGACGCCTGAGCATTCCAGGGGACGCAGCAACTCCACACGAAGCCTCCATTGCACAAATCGAGAGCCCTCTGGCCCTGCATCCAGCACTGAATTCCAATGGCGCACTGGTAGGTGTTTCCACGGTAGTTGCAGCTAGTGGTGAAGGCTGGTAATGAAGTAAGCAATACAAGAACGTCAGGTAAAAACGAAGGGGTTGGGCCAATCATACGAAGGGAGCCCTGATAGTGTGATTGTGGACACCACCTATAAACGAATCTAAAGGGCTTTTCACGCCATCATTCACGTCTTGTACACAATTTCATCCATGCGATGAGTTTTCTCAGTTGTGTTTATGACCGTCTTTCTGTGGGCTCTTAAAAGAGTAATATTTGAAAGGAAGAAAAGAAGGGAGAATTTGACTGCTGGGTTTTCGTTTTTCGACAGACTAATCATTAAAATCAACAGGGAATGTTGCTGAGGAAAGTGTAGGCGACGTTATTATTAGTAAATGTAAATGCGAAGAAACAAAAGTAGACAAAAACATAACTTACCGTGGGCAAGCACCCTACCTACTACCTTCGAAGAACGCGTCCGATGTTCTTCCGTAGGTCGCTATTCGAAGATCATCAGATGCTTCATTCGAAGGTAGCATGTTTTGTCTGCCTACGGTAAATAATATTTCTGTTCACTATACTTAACATTGAAAATTGCTACTAATAAGATCCGCTGTACTTGCCTTGACATCATTGTCTGTTACACGTCATTAACATTTAAAGTGTTTTTCAGCGCATCGTAGTTCACGGCGCACAATGACAATATTTAGTGTTGTCCTCGTAAAATAAAGGTGCTTCGGTGGTAGGACACATGAGTTCGACTAGTTTCTGTATTACCCTAGATAACGTTGTAACCGCTCCTACAGGGCGATCGCTCTGCGTTGGAGCCGCGTATCAAGACACGTCTTGTTTTTTTGTTTTTTTTTTGTAGGTGGGACGCTTTTTGAGAAGCTGGCCTTGCCATCGTTGAGTATTGACATTGTTTTGCGAAATAATTGTTGTGCAGTTTTAACAAATCATGCGACGCAATTTATTCACATCATAGTTAAAATTAGGATAATAATACTCACAATACAATTATTATTTACACAAAAACTATTTATCCTATAATTGAATACATTCTAGCCGCTATGAAGTCTTTCACATCAAAATTAACTATACCAACTGCCTATATTCAAACAAAAAATAGAAATGCTACTTGGCTTCTAACATTCATCAGGTAGCCGTCTTGTCTGTAATGTAATGACATAAATCGTATTGGCATTCTCAAAAGTAGCGTGTGACAATGGCATGATTTAAGTGGTTCGAAATAAATTTCACGGGAATTTTAGAAAGTTGCGCTTCAGCGTGGCGCTCCTACCTAAACACTGCTAAAGAACTGTACGCTAAAATCTGCAAATAAATTTTCGTTAAAATATGCCATGGTAACCTCCACAATGCAAGTTGCCCTATGTTGCTTCGTTTCAAGGTCAGCCAGTGAGCGCGTTCCATCTAGTTACAAAGGGATAGTAATGGCAATATGCAACAGCGAATGATGTACTAAAGAATGTGTCCTCACGCTTATCTGTCCAGTTAGTAAAGGGAGCGAGAATAAATATGAGATAACAATACCGCGCTTCATTGCTTCGCCAAAGTTGAAGAAAGAGACATAACCTTCGACACGAGAACAAGAACAGAACGAGGACCCATTTCAGTCTATAGTGTGGGACCTCCGTCTGCATATTCTTTTTTGTACATTGTATCATGAAATAAGAAAACTTGATTAGATGTGAAGCCCAATCAAGGAATACCAAGAAATATAACATAGTGCATAGGGTCGACCTAGTTGGTACCCCATGATTCACCAGAGTTAGCCACGAGAAATTTTGACAAAGGCGATTAATACACATAAAGGCACCACCGTGCATGTTCGTATCTGCAGCGTCCTTTCGTCAATGTCTTGCGAGCCTAACACCTGCCATCTATGAAGTTGTACTTCGCCTAAGAGAATTTCAAGCGCGCCTAGTGTAGCAATTTCGAGAGATTTAAGTACAACGTAGGCATGGTATGATAGTCTTACTAATAGATCAGCACGTGGAAATTGTCAAATGTGCATGTCAATCACTGCCCAATTTCTTGAGGACGGTACCTGCAAGCGATCTGACAACAAGTGACAAGAGAGACACGAAACTTACACAGGATATATTTAGCCAGACCGACGATGGCGCTGAGCGTCTGGAAATCCAGTTCCATGATGCGGGTTTCTGGCGCACTCGTGGTGGAAGGGGAGGTCCAGGGATTGTCTATCGGACTATCTTTGGGCTGCCAAGGGCCACTGGCAGTTAGTTGCGAGAGACTTTCGTTGGGGCCGGCTTGTACCCCGCCTAGCCAAAGGGACGCGAAGACTACCACCGTTGCCACAGCCACCGGTATGAACAACGTCACAGCTGCACAGCATCCTGGAGACATTCTGAAGGGAGGACATCAAAATCACGTGTTATAATACAACGTTGTTAAAACAAACAACAATACGATATGTGATTGCGGGAATAACACAAAATAAAAATATACTAAACAAAAGTTGTGCGACAGCGTTGAGATTTATTTATTTATTTATTAGAATACCCTCAGGGCCCGTAGGGCATTACAGAGGGGGTGGGTACAACATTTATAACACACAAGAAAAAAAAGACAAAATAAAGACACAAGTGTCAGATGCGCAAATCGGGAAGGCAACATAAGTCAACTAAAAATGTATAAGAATTCAAGCACATACAAGACAAAGATAGATAATGGAAACTGCGTATAGTTAGAAGCATTGCTGAGAAATTGCAGTCTTGAATAACAAAGGGTCTGTTATTGTTACAACGGAAGAGGGAAGGTGGTTCCAATCGGCGGCTGTTTTCGGTAAGAAGGCGGCTGAAAAGAATTTGGGGCGGCAAAACGGAATGGCAACCTTATGCTGATGATCAATGCGCGATGAGTGGTATGACGGTTGTGAAATGAGGTCTCGCTTCATTGATGGATTGTGAAAAAATATCTTATGAAAAAAATGCAGTCGCGCCAGTTTCCTCCGGACAGTTCAATTGGGTAGGTCAAGGTTAGATTTCATTTCTGATATGCTAGCAGTACGAGAATAATTAGAACAAATGAACCGAACTGAGCGGTTCTGAACAGATTCTAACGCGTTAACTAAATTTTGCTGCACGGGATCCCATATAGCGGACGCATACTCAAGCTTTTGGCGAGTTAGTGATCGGTATAATAGAATTTTGAGGGACAGCGGAGCGCGAGAAAAGTTGCGGCGTAAGTATCCTAGCGTTCGGTTAGCGTTATTACAGATGTAGGTAACATGCGTGTGCCAAGATAGATTGTTGGTAATGTAAACGCCGAGGTATTTATATGAAGAGACATGCTGGAGGGGAACGGCGTTAATTCTGTAGGTACAGGGGGGAGAAATAGATCGCCGGGTTATTGACATGCATTTAGATTTGTTAGAGATAGCTCAGTTTACTATATTGTTGGCATGATTTGTACCAGCGATACTGTTTAACTGTTTCCTATAACTGTAGTAGTGCATTCCATAATGTTCATAGTGAAATGCTACAATAAGTCAACTACGGCGGGTCAGTACCTTCGGTGATAGGCTGCGAGCGGAAAGTCGTGGGTTTGATATCGGTCACGGTGGTCACATTTTCGTGAAGGCCAAATGAGAGTGGTCCGCGTACTTTGGAACGCGAAGACCATCAGATGGTCGGAATTTACGTCATCCATAACCAGATTGTAATTTTGCGCTTAAAATACCAGGTACTGATACTGAGGTAACAATTATTAATAAATACGTATTGAAGCTTTCAGAAAAGTGGAACACGGGGAAGTCATAGACGTAGGCCTGAGCGATGCTGTTTCTTGTCCATGATTGATGATTGATATGTGGGGTTTAACGTCCCAAAACCACTATATGATATGAGAGACGCTGTAGTGAAGGGCTCCGGAAATTTAGACCACCTGGGGTTCTTTAACGTGCACCCAAATCTGAGCACACGGGCCTACAACCTTTCCGCCTCCATCAAAAATGCAGACGCCGCAGCCGGGATTCGAACCCGCGCCCTGCGGGTCAGCAGCCGAGTACCTTAGCCACTAGACCACCGCGGTGGGGCTGTTTCTTGTCCATGATCGCACGCCTTGCTCTCATATGAGTTTAGGAAGGTAACCAAAACAGGCAGCTAATTGTGAGTGGAAGAGGTAGTATAGCCAATAAGAAGGGTGTCGCTGCACTTACCTGCGCAACAGGTACACTTCACAGCTTAGGCGTCCTCGAGAAGAAAAAAGAGCGATAGGCGGTAGACTTCAGCGATTCCTCCAGCTCTGAAATAATTTACTACGGCACCAACTCACTCATGCCATCAAGGTAACTGTCTAAGAGCACTATTTTTGGTTCCTGAAGTTTTCACACGCCTTATCTTACAAAAAAGGTAGGGACTCTAAATGCTAGAAAAGAAAAAAAAGAAGCATGAAGAAACACACTGCCAAGACGGGCGCTAACTGCGAAGTGGTTATTTTCTTTCCAGAACCAAACCAGTTATGCTACAAACACTATATCACAAGAGCTGTGCTGTAATCTGATACCCTTAACAAAACAAAAAGAGATATACAACAGGCATGCACACCATAATCTGTTTTGAAGATTAGGACCCAGATAATATGGCAACACAACCTGCTGATGTCCTCGAAACGATAATTTCTTATCGTATAATGACTGCTATGTTTTGCTGACACATTTCAAGCCTTGCTGCTCAATATAAGAGGCTTCGCCTTGACTTCTTCTATTCTAATCCTATCATGATCATTGTAGATAGGCCACTTCTAGTCGCACTCTTGGAGACATCCGTTAATATTGGCTTGCGTAGATTCATGAGGTTTCTGGTTCAGCCTCTCACGCGAATTTTGTTCTCAGGTGCTTCTTCGTTAAGCGGTCGGTCGATTTCGCTGAAACATTCTTCTTGCACCCATGCGTTAAAGCGTTGACGTTCACGTGATCGCATTCTGTAAATTTTCTTAAAGTAATGGTCTTCATGCCACCTTAAGCTTCGGTTGACGAGCGAAGCTCCTTAACGCATGGGCTGAGCGTCCCGCCGTACTCTTATGTAGCCACCCCTCGTTAGTTATTGAACCGGCCTTAGAGCGTCGTACTTGTACATATAATGAAATGCATGTACGCTGAAAATGCAAATGATACGATACTAGAGGACGTTACTTGTACTATGATAAATAATGAAAATCACAGCATATCCACGAAGTGAATGATGATGAGAGGGGCGAAGCGTCCATCATTCCTTCCGTGCTTCCGGCCATCCGTTCGTTCTTGCTTCCATTTATTCATGCGTACATCCATCCGTCTGTCCTCTCATGCATCCATCCATGCATCCGGCCTTGCGTTTATCAATACGTCCATGCGTCCTTACGTGGTACGCCCGTCCCTGCGTTCGTCCATGCATCCGTTTGTCCGTGCGTCCATCCAATCAAGCGTGCGTAAGCCCATCCATTCATCCGTGCGTGCGGCCATCCGTCCATCTGTGCATGCATCCGTCATCTGGCGTGTCCTTCTGTGCGTCCGTACGACAGACAGACAGACAGACAGACAGACAGACGGCGGACGGACGCGGCCAGCGGATGATCACGGATCGCCAATAAAAAGTGTAATACGCGCAAGGCGGCGGCAGCTTGCACTCGAAAACGAAACCCCGATGTGCAAGCGCGTGAGAAACTAGGAATGACGCCACATCAAGGCGTTGGCTATCGCGTCTTCATCGGCGGCGCTGTAAGTAAGGGGGCGCGGTGTAAATAAAAGCCGTTTTGGCACGCGCGTGTGTGCATGTCGGTGGAGCGGCGTGCGTGCAAGGTGGCGGTGGCTCGCGCTCGAAGACGCAACCCTGATATGCGAGCAGGCGAGGCAGAAGCGTGCCGTGAAGCTGCGCGGTGGCGCCTACAAGGTCCCGTCCTACGAGAACAGGAGGCCGAAGAGGCGCGGCAGCAGCGTGCGGACCCAGCTTCGCTCCACTCTCCATCATTCACCCCGTTGACATGCTGTCAATTTTTAGGGGCGTGCTCCTTAAGGCTTGGGTTTGTACATCCTCTGAGGAACGTAGGGGCAGTAGTGGTAGGTAGCCACCTCTATTTTAGTTCTTGCAGTGTTCACTAGATCGCGGTAGTTGATACTAGATGTTATAACACTAGATGGTGGTACTTGGAATTGATGAATAGATGCGACATGTTATAAAACTAGATGGCGGTACCTGTTGTTGATAATGAAAGATGCAAGATGTTATAATAGAAATGATGCCACATATGGCGCGTGTCTTTATTAAAAGGTAATCGTTCAATTTAGTGCGGCGACGTATGCTAAGAGGAGCGTTGTAATAAAACTCGCTCTCTGTTGGCGCGTGGCGCGCCGTGAAGCTGCGTGACGCCGCTACGAAGATCCTGCCGTATGATAATGGGAGGCCAAAGTGGCATAGCATACACACACAGAGTTTCTCACGTCTTTAAATGATGATCGACTCGTGGAATCACACGCATGATTCACGCTTTACCGATGATTCCTTCCAGAGCCTCGCCCACTCATCATCATTTACCCCGTGGATATGCTATCATTTTAATATTGCGGCGCATATTTACGGAAACTTGCAGTCTACGCACAAAAACCGTTGGCATCATGTCACTGCACCCCCACATCACAATACCCAAGAACGGATGAGCGGGAACTATGATCTCAAAGGAGCGATTTACAAGCTACGTTTCTCTTGACGTACCATCCTATATTTCTCTACTGTAGCTTTCCGACGTGTCAAGCCTGAGTGACCTGGGCATATCCGCAGCGATAGGGAAGTGGCCAACTTAGGCACCAACGTCATGTGAAAGGTTGTGGTGGTAAGTTTCTGGCAACCCTGCGCTAAAAATTTACTTTATTAACTACATTTAATGAGTACAATAAATCTTCAATGTGTCATCAGAGACTTCATAGAGCATGGCTTGTACATCAAGCACACGTGAGATCTGTCGCTTATTCAGCATAGAAAGTTCGGCTACCGTTATTTGCAGTTCATCTTAGAGCATTTCGATGTCACACGTAAAAACAAGAGCAGCACAGAAAAACGCGTGAAGACACTATAGATATGTTCGTGCTGTGTCGCATGGTGTGAACTATTCAACATAATGGCACTACGCCAGCATAATTTTTTGTTGCCACCCTTGAAGTTGTAACAGACATCGACTGTAACGGCACGTTCACGTTTGGCCTCAAAGGAAGGGGGCGAAAGCGGCAAAACTCAGCAGAAACTCACTCGCTTCACCGCTTATGTGGCCGGCAGACCTAGCCGCGCAGCAGGAGCGCAAAAATTGGTCCGAGACCAATTTTTCCGCCACTCGAAAGCAGATTCGCTTTCCACTTCACGGGTTTGACTACGCTAGATAAAACCGCGTCATCTAACCAGTTGGCCGCAGATTCAACATGCCAGCAAATGCGTCGTCGGTGGCTCGCATGGGCTCACGCTGCAAACTACCAGTGCAGCACAAAGAAGCTTCACAACCTGAACGAGGACGCGTTCGTCGACCACCCGGTTTGTGTTACAATCTCCGGGAACACTTGAAGTAGGCGACGCAGCAGCAGCAAATCGGCGCACTCGAACGGGTCTCGCTTTTGTGCACAGCTGCCTAAATCTGCCACCGCCACTGCCTGTGCGTTCGCTTGTGTAGTATTAGAGACGATAGTCTTCCTTTGGGATCTTCGACGCAAAACGCTTAGTCAGTCTGTCTTTCTGCCTGCCTGCCTACCTGCCTGCCTGCCTGCTTGCCTGCCAGCCGGTCGGTCGTTCGGTGGACTTGTCTGTTTGTTCGCCAAAACTGTACCCAAAATGGCCAAAAATCTAACCTCATTCGTAGCACCCACTAATAAAGATGAAGCTTTAGTGTTCATACTTGTGCGATCGTCAATTACAAAGCAAATATTGTGCATGCTTAAGGCACAATAACAACACGTCAATATTCTGCACGTGCCATTTTATACTAGAAAATGCATACATAAGCAAATATAGGTACCTCAGCGTTTATCACGCTGCGCTGACTATGCAACGCTATGCCCGAAAAGGCAAGTGTTTCCAACGCTTTGCTAAAAAGACATGGTAGTGGCACCTACCCGTCACCTTGGTTTCCACACCTTATCGCCACCGAGACGACAACACATTGCGTGCTTCGTTTTCCAAGATAACTGCCAGATAGGGCTCGTGTCTCACGTGTAACGTGCCTCGATGCCATGGTGCTCGATGCGCTCGTTCACCTCCGCTGCACGCATCCTGGCACTTTAACGCAGCATCTCCAAAATGCCATTCACTGCTTTTTTTGCCCGGAATATCAAATAGACGTTTTGTTTGCTCTCTCTAGGCGCAAGAATGTCGTCTTTCGACGAAATTCGCAGTGAAACATGCAGATACGGGGCCAATTTTTACTAGCGTATCTCCAGAAACAACCGTTGAAAAATTGCGGCCTGTTTCTTTTCAGTACTTCCCGTATATACCTCGAATTAGGTACAAAACTTAGGGCTCAGAAAGCAGCAAAACTTGAATTAGCTGTAAAAGCAGCGACGCCAACAGCGGTGGTAGCACTCCTCTCGAATGTGAACAGTTTCAACGTGCGTGGTCATGGTTTCGCGGTCGCTCTGGCGTTTTCGATCTCACCTAACTTCTCAAGTATAATTGTCAGCACATTGAGCATTCTGGCCGCCGAAAGCGCACCGGATCAAATTCGGCGGAGGCGAAATCCACCGAAAGGACCTTCTCCACGCCGGTTGCTCTCGAACCGATTTTTTTCGGCGTGTGACGCCGGATTGGCTCGTCTCAAACCAGTTGTAGTGTTAGCCAGAAAATCAAAAAAAAAACGGCGGCCAAGTCCTACTTGCTCGTCATGTCATGGTGAAGAAACATGCGCTTAGCAAAAATGCTCATTGAATTGGTGCACAACTACCTCGTACTCTATGACAAACGCCATCCCAAGCACAAGGACAGCTTGCTAAAGGAAGACTTGTGGAGTAAAATAGGAAACGAAGCCGGAGTACGAGTTTCTGTGGCAACGCTGCTTTGCTCGTTCAATCACGAGCACTTTGTGATTCAACATCGGAGTTCAAAGGAGCGTCAAATGCGCAAAACAAAGAAGGGTTAACTTTATGGGTGCTGTGAAGTAACGAGCCGCCGACAACATCCGGAGAACAGCTCAACTATCCAGGGCCCGCCACGTAGTTGATTGTTCATTTGGCAGCTGCCATGCCCTGGTGATTTGGCGAATTCGGCGGTGTGGTGCTCGCCCAGTGCGAACGACACTGCGTTTCATTAACACGAGATTTTCCTTCGCTGAAGAATGCACATACTTTAGTATGATCTAGGGGTAAGCGTTGCCTAACAAAAAGGAACGAAATCACTGAAGTGGCCTCTTGACATAATTACGCCCCAGCGTTTAAAGAGCCCGTATCGCGGAAATTTTGGCGTCACTGCCGATGTTTGCTTGGGCGTGGTTGTTTGTCCGCGACCAAAAATTTTGAAAGACGCAGAAAAAAAATTATTAATTATCAACAGTGGCTTGGCTCAGCTATGTCAGAATATGCGTAGCGTGAGCAAAGGCGTCACCACTAAAATAAATGTTTCCTTCATGACACTACTCATCGGCGCCACGTTTTTTATGTGGCAGAGTCTTTGACACACATCGCACACGTATCCAAACAGATTGTTTAGCAAGTCCGTCTGAAACAACCGAGAGGCACGTGCACTTTGGCTGCGAGCCTTGACGTCATCGGCGACGTCTGGTTCTTGCTGCTGCCGAGATGGTAGGGCACGTCGCTCAGCCTCCTGGCGACGCCGCTTTGCCAGGCGTTCCTCTCTTTGCCCTGGTGTCCCTGCACGTTTGGCCTTTTGTTCGCTCTTTTTACGCTCAAGCGCCAATTGCCAGGTAACTATATAGGCATTCGATGAGTTATGCTTCTCCGCTCTTTTGCGCCAGTGAGCCGTAATTTCGCTCTTCTTCTCCATGGCTATATAATACTGGCAAACGCCCCCACTATACGAGTGTTGCACCAGCAGCAAACTCAACCAAACACGGCAGCGTGGCTCAAGGCGCACGAGCCACGGAGTACAATCAGAATGTGTCTACAGTGGCTACGACGTCACTCCCCCAGAATGCGCTGACCCGCGAGGCACGCGCAATCGATGCTTCTCGTGCACGCGTAGCATGGCTCTTATACGTTCACATCAAACCTCTTCCGCATCACCAGTGTAGTTAACGCTGCAAAAATGTCCACGTCCGAGTGAGAATAGAACCCATGCTGATTGCGTGACAGGCAATGAACTACGCAACGACCTGTTTCCTTGAAAATACAATCAAAATACCTTCTTTTGCTTTAAAATATGGTGAAAATAATGTTAATAGTTTACAAAAACAAGCGTTTTGTACAGCTGCTTGACACAATAGCATGTAATATCGCAGCAATATTGCGTGGTACAAGCATACATTGCTATAGTGCGTCAGAATCTGTGAATACCTGAGTAATTCCTTGGTTCCGAGCGTGCCGCCCAACACAAAACGCACACACCACGCATTACTGTGAGTATTTTTCGAATACCACGCAGTGCGTGCACAGCAAGTTGTGCAAAGTTTTGCAACTGCTTGTAGTTGAAAGCGTGTTATATCCAATACACAATGCGCAGTTATATGCTAAAGCTTCAGACACACAAGCCAATTTCAACTTTATCGATCACAGTGTAGTAATTCAGAATATAATCTTCTTGAGTATTATAATACAATGAAACGTATCCAATGAGTGATGAAACATGCACTAGGAATAAGTTATTGGAGTCGCGTTCTACAGAATTGCAGTCGCGTTCTACACAAGGTGAAGCTTAAAGGGACACTAAAGGCAACTATTAGGTCGACGACATTTGTTGAAATAGCGGTCTAAAAACTTAGTAGGGTTAATTTTGTGCCAAGGAAGAGTCTATTTTGAAATAAATTCATGTTTTAGTGGCCCCCATTGGGTTAGCGCACTTCAAATTACCCGCCTCAAAAGCGGACCGACCCACGACACTGTTGCCGTGCACAACGTTGCTAGAAGCAGCAGCAACAATGGCTATTGATAAATGCGCTGCCAATGGCTCCGAGATTGCAGAGGTTTTTGGTGCAACTGCGCCCCGCTAGATGGCACCATCTGTTCAGTGTAACTACGCAAAAATCGAATTTTTAAACCCTTATTGGCAAGACAATAAATATTTCAGAAAAAACATTTATTTCTTATGTATTGGTGCTTAATATAGCAGTACGATGCACACTTTGCAACTAGAAAAAAATTGCTTTGTTTGGTTGTCTAGATACAGCTTCGTCGCCTGTGGGTAGCACTAGGCATGAGGCCGAAATCAGGCTTCATTGCATGACTCATAGGGGTCAGTGTGAAATTTACAGAGCCACTCCTCTCCTTACGTGAAACAAAGATGTACATTGCACTTTCTGCACATTACTCGTGTATAATACCCATGCATTTCAGGTATTTGCATCGGACTTTCTTTTTGTGAGAACATCGGAAGGTGATCGACCATGTCCGGCCTGATCATTTTGCACGGAACAAGAGTTGTTGGTCCACGCCGTTTTTTTTTTTTGCTCGCAGTTCATAATCCACTCTTGATGGGGCAAAAGGTCGCCTCCTTGAGGGTGTAGTAATCTTATCTTATTGCCTCAGCACACACGCAATATTCGCTTTGAAGGAGTAGAGGGCCACTTACTCTTTACGTGGCACTTTAGCGCCGTTGGCATCTCGGTGGTATAGTAGCCAGCAGTTCACAATTACTACATTCAACAGAAGCAAAAATAGCCCCCTGTACAACTTTTCGAACGTAGTTGGATGCGGTAAAGGGCTACGAGCATGTCCATGAGATCTACGCCACCCACGGATTCAATGTAGACCGCTGCAACGGCAGGACGATACACGTTCACTGTTGTCCGTGTCTTTTTGTCAAAGCGCGTGATGGGTTGTTCCGGCGATGCAGAAGCAATTAAGGACTGTGTTGACACGTGATGTTTGTCGAACCACTTCACAGCCCTCAAGTTCACTCCTTCAAAAGTTGTTGCCATCTCAACATAGCCGGGCCTGTATCCCTGAGTTCTTTGTCAGATGAAAGTTTGCATCCTTTCAAACTAGCCTCCCGAACTGTGCCGACAGAACGTTTGCCAACTTTTTTCAGTACCACCTGCAAGTCCACACTACAAAACCAGTTGTCAAAATACAAAATGTAGTTGAGGTCACGAGGTATGACACTTCCCCTTTGGAGAACGACTGGTACCGATGTCACTGCGCCGCTGTCAGGAAAACAAGTTGCGAAAGAATCTTGCCCGTTTAGACCTCAAAGTTATACATGAGTCCACATTCATCGCAGAAAAAGAAGAGTTTATAACCCCATTTATTGAGTTTGTTAGGCAAGTATTGCTTCAGTGGGCTGCGGCCTTTGAAGGGGAAGAGCTTCTTATCGACACACAGTTCTTGTGATTTAAGCAGTTTGAGACATTTTACGACTAGGTAATCCAGTATGGGCCGTACTTTGTACAGCCTATCGTGCTCTGGGTCAGATTTGCCTGGTGCCTGCTGGTTTTCGTTAAAATGAAGGGACTGTTTCAATTCTTCCTGTCTGTCCCTAGTCATAGTGTCGGCAGCTTGATCAGTACGGAATTTCTCGAAAGAGTACATGCGTGTTTGAGGCAGTTTTATAATAGACATAGTGAGAACTATGCCCATAAACTGTTCCGAATCACTGACTGTCATAGATGTGACTTTGTTAGGGTTTCTCTGAGCACTGTAGAGTGACGACTGCTCACAGAAGAAAGAGATGAAGCCGATGTGAAAATATCTGAAATAATCAATGGGGGTCTCCACCAGCGATGGACATGGAGGCCCACCATTCCACTCAGGCGTGGCACGACCAACCGGGTCTTGCACAGTGCTCCATGCAGGATGATTTTTTGAAGGCTTCGTAATCCTTTCAAGTTTATCGTCATTATCATCTCTGCTTGGTGTGTTTGATGTCTCACCTGGGATTCTCTGAGACACCTGCGAAAATTCAAGAGAATGTGTATACAACATAAAACAAGAGCTAAGAAAAAGCAAACAAAATTATGAGATGCTTCTTGAATTATTCATATGGATTCGCATTCCCTGAGAGCACACACAAAAGAAGTCAATTTACTATAAAAGTTAGAAAAGAGACCGCCTAAAATTATTCACTGGTAATCGATTTAGCTGCACTAAATAACGAACCCTCCGTGCATCAAGAGACGCAATGAAATGCTGCTTGTTCGTTGCTCTTTGATTCATGGGGAAAAAAAAACGCCGGACGTTACTTTGCGGATCGACACGAGTGGTTAACCCGACTACACGTGTAAATGCAAAAATGATGACATCACCGGCAGCGTAAACAGAGCACCAGACGCTTGTGGGCGTCTAACGTATATGTAACGGCGTCTTTCGTGAGCAGCGTCCATGGCTTTACAAGGACGTGATACAATCAGAAAAATAACACTGATATGACCAATGCACAATCAATGTTATACGTGATATTTTCGCGTCCAAAGGTGCTTTTGGCAGTTTTTCAGCTTCTGATCACATTCACCTTATACATTTTATTGCACCATAACATGCGTGTTTGGGTTCATTTCACTTTGCTGTTGGTTTATTTCTTTGAGTTCCCCGTTTTTTATGTGCCTTATAATCCACTATCGATGTAGCCCCTCCCCTCTGTAACGCTTCTTGTAAGCCCTGAGGGTAATAAATGAATGAACAAATAAATAAATAAACAAATTAATTAATTAATAAATCACGCATTACCAACCAAACGCGCCTATTCCCCCCCCCTCTCTCTTCTCATTACATCCTTTCTCGAGACAGAACAGCATTTGCATCTTGAATGCCTGAATACTTCTGACTATTTAAATAAAAAGTACTCACATGCCCGGGCTGAACCACTATTTTCTGGTTCGTCGTCGCTCGATTCGTGGTCAGAGTCATCACTGCATTCGGAAGGCTCCTTTGCGGCTCTTTGGCCGTAAAATACGCCCGGGTTCATAATTAGTGGGTAGTGATGGGTCCTCGATTTCTGAGCGATACCGTGAAGCGTTCATGCCACGCTGCACAAAAAATCGAGCGCTCTCAGCAGAGCCACCACATCATTTACTGAGCGAAATGAGAAACGTGGCGAAGTGCCTGGTGTTGCCTACAGGCAACAAACACGCGACGCGACGCTGTGGGCACAAATTTTGATTCTCGTTCATTTAACTCAACATAATGGAAGACACAGCGTTCTTCTAAATAACTGTGAAATGTTAGGGAGGAAAAAAAAGTGCTTACTCCGAAATTGGCGTTTCCACGTTTACGTGGTGTCGTTGCACGCTGTGCAGCCATTCTTTGCTTTGCTATCCTAGATACATGCCACCCACTCACTTCGCGCACAAAACTTCTTTCGACTCTTCCGCGAATTTCAACTTGCTCCATGAGGGGGCGCCACAGGATAATGGAGCATGGCAGTTGGCAGAGCTTCGCGAAAAAATTAGGTCTCCCAAAACCGAAACACCTCGGGAAAAATATTTTTTGGTATATTGCGTGTGGGCAACACTCGTCATTAAATGGTAAAAAGAATATTAAAACTACACCGTTTTTTCATGCACGCTGACTATGCGTAAACTATAAGAAGCGGAAGATCTGCTGTCTATGGTTGTACTGCACGAGATACGTCACCAAGCCACTGATCCTCGACGTTGGCAACAGGATTTCCGTACTTCTCCAGTTGACAATATAGCTGATGACATCAGCATAAGGGCTTTTATTCTCAACTCGATAAAACTAACAGGATGACTCTGATACGTTGAGGGAGTACAGAAATGGAATTGAACTGCCCGGCCACTTTTGTAGTGGCAATTAATGATTTGATTTGTGAAATTTAACGTCCCAACACACCCAAATGGCTATGAGCGACGCTGTGGTGAAGGGCTCCAAAAATTTCGACAACCTGGGTTCTTTAACATGCACCCAAATCGGAGCACACGAGACTACAGCCTTTCCGGAAGTGGCAATGAACCAAGTTTTTTTTTCGTTTTGAGGATATAAAAGGAATGAAGTTGCAGCAAGTTCTAATTCACTGTTTGAAAATGAAGTGGGACTGAGTCACCCATAGCACAACACTGGCTTATAGGTATTTCTTGTATACAAACAGGGCATGCAAACACGGACACATGGAAATTGAAGGCAACGCAAACACCATGCCTTTTAGCGTTTTGTCTTGTCTCTTGCTTCCACGTTTCCACTCTATTTTTCTTTCACATGAGGTGAATGATATCTGCACTAACTTACCGGGACAGACTTCACCAGATTGAGGTGGACAAAAATATGCATCAATAAACTTCAACTTATCAGAGAAATAACGTTTGAAATAAATTAACACGAATAAGGTTTCATTATTATCATTTATTTAGAGAACACATTACTTTTACCATTGGTCACACAGTTCTCATTTAAACTGTTGAAATTAATAAAAGAGAAGAAGAAAATTTTTAAATGGGGGACCCTCAAAGGGACACAAATGTCAAATAACTATTTACGTGAGAGTAAAAGCTTAATATATGGAAACATCTAGAACGACAATATTAACAACAGTGCCTTACTTACCGAGGAAATAAGGTAAATGCACAAGAACACATGCACTGCACTAGCACATTCTCGACATCATCCTGATGACATTAGACGGACCGCCTAAAATTAATCACTGGTAATCGATTTAGCTGCACTAAATAACGAACCCTCCGTGCATCAAGAGACGCAATGAAATGCTGCTTGTTCGTTGCTCTTTGATTCATGGGAAAAAAAAACGCCGGACGTTACTTTGCGGATCGACACGAGTGGTTAACCCGACTACACGTGTAAATGCGAAAATGATGACATCACATATTTTAATGATCACATATTTTAATGCTGACTGAAACACCGTTCAAGAAAACTAAGCAGTCTTGTGGCAGGCCCAGAGCCGTCGTGAATTTGCAGACTTGGCTAATATGAAGGCAAACCCTCAAACTGATTGACATGCATGATTTAACGTTCAAAAACTATCATATTGTCATGAGAGATGTCATAGTGGAGGGCCCCGCAAATTACGACCACCTGGAGTTCTTCGAAGTGCACTCAAATCTGAGCACAGGGGTCTACAGCATTTCTGCCTCCATCGAAAACGCAGCTGCCCCCGCCGGGATTCGATCCAGTTACCTAGGGGTCAGCAGCCGAGAATTTTAGCCACTGGACCTCCGAGGAGGGGCGAGGCGAACCCTCAATATGCACTGTGATAGGACAGTCCACAGAACTATATTCAGACACATAGTGTCTTTGGATTGAATACGGAACATGGGCTGCACTGCTCGTGAGCCCTCACGCTCGTCGATATTGTCTTGCAGGCATGAATTGGTTGAGAACGTTCTGTGTTCACCTGTGTGCATTGTTTGCAATTTCTTCCTTGCGGCGAAGGTTATTGACGTGTTTCAGGTACTAAACTGCGCGTCAGATAAAGATCAGGCTGTGCATGATTATTCGCCACTTTCCCATGGAGACATTAACGCGAACCAACGCACAGAGACAATTTGTTTCTCTCTTCAGTATCTTTTGGGACAGTGCATTTGTTTGTACATTACATTGGCCTTGGTTTCTCTTTTACAATTTGTAAAATCTACGACACATTTACATCACGCCTACGCTTGGTGCTGATTAACGTAAAGTGGTCCTAGGAAATGTGTTGTGGCCTTCGCCTTCCAAAAAAAAAAACAAGAAACATCTGTGCAGTTTTACTTGACTAATCATTATATTACAGTTGTATTGATTATTGGTGTAGCAAAATGCATTTCTCTCAATGTCTCCTTTGCTTGGCGATGCGAACAAGTGTATGTGCCGAGTCACAGCAACCGAGCGAGGAGAAGATGCAAAGAAAAAAAAAATGGGAGACCCTTAAGGTTCACCTTTAAGAGTTGAACGCGATAGCGAAATCCGCCCATAGTGCGCCCTTGAACCGCTAAGTGCATACTTATTATTATGTTTTGTTGCGTACACGCACACACACACACACAGGCGCGCGCGCGCGTGCGAATGGTACATATTGTTACACACACACACACACACACACACACACACACACACACACACACACACACACACACACACACACACACACACACACACACACACACACACACACACACACACGCATGCACGCGCGCGCGTGAATGGTACATATTCTTTTTTTTATCTTAAGCAAGAGTCGCATTGCAACCAAAACCACCGCCACGCGTTTGCCATGTAGGAGACCGTAAAGATTCTTACCGCGCCTCACAGATGGCAGCACATTATCAAGCGTTTGCTGTTTGATCGAACAGCACCTCTGGAAAAGCATGATATGTATTCTGCTAGATAGACATAGTTGTTCAATTTTAGAGCTGTTTAGAAGTTTGCGTGTTTTTTGCGGCGATTGCTGCACTGTCCCGGTCTTTTTCGACGTAGTTTGATGGCCTCCTATATGTGCCTACAAATCGCTGAATGGGCTCGTTTTCGTCGTGACACCTGTTGAACAAAATGCGTTAGGGAGGCTTTTTCTACTACATGGCATTTATGCATTGTTTTTCTCGAAGCAGCCGCAAGTAACCCCGTAGCTTTGTGGTAGGACACCTTGCCACGTCAACCACCCAAGATCAATGCTCAATGAAACCAAAAATTTATTCATTAATTTATTTGATTCTTTCTCATTTTTTCGCTCACAACCAACGATGCCGACGCCTACGGCGGAACTTCTGCCACACGAGCTCTCTGACGCTATCACTTTAAAAAATAACGATAACAATAAAATGATCCCAGCACGGAGCTGTGCGAGGGCGGGCTCAGACGCTCTAAGCTCGAGACTTGAAGACGCCTGATCTCTCGCACTGGTGCCGCAGCCGTCGCACGCTGCTTTCTGAACTAAAAAAAAAAAGACCGGTACAATTATTTTTATCAAAAAAAAAAAATTCGGGAGATTCGATGTACTTGGGAATGGACTTTATGCAAAGCATGGAGAAAGAAGGTGACTGTGTTGCAGATTTTTTATTGAGCGACACTGCATGAAATGACGCCAAAGATATGTACAAATGTTGCACGCACAGACATAAGCTGAAGAGTTGCAGATGATCATATAACCTGTTGTTTTCACTTGTGCAACGATGTAACTGTAACACGCGTATTAGCAACACAAGAAGTTGATATGAAGCGCTGATGCTCGCGAGGATGCTGGCTCTGGAAGCTGCTACATAAATCAACTTCAGTGCATGGCAAGTATCCACAATTGACCTTAACCTGACGTGAGGTCTCTATCAAAGGGGTATATATTGTAGCGATGCTGACGCCGACAGGTTAAGAAAACAAGCGTCTTTATTAGGGCGAACTTGTGCCCACGATTCTAAAAACTATGGTCGTCAAGTTCGAGTAGCTGAGTGGCACAGATCCGACTATCTTCCTCTTCCTCGTTGTTGAACGTGCGAACGCGTGGCGCATGCCAGACGAGCCGGGTCTTGCTGGTGCTGGTGCCACGATGATTGTGGCGGGCTACTAGAATGTGGCGAACCTGTCACAGCATTGCCCCCTCCTCAGACGCATCGTCCCGATGCTTAAGACAGTGAAAAGATACACGCGCACTCTCACTCGTTTTTCGACGATCTGTCATGATAGGGCTTCATGCGGACTACGTGGACCACTTCCGTGGGATTGCGGCGTCTTGAACTCACGTGTCCAGCGGATCTAACTTCATAAGTGACGTTGCTGATACGGTTGAGTACTTCATAAGGGCCGAAGTATCGGCAAAGAAGCTTTTCAGAGAGTCCGCGGCGGCGCACTGGTATCCATATCCACACTTTGTCACCGGGATGATAAAGTGTGTCACTGCGTCGCTTGTTGTAGCGACTAGAATCGACGTGCTGTTGGTGGCGTATTCGGTATCTTGCCGTTTGCCGTGCTTCTTCGGCTCTTTGCAAGAAGTCATCTAAGACAGGTGGATAGCTGCTTTCGTCCTGTAGTGGTAACATGGCATCCAGCGGGGTGGTCACTCTTCGGCCGAGTACTAGTTCGAAAGGGGCAATGTGGGTTGTTTCTTGAACGGCTGTATTATATGCGAATGTTACGTAGGGTAATATTTCGTCCTACTGTTTATGTTCAACATCAACATACATTAATAGCATGTCGGTCAAAGTTCTGTTGAGGCGTTCGGTTAAACCATTTGACTGAGGGTGATACGCCGTTGTTCTTCTGTGATCGGTATTTGTCATGCGCATCAGACATTGCATAAGGTCTGCAGTAAATGCTATGCCCCGATCCGTAATAACGACGATGGGCGCACCATGTCTGAGCACTATGTTGTTCACAAAGAACTTGGCGACTTCGGCAGCTGTCGCACTGTATAGAGAGTCAGTTTCAGCATAACGGGTGAGATAGTCTGTGGCTACGACTATCCATTTCTTGCCTGCACGCGATGTCGGCAAAGGTCATAGGAAGTCCATGCCGACTTGTTGGAATGAGGCATCTGGAGGGTCTATTGGCTGGAGAAGGCCGGCTGGTTTTATGGGTGGAGTTTTGCGCCGTTGACATTGACGACAAGTTTTCACGTAGCGCTGCACTGATGCGAGCAACTTAGGCCAATAGTATTTCAGGCGAATCCTGGCGAATGTTCGGCTCACACCCATGTGTCCAGATGTTGGCTCGTCGTGGCATGCGTGCAGAATTTCCTCTCGCATGGCTGTGGGCACGACTAGTAAAAACGTTTCACCATTAGGTTCGAAGTTCCTCCTGTAAAGAACACTTCCTCGAAGGCAGAACGCGGAGAGCCCTCTGGAGAATATGCGAGGGACTTGAACGTCGAGACCCTGCAGGTGTTGTATAAGTGCCAGCAAATCCGGGTCATCTCGTTGTAGTTAGCGATTTTGGATGTGTCGACAACGCCTAGAAACGGGAAGTCTTCCTCTTCAGGTACACTTGGATCGACGGGAGAGCGTGACAGGCAGTCGGCATCGCTGTGTTTCCTTCCCGATTTGTACACGACCATAATATCATACCCCTGCAGCCTAAGGCTCCATCTTGCTAGTCGACCTGACGGGTTCTTGAGATTTGCCAGCCAGCATAGAGCATGGTGGTCACTGACAGCTCTGAACGGTCTACCATAAAGGTAGGGTCGAAACTTGTTTATGGCCCAGATGACTGCGAGGCACTCTTTTTCAGTTGCAGAGTAGTTTGCCTCAGCTTTTGATAGTTTGCGGCTGGCATAGGCTAACACTTTCTCTTGACCATTTTGCCACTGGACAAGGATGGCGCCGAGGCCGACATTGCTGGCATCGGTATGGACTTCTGTGTCGGCTGTCTCATCAAAATGGGCAAGTATTGGTGAACCCTGTAGTCGTTTCCTTAATTCGTCAAAAGCTTTCTGTTGTTCGCTTTCCCACGTGAAGGGCACGTCGTCTTTTGTCAGTTTTGTAAGAGGTTCCGCAATCTTTGAGAAGTTTTCCACAAATCATCTATAATAGGCACATAAACCCAAAATTCGACGCACTGACTTTTTGTCTCTGGGTGTAGGGAACCTCTGAACAGTGGCTGTCTTTTCGGGATCGGGACGAACACCCTCGGAACTAATGACATGTCCAAGGAATCGCAGCTCTTTGAAGCCGAAGTGGCATTTTTCGGGTTTGATTGTCAATTTCGCTGACCGGATGGCTTCTAATACTGTGCGTAGTCGCTGTAGATGTTTGTCGAACGTTGCAGAGAATACCACCACGTCATCCAAATACACTAGGCATGACTGCCATTTCAATCCGGCGAGGACAGTGTCCATCATTCGCTCAATAAAGTTTATTCTCAATAAAGTTTATTCTCTCTCTCTCCATCATTCGCTGGAACGTCGCTGGTGCGGAACAGAGGCCGAATGGAAGCGCTTTGAATTCGTAGAGGCCATCTGGTGTTACGAATGCGGTTTTTTCACGGTCCCGCTCGTCGACCTCTATTTGCCAATATCCGCTTTTCAGATCTAAGGAGGAGAAAAAGTTTGCGGATCGCAACCGATCTAGTGTATCGTCAATACGTGGCAAGGGGTAGACATCTCGTTTAGTTACACTGTTCAGTTTTCTGTAGTCGACGCAGAATCTAAGTGTGTTGTCTTTCTTCTTAACGAGCACTACGAGAGACGCCCATGGACTATTCGAAGGCTGGATGACATCATCAAAAAGCATCTCCTCCACTTGCTTCTTGATAACTTCCCGTTCTTTCTGTGACACCCGATATGGATGCTGGCATATAGGCCTCGTGTCGTCTTGCGTTATTATTCTGTGTTTCGTGATTGACGTGCGCTGGACCTTCGAGGTACTTGAAAAGCAATCAGAGAATTCTTTTACCAAGGCGTAAATCTGTTTCTTCTGACTGTCCGGAAGGCTCTGATTGACGGTCACGGATGTGTCGATGTTGCAGGCCACTGGTCGAGTGGTTGATGTCGTTAAGCTGCATAGTTCGGTCGCCATACAGAAGTCGTGTAAATAGGCGATAGCCGTGCCTTGAGCGATGTGTTGAAGCTCATTGGAGAAATTTGTGAGTAGGACATCTGCACGGCCATTCGTCAAGTGAACAAGACCCCTAGCTACGCAGACACCTTTGTTCAAAAACAGTCCTACATTTGTATCCGCTATGCCTTCGCGGTTGTACAATGCATCATTTTCTACGAGCACCATTATACTGCAGCGTGGCGGCACAGTTACGTCATCATGAACAACGTGTAGAGCAGTTAGGCGTCGTTCCTCAGATTCTTCCACAGGTATAGCTCGTTCAGTCGAAAACAACACGCTGGACCTACGCAGGTTAATTACGGCGCCATTAGCTCGCAAAAAATCCATTCTTATAATGAGTTCTCTTGCACATTCTGGCAGCACAATGAAATCGGCCACGTAAATAAAGCCCCGTATTTCAAGTCTTGCAGTGCATCTTCCAAGGGGCGTAATAATGTTACCGCCTGTCGTGCGTATCTGCGATCCACTCCACTGTGTCACAACTTTGTTTAGCTTTTTCACCATCTTGTGACTTATCACTGAATAATCAGCACCGGTGTCGACTAAGGCATTCAGCTCCCATCCTTCCATTCTCAACCGCAAATCTGAAGTAACGTTTTCGTTGCTGCACCCATCTACCGGAAATACACCGTCATCACCCTCAAACCAAATTGGAGGATCTTCGTAACTGACGTTATCAGCGGCCTCACCTCCACAGGTCGCTTGCTTCAGTTTTCCGGGTGTGGGCTTGGAGAGCGATGACCAGGCTGCCTTGAAGGTGTACGTGGGCTGGATGACCGGTAGCGCATAGGCGATGGTGACCTTGACCGATGTTGGCGTAGAGTTGGCGAGTTCTGGCGCGTCAACAGGTACTCCTCAATCTCCGCTGGTCGTTCGCCATTTCGGGGGCACGGTGCATATGACGGGAAGCCTCTTAATCCAGCCTGTCGGTAAGGGCAGAATCTGTACAGATGACCCGCTTCCCCACAATGAAAACACAGAGGCCTGCGCTCGTGATCACGCCAGACGTCACTTTTCCTGGGCCTACGCTCCACATAGTGATGTGTGCTACGTGCTCCTGGGGGCAGATAGGTAGCTGTCGGTTCCCGTGGACGAGGTGCGCTGCGTGCCGCAGGTGGGAGAGGAGTCGTTGCCATCGCAACTGCTGCATTGCTGTGTACCGTGGGTTGTCTGACAACCTCAGAGTATGTTCGGATAGGTCGAACCGGCTGCAGCTCACGCTCTGGCTCTCGTATCACCTGCCTCAGTTTGTCACGAACAACGTGCGTAACAGATAGTGCAGTTGAAGTCTGGGGCATATGCAGTCTGCTCAGTTCTTCTCTGATAACTGATCTAATTAGCTCTCGCAGGGCTTCAACGTCGTTTCGCACGCCTCCGGGGAATACCTGTGCAGATGCGCAGTTAAGATTCCGGTTGTACTGCCGAGCCCACTGTTCCAGTGTTTTTTCGATGGCCGTCGCTTCCGAGTAAAACTCAGCAACCGTGCTCGGAGGGTTGCGGACGAGAACGGCGAACAGCTCTTGCTTCACTCCGCGCATTAGATGGCGCACCTTCTTATCCTCAGTCATGTTGTAATCCGCACGCTTGAACAGGCGGACACTGTCCTCAATGTACATAGTAGCACTCTCGTTCGTTAGCTGGTTCCTCGATTGAAGAACTGCCTCCACCTTTTCTTTCCGGTCTATGTTCGCGAACGCAGCCACCGCTTGTCGTCGAAATTCCTCCCAGGTAGACAACGAGGTTTCATGGTTTTCAAACCATGTCTTCGCGAAGTCTTCCAGGGCGAAGTATACGTGACGGAGCTTCTATCTTTCGTCCCATCCATTCAAGCTCGCTACTCTCTCGAACAGGTTCAACCAATCTTCAACATCCTCGTACGAGTCGCCGTGGAAAACTGGCGGCTGGTGCGGTTGGCTAATGAACACTTGTGCCGGTGTTACCTGGCTAGTCATAGTGGTGGCATCGATCGTTTGAATTCCCCTTGGTGTGAAGTGAAGAGGACCGAACTCAGGTGAGTCACCTCGAAGACGGCGACTTGCCCTCTGGTGTACAGGAGTCACTTCCACGGGGTTGATACGCTGGTCGTCGGGGCTACGCTGTCTTGAAATCGTGGGGCTTCGATTCATACCCAGCACCTCCACCAGAAATGTAGCGATGCTGACGCCGACAGGTTAAGAAAACAAGCGTCTTTATTAGGGCGAACTTGTGCCCACGATTTTAAAAACTATGGTCGTCAAGTTCGAGTAGCCGAGTGGCACAGATCCGACTATCTTCCTCTTCCTCGTTGTTGAACGTGCGAACGCGTGGCGCATGCCAGCCGAGCCGGGTCTTGCTGGTGCTGGTGCCACGATGATTGTGGCGGGCTACTTGAATGTGGCGAACCTGTCGCAGCAATATGTAATGTTTATAAACTTGGGTAGGCAGCACTGCAACTACTATTGACAATTCACAAAGATCATCGTCTATTTGAAAAGTAGTTCCGAGATCTGGCGTAGCTGTGTGGTACAATGCTTCGTTTCCACGAAGAATGCTTCTGTTTGATTCCACCTGGGACCCTGATATTTATTCTTTGCATTCGTCGGGTTGACGCTACCGAAGTCGGGTGTTTCTTAAAGCTCGCACGTTAAAACTACACATGTGTGTGGTTATCGTTTTTGGGTAGATACTAAGTGTGAATTACCTGTGGCACATACCCGCCTGTGGGTATGTGCCACTGTCTCGCAGGAAGTGTTTGGTGACGTGCGCGACGGGATTGTGATATTAATTATATCTGGACCAGCACGTCACATTCGTAAATCGATCTGACCCTCCCGCGCTAATTTTGGTTCACGCCACGTTAGGGGGTGACCGCGAGAGCACCAAAACGTAAGCGGCCAGATAGATAGATGGATAGATAGATACGCTCAACGTCGCCGTAGTTCGCTGAGAAGTGCTTCACATTTAAAACGTTTCTACAACAAGAACAACACGTCCAGCAATTCATTTAGTCTATAGTGCTTCATCGTGAAAATTGCTTAAGTGTCCTCATGATTTTTAAATGGTGCAGTCAAGGTCGCCAGAAAAGAATGGTGCAAAAAGCGGTTTATTTTGGTTTTATTCATATCAATATAAAAATAGAGCGTTTAGACCTAAATGAACGCTTTGTTGCGTTTTTTTTACACCGAAGCGTGAATGAGCCCCACCGCGGCGGTCTCGTGGTTAAGATACTAAGCTGCCGACCTGCAGATCGCGGGATCCCCGGCTGCGGCAGCTGCATTTTTGATAGAAGCGAAAATGCTGTAGGCCCATGTGCTCAAAATTGGGTGCACGTTGAAAGACTCAAGGTGGTCGAAATTTCCGGAGCCCTCCATTATGGCGTCTCGCATAATCATATTGTGGTTCTGAGACGTTAAAACCCGCATGTCATATCACTTGTAAACGACATTACCGTTGTTCTCATGTTTTGAAGAAAACACTCTGACGTCGACTGCCTGTCGCGCTCCCCCTTTGTAAAACCTCCACCGAACGACCTGAATGATGACTGCTTCTTTAGAACCACAATTGCCGAAGACTTCACCGAGCGACAACGAGCTGACTCAAAATTCAAGAGCCTCATGGAATTGCTCGAAGGAAACAGTTCCGGTGTTCCGAAGGTATTCAAGAGAGGACCGGCGTCGTTCATCCTGCAAAACGCAGTTCTCCCAAAGAACAACTTCTCGCCCCTGCTAGCTAAACACCTTCTCGTGGTCCCTTAAGCAGTGACACCAGAAGTCCTACAGGCCCTAAACGACGACCGGACGGCTGGACACATCGGTTTTTTTAGTGTCTCGCAAGAATACAGAAAACGGACTACTCGCGACGACTTGCCACCGATGTCACTCGTTACGACAAGACATTCCTAGACTGTCAACGACACAAGACACCACCATGAAGACCAGCACACTTTCTTCAGCCGATCTAACTACATCACCGACCATTCCAGAAAATCGGTACGGACCCACTGGGACTGTTTCCCATGTCGACTTGCCGGAATTAGTGGATCATTGTCGCCAACGACTATTTCACCCACTACGCCAAAACAAGGGCCCTACCTAGAGGCAGTGCCACCGAGGAAGCTTAGATCTTTTTTGAAGACACAATCCTGCGTCATTAAACACCAGAGGTCCTCATCACTAACAAAGGTGTGGCCTTCACTGCTGAGTTAACTCAGGTGATCTTGTGACACAGCCAGATAAGCCACCGCCGAACGACAGCGTACCATAAACAGACCAATGGTCTCGCCGAGCGGCTAAACAAGAGAATTGAGGACATGTTGGTCATGTACGTCGATGTCGAACCTAATATGAGGATGCCATCCTTCTATACGTGACCTTCGCATACAACACGGCGATGCATGAGATGACGCAAATGTCACCATACATGTAGGTGTATGAAAGGACCCCAGCCACGATGTTCGATGTAATGCAACAAAACTTCAGTGACGAAGAAAACCTCAGCGTGACTGTCGACCTCCACTGCGCCGGAGAAGCCCAACAAGTCGCCCGCCTCCGCATCGAGAACCAACATGCTACTCACAGCCACGGACCATTTCAATCTTCGACCATACTTCATGCAATACCAGCCCAGCGACCGCGTTTGGTATGGACGCTGACACGTAAACGTGGCATCAGCGAAAACCTTCTGTGACAGTACTTCGGACCATACCGGGTAGTTTGATGTCAGCATACTCGACTAAGAAGTTGTCCGCGATGGCATCACGAACTCTCAACGTAGTTGATGTCGTACGCCTCAAGCTCTTTCATACACGTTAACGAGCTTAAGAACTGTGTTCTTTGTTGTTGTTTCTCTATTATTGTGTCTTTTCTTGCTTTAATGATGTCATTTTTATTATACTTGTATTTCCCTGGTGCTCAGTTTTAAGCATTGGGACGATGCTTTTGGGAGTGGGGCAATGCCACGCGCGTTTCTTATTCCCACATTTATTTCATTCGGTTTTCGGCCACCTCGCCGCGGTGGTCAACTGGCTAAGGTACTTGGCTGCTGACCTGCAGGTCACGGGATAGAATCCCGGCTGCGGCGGCTGCATTTTTTATGAAGGCGGAAATGCTGCAGGCCCGAGTGCTCATATTTGGGTGCACGTTAAAGAACCCCAGGTGATTGAAATTTCCGGAGTTCTCCGCTACAGCGTCTCTCATAATCATTATTTTTGGACTGTAAACTGTACATATCACTCATCATCGCTTTTCGGCCACAAAGTCTGTCGGGAAACTAAGGTTACACAGCAGGCTTGTTGGTATGGAATGCTCAGCGCAAGCTGCATCTCATTGTTCTTGAAAGTGCACGATTATTGTGGACCGTTCTGCTAAGATCGTACGCAAGATGTCAACGCTCAAGGATATTCTAAAGCTTGCACGAAGACAAGATCAAGACCAGTTATAGGTCTGAAATATTCGATGACCCATGCAAGGTCAATCTAAATAGGTCACGAAAGTGGGAAGAAAAAGTTGTCTGAAGCCTACTGCGAGAACTATCAACAGCCGCGTGACAATGGGAGCACGACTATAGGTGAAGGGGAGACAAAGAGCGAGAAAAAAGTAATATGCGTTTATTTTAACTAATTTTATTTTATTTGTTGAAAAAACGTGTAGATTACTTTAATAAAGCGTTGATTTCGGTATGTGGTAAAGCGTCTATTTTTGTCGTTTGGTTACATAAACTGGGGGCATATACCGGCAGTCTCGTAACATAGGCCAATAGATTGGGGGCGTATCCGGGTAATATGCTATCTGAGCTCGCGTTAATTTCGGCGTGTTCCTTGGTTCGGTAAATTACCAGGTCAATGAGGCATCACTCACTTTTTTGTGGTGGGTCCATGCATAACTTCAGAAGTTTACTTAATTTTTGTGCGCTTTTCAGAGCGAATATGTAGCCAGCCGCTCCTGTGACTCTCGACTGCTTTCGCTGGTGGCTGTCACAGGAGTGGCTAGCTATATATATATATATATATATATATATATATATATATATATATATATATATATATAAAGTTATCAGATGTGGCGGATGCGCAAACGAAAAACGATGCGGCCGGGGACCGGCGTTCATCAACGCATACATGCATATCACAGTAACACACACTTCTTAAGGAGATGGCATGAGAGCCCCCTATTGTGAATAATCACTCCTAACAATATTGACATACATACATGTTAACAAAAAGATATTCAGACATGCCCAGCATTTTGTAGATAGCGGAGCAGCAGTGCGCGATACAGAATACGGGAAGTCAAGGTGACGTGAAAACATGAGATACAAATAATATGATGGACAATTGTGATATCGCAACATTTGTGAATAAATAAAAAACAATAAAAAAGGCAATGCCATGTTAAGTCACGTTTGTTGTCAATGGAATATACTCGAGAATCGATGTCACAATGTGGTAACAGAGTGTGAATGCGTTCTGGTGAACTAACTAATGTGTCACCGATGGCACAGCAATGTAATAGCAGCAGTGAACAAACGTGTATGTGGGCTACGGTGGTTGATTTATCTGTTTGGCTGGCAAAACCGTAAGCTTCCCTGTGTTCTCGTTCATTCCAGATGCTATGGCGTTAAATTTATGAATAAGAAAAGACTCACGAACTTACCTTTCGTAGTGTGATTTAAAACCAGATTATAGTATCGTGGCAGTTGTGTTGTCGGAAGAGTGACCTGGGGTAGCGAGATGTTTGGACAGAGGAAAGCTAGACAGGCCCAAGACTTGTGACTTGTGATTATTGAAGCGCAACCGGAAAACTGTCTCCTTTCGACCAATATATTGGAGGTCACACAATGTGCATTGAAGCAAGTAGATTGCATTGTTCGTGTCGCAGTCGAAATTTGTTTTTATCTGGAAAGTGAAGTTTGACGCAGAGCTCTTAATAATTCGTGAGCTCTTAATAATTCTTAATAAATGGACTGGTTTTGATATTTTGGATGACGTAAGTATTTCTTGTAGGTTTCTCGATCGGCGGTAAACTACTCATGGAGGCTTCGGGAAGACGTCTTTGAGACGATTGCTCTGCATTAGTATGTTGTAATGCTTTTCGAGAATCGCGTTAGTATTTAGAATCAACGCAGAATCTGTCAGAATTAAATTGATGTGCTTCCACTGCGCAGGTTCTTAATTTGATTTAAGAAGCGCTCATTGGTTCATTGCATCGGCGCGCATGATCGCGTATTAGACAATCTGAGGCGGTAACTGTTTTACGGTTAGGGCATCACGAAGCATACCGCAGTTTTCAACAAAGTCTGAATTTTCAGAGCACAGCCTTTTTAAACGAAGTGCTTGACTGTAGGGTACACTCGTCATACAAAGTTTAACTGGCTGCTTTTAATATGAAGGTATCTCTGAACGTCGATGGGTTTTCTGTATACTTTAGTAGGTAACTTTCCGCCACGAAGGGATACTGTTACATCCAGTAAACAAATGGATTCGTTCGAGTACGATTGTGACAATGAAATTGATGGGTGAACCTTGTTGATGTCTGCTCTGAAAGTCATGAGTTCCGCTTCGCCATGATGCCAGATAAAAGAAATGTCGTCTATAAAACGTTTGTAGTAGTATGGCTGTAGTCTACACGTTGAAAGGAAATGATTTTCCAATTGACTCATAAATATATACGTGTAATTTGGACCGATTTTGGTGCCCATTGAAGTGACACTGGCTTGTACGTAGTGAACACCGCCAAACACCAAATTGTTAGGCTCCAGTATGAGTTTTAATAATGTGGCTAATGTGCAGCTATCGATTGATTTGTGGGGTTTTTCGTCCCAAAACCACGATATGATTATGAGAGACGCCGTAGTGGAGGGGTCCGGAAATTTTGACCACCTGGGGTTCTTTAACGTGCACCCAAATCTGAGCACACGGGCCTACAACATTTCCGCCTCCATCGGAAATGCAGCCGCCACAGCCGGGATTCGAACCCGCGCCCTGCGGGTCAGCAGCCGAGTACCTTAGCCACTAGACCACCGCGGCGGGGCAATGTGCAGCTATCAACAGATTTGTCACATGATGAGTCGTCATAGGCATCCACTACTGCACGGATGCCGTCTTTGTGGGGAATATTAGTGTAAAGTGACGCAACATCTAATGCTACCAGAAATGAGTCACACTTAGGTCGATGATGTCAACGAGGAAATGAGAAGTGTCCTTCAGATAGGACGGAAAAGTTCGAAGTAGTATACTAATCAGGCCATCGACATTGCATGAAAGCAATTCGGTGGCAGTGGCAATGCCTGACACTATAGGACGACCGGGGTTATTGGGCTTATGTATTTTAGGCAATAGGTAAAGCGTTTCTGGAACAGGGCTCAGAGAAACTAATGAGTGCTTTGTTTTATGAGGAAGTTTTTCTACCAGTAATAAATGCTTGATTGTATCAGTAACGACGTCCTTAAGTTTTTCGGTGGAGTTTTCACTAAGTCGCTTGCAAAACGTGTCATTATCTAACTGTCTCTGAGCTTGACAAACGCAGTTCGTTGTGTCCACTATCACAATTTCGCCTCCTTTATCGGCGGGTTTTATTACAATATCTGCGCGTTATTGTGAACATTTAACGGCATTCTGTTCTTTGAATGTGAGGTTTCCTTTGAATGAAATGCGGTTCCCATAAACTTGCAGGATGTCGCGCTGAACTGCAGAAATGTATATATCGAGGAATTCATCGCGTTGTGTTGGCGGCGCCCAGTGTTGACGGGAAGACATGTTGCTCTTTGATGATGAACGTTCATGGAAAAATCCGCTTAGCCTCATAGTGCGCGCGAATTCATCTAAGTCTTTTATCAAGTTACATTCCTTGTAGCCGCCAGTAGCTGGACCGAAATTTAAGCCCCAAGCAAGCACTCATTTCCGAGTCAGATAAAACCACGTTTGAAACGTTTACTACTTTAGGCCTAGCTGATAGTTTGTCTTGTCTTGAACAGGATGATTCGACGAGAAGGCAAGCTTCTTTGGTCAGTGCTTTTAAAAGGGTAATGTGGTCATGCAAAAACTTTTTTGCTTTCTTCTGTTCAATTTCGAATTGTTTTCTTTGTTCGTATTTAACCAGTGAAGCTGATTAAGAGGGATCCAACATACGAGTTTTGCGCAACAGTCTTTCACTGTTTAGCAATGCTTTGACAGCAGAATTATAATAGTCGATGATGAGGTACAAGAGAGCAAGGAACGCGTTGTTTAACGTTTCGTTCCTTTTCTCGACGTAGCGTTGTGACATTTCGGAAGTTGCTGAATTGAGCGATATATATATATATCCTGATGAAGGCCAGACTATAGGCCGAAACGTCGAAATAAACCGCGTTGTGACCGCTCACGGAGGATCTACTGGACTATATGCAATGCTACGGCCACTCAACCACCTTGCCTGCCTATATATATATATATATATATATATATATATATATATATATATATATATATATATATATATATATATATATATATATATATATATATATATATATATATATAGCATCGCGATAGGATCGCGATAGCATCGAACAACTTCCGTCAAGTAGCCGAAGCTCTGGTCCTACCAACGACACTTTGCTGCGAACGTCACCGTAGGGTAAACGCAAGGGGCAGTGGCCGACAGACTACGCCTCGTGTTTCTGTACTTTTTACTAACATAAGAAGCATTCTAAACAAACACAACTCATTATCAAGCGCAATAGACTCATGTTCTGCCCACATAATCGCATTAACTGAAACTTGGCTTCCTGAACACGTGCATGATTCGGAAATTTTCGTAAATGCGTCACATTTTACAGTCTATCGATGTGACAGAACGGAGCGCCGAGGTGGCGGAGTGTTGCTAGCTGTTTCGCGAGACATTCCTTCATCTCCCATTTATGTGAACAGTAACCTAGAAATATTTTTCTCGTTATTAACGCTCGGTCATCTCAAAGTAATCATAGGTGTGTGCTACCGCTCACCATCTTCGTCCTCTACGTTCGTTAACGAATTGCATGATTCTGTCAATATTATTATCAGTCGATTTCCATCGTATCCATTGTTCCTTCTTGGTGATTTTAACTTCCCAAATATCAAATGGCATACCTCCCCTCCGGTTTTATCACCCTCTTCAGCGCTTTCTAAAGATTTCCTAGATTTTTGTTCTGTCTTCTCTTTGTCACAGTTAGTTACCGAACCCACCCGAGTATCATTTACAACGACAAATACTCTTGATTTGATTTTAACCACCCATCCAGACTTTGTTTCAACTATTACCTGTTTACCAGGTATTAGTGACCACTCATTGCTCACCTTTGACTTACACGCTACCCCTCCTAAAAGCATCCGAATGAAAAAAACTATTTGCGATTACAAAAAAGCTAACTTCGATGCTATCAATCGTGAATTATCTGAATTTACCGACGTCTTTCTGACCGATTTTAACAACCGTTCCGTTCAGTCTAACTGGCATATGTTTGCTGCCGAAGTTCATCGCCTCACCGTAAAGCACATACCAACCTACACTATTGCTAGTCACTCACAATCGCCATGGTACGATACCACTATCAAACGCCTGTCTAACAAGAAAAAACGCCTTTATCGTTCAGCTAAGCGCTCGCCAACTAACGAACGATGGGCCGCTTATAATACCGCATCTAGTATTTACGTCAGGGCACTCAAACAAGCTAAAGATAACTTCGTCTCTAATGTATTGCCGTCAATGTTAAAAACAAATGTAAAAAAGTTCTGGCGCGTTATCAATCCCCCAAAAGATAATTACATCTTATTGCAAGACTCATCTGGTGACACAGTTCCCATCAATCAGTGTGCAACAGCCCTCAACAACACATTTGCTGCCCAGTTTACAAAAACATCTGATGTTCCACTTCCTTCCACCTTTTGCTACAATCACCTCCCCATGCCACCAATTCTAGTAGACATTTCTGGTATCGCTTCCCTTATCAACAAATTAGGCAACCATTCTTCCCCTGGTTATGATTCGATTAATAGTAAATTTTTAAGAAATACTGTAGAAATTAGTTCCATCATATTAGCCAAGATATTCCAGCAATCACTCGACACTTCTACTCTCCCATCTGAATGGAAAATCGGGAAAGTAGTTCCTATTCATAAATCTGGTAGTAAAAGTTCCCCTGCTAATTATCGTCCCATTTCCCTTACCAGTACGTGCTGTAAGCTATTAGAGCACATCATATTCACAAACCTTGTAAATTTTCTTGAAAGTAATTCCTTCTTCACGTCATCTCAGCACGGCTTTCGTAAATCATACTCCTGTGACACACAACTGGTATCATTTACTAACAGATTACACCACATTTTGGACAACTCATCACAAGCTGATTGCATCTTTTTAGATTTTTCCAAAGCATTTGATAAGGTATGTCATAAACTTTTACTTCACAAACTAAGCCAACTGAAACTTGATCATAACGTGTTTAAATGGATTGAATGTTTTCTCACAAATCGCTCACAATTTGTTTGCGCTAACGGGTATAATTCTTGTTTTACTGAAGTACACTCCGGCGTTCCTCAGGGATCGGTAATTGGGCCTCTCTTATTTCTAATTTATATTAATGACCTCCCCTGCCACATTAAATCCAGAATTCATTTATTTGCTGATGATTGCGTTATTTTTCGTGAGGTAAATAACATAACCGATTCGTGTACTCTTCAATCAGACCTTAACACTGTTGATAACTGGTGCCGTACATGGTTAATTGAATTGAACATAAACAAATGTAAAATCATGCGCGTGTCCCGCAGTGTTTGCAGTCAATTTACTTACTACTTAAACGACATACCTCTTGAATCTACTAACTCGTACAAGTACTTAGGCGTCCACATAACATCCAATCTCTCTTGGGCAATGCACGTCGAACAAATAATCAACAAAGCTAACCGTACGCTTGGGTACCTACGCCGTAACTTTTCCAAAGCTCCATCTTCATTGAAATTAGCCCTGTACAAAACATTAATACGACCTAAACTAGAATATGCTTCTTCGATTTGGGATCCCAGCCACATTAATTTAATTACATCGCTTGAGCTAGTTCAGAATAATTCCACACGCTTCATATTATCGAACTACAATCGCACTGCCAGTATATCTGCAATGAAAAATAATCTGTCCCTGCCTACCCTGTCACTTCGAAGAAAAGTTTCCCG